>NC_141465.1:135331290-135818979 GCF_009769465.1 Tauraco erythrolophus | reverse complement strand
CAGAAACAAGTTGACATTTAGACACAAGTTTTCTCTTCTGTCACTTACAGGTGGGTGAAAAAAACCCCAGAAGTGCTTGAGGTTTCTACTCAACTAAACCACATGTGAAGGTAACATTTCTCAGGAAGATTTTGGAGATGTCCCTGATATTAATACTCCCTGATTTATGGATAACAGGTTATTCTGTGCTGCTTGCTGGGAGATGACTGAACCACGATTCGCTGGAGGCTTTACCAGGAGCATCCCCACAGAGGGACCATTTCACGTCCTCCATCCTCAACGGGGATGACTCTCATCTTTTTCTTCTCACCTAATCCATCAGAAAACCCTTCACATCCCCTTTTCTGCAAGCAGAGAAAGACTCAAAGCTCCAGCAAACCCACCTGTGGCTTGCTATAGGGTTTGCTTTGGGTTATGGGCAACATTACCCCTATAGGAGCAAGAATTAGGGGTTCGGGGCCAGCTGGGTGCCCAGGATAAAGAAAGGGACAGGAATAGCTTCCCAGGATGGACTCAATTTTTGCAGGAACGTGGTCCTCATACAACGGTGCTGAGAGCAGCATTCCCCTTGGCAGCATCGTCTAAACAAACCTCAGAGCAGAGCCGGTGCCCAGACGTTTTGTACAAACACCAGAGTGAAACTATAACAAGGAAAATACAATCCTGGGAGGTCCTGGCCATCAGTTGTCTGGGTTTGGGCAGAATAGTTTCTACAAAAACTGGGCATGGTTGTTGCACCTTCTCTTTCGATGTGGTGACTTGCACGTGTTTGGGGTTTTGGGTGCTGCAAGGAAGGAGGGTGATATGTGGGTGCCTGTCTGGCACAGGAGCGTGGCCAGGAGATGCTCATGGATGCTCAGGAGATGTTGATGCTCAGGAGATGTTTATGTGGAGGTCAGGTGGATCCTTGGGGGGGTGGGTTGTAGGACCATCCTGAACAAGGAGGTCTACTGGGAATGGGAGGTTGGACCTGGGAACTCGTGGGGCAATGTTGTGATGACCCCAATCTGTGCCTCAGTTTCCCCAGTTGCACAAAAGAGCGAACACCCAGCTTCCCTCCTGCCCTCAACCTGCCCGTCCAGCGCCGCCCGGGACGCCCGAGACCTGCCCAAGCCAAAAATGTTCAAGCAGGTCCATCCCGTTGGGGTTGTGTTGCACAACCAAGGCGTCAGAGAAGTTCTGCACATCTACAGAGGGAGGGAGGAGGGGAACCCGCAGGCAAACAAGCCCGGCTCGTTCCCCGGCTCGTTCCCCGCGCGCCGGCGTGTGCCAGCAGGCAGCGCGGGCAGCGCTGCGCTTGGGCAACGCGGGCGGCGGTGGGGGACGTCGCTCCCAACACTGCTTCTGATGGGTGGGGGGGTTAATCCTTTCTCCTGCAACTAAGGTTTGGTTTTGGTTTGTTTTGTTGTGATTTATTTTATTTTAATTTATTTCGTGTTTCAAATTTTATTTATTTATTTATTTATTTAATTTTGCTGTATTTTATTTTGCTGTATTTTATTTTATTTTATTTTATTTTATTTTATTTTATTTTATTTATTTTATTTTATTTTATTTTATTTTATTTTATTTTATTTATTTTATTTTATTTTAATTTTTATTTTATTTATTTTAATTTAATTTAATTTTTATTTATTTTATTTCATTTATTTATTTATTTAACTTTATTTTGTTTTTTTTTCTATTCCCTTCCCTTCCCTTCCCTTCCCTTCCCTTCCCTTCCCTTCCCTTCCCTTCCAATTAATTCTATTCCATTCCATTCCATTCCATTCCATTCCATTCCATTCCATTCCAATTAATTCCATTCCATTCCATTCCATTCCATTCCATTCCATTCCATTCCAATTAATTATTTTTTCTTTTTTTTTTTTTCATTTTTCTCACATGGACACCACCAGCAGCTTAGACCCAGCTCCAGACTCAAGGAATCATAGAATCATAGAATGGTTAGGGCTGGAAGGGACCTTCAAAGGTCATCTAGACCGCAATACAGCATTTTAACCCTCTCTATTCCGGCTGGGAGCTGCCAGGGGCTGGGCTCCTCTCCTTCCATGCACCTCAAACCAAGAGCCCTGATCTCAGCGGGGTGGCAGCTGCTCCAACATCAACTTCAGGGCTAAAGGCCCAGACAAGTCTTTAGCATAAACAGAAAAAAACCTTGTGAAATAGGTTGAATTTATTATCTCCGGCAATCTTTGGCATTCTCACTTCCTTCCTGTTATTATCTGACATGATTCTTTATTTTTGGATGCTCAGAAAAAATCATTCAAAGGAAAACTGAACAATAACAACCACGGGATTAAAATAAAACCAGAGAAATAACGGGAATGGTGGATGAGAAGCTGGTTGGGCTTCCAGGAAGGTTTGAGGCAAATCTCCGGGACGTGACTCTGCTGTATTCCCAACCTCCGTTGGAGGGGGAGGTGAAGGTGCTACGTTGCCTCCAACATCAATTGCAATTGCAGCAGCTGGTGAGCTTGGACCTGTTTGGGCTCATCTCAACAGGGTGGTTGGAGAAAGGGCCATGAGATCTTCTCCAAAATGTTTTGTGGTGGACTCTGTCCCCTACATGGCTCTGAGCACAGTGTCCATTGTGCGGTCAGCAGGATCTTGTCTTCCAGAGGCCAAGGGGACAGGCTGTGACCAGGCGGCTGTAATTAAGCACGTCATTAAATGTCGTTTTTCCGGGCACTTTGACATCTGTTTTTTAACACAGATATGAGAGGAAATGCCATTTTTCTCCACCAGAATAAGAGCAGGTGCAAACGACTCTTGGCCAACCAAGACCTTTGGGCATGGCACACCTTGCAGTTGCATCTCACCTTGGCACGTCTGAACGTGCCTCTCTCCTCAGTCCCTGTGTAAGGGCTGAGCTGCATCCCATGTGGTTGATGCCCTCCTGGGTGGGTGTCCAAATATCCCCATCTCTGCTTTTTCAGCAGTACCATGTGGCCTATGAGTCGACACAGCGATGATCCATTTTGGCCATTCCCACGTTGGTAGTTCACAACCTCCAGAGACTGCACTTACCTCCACAGTGTTCATGTGTGCACAAGGTTTTTGTGTCCGCAAACAACCAGGACAGCTCAAGGGCTTGTCTTTCACCCTGCCAGCTCCTGGATGTGTTCCTCTGTTGGCTCTTCTCCCTCTTCCTTGCTCTGTGTTTCAACAGACCGGCCCGGCTCCTCCCTCCTCTGCATGCCCATGGCTTGCCAGGCATTAAAACAGGAGATCTCTCAGGTATCAGAGACATCACCAACTCGCTCTTCAGGGGTGTCCCTGTTGGGACTTGTGTGCAGGCAGGCTGATTTCTTTGGGCATCTTCCAAGCAGATGCCTCCAATGGGTTGTGTTCCTCCCTTATGTCCTCAACAAGCCTCTGTAGGCACCGTGCAGGGCTTGCAGAGGACAACGATGTCCACGTAGGTCCTAGGACTGTCACACAGGTCCTAGGATTGCTGAGTGAGGAAGATGTGTCCACACCAGCAGGCTGAAGTGGTGGTGGTGTGGTGGTAACGCCGAACAGGCTGGTTTCTCTTTCCCTTCCTCCTCCTCCTCAGGCAGTTAATATTGATTTGGCTTATGAATTAACTTCCCTCTTAGAGATTCGATGGAGCCGGAATCGGTACATTAAACAAACAGCAAGAAGGTTGTGACTCACTCCATGGCCCTGTGCCAAGACAAGCAAGAAAACCAGAGGCCTCAGCTGAGCTTTGGGAATTGTTCAGCGTTCAAATCCGCATGGTCCTGGAGAAGACACCGGATGGTTCTCCTCTCTAAATTCAGCTAGAGCAGGTGAAAAGCTTCTCCCCTCCTTAGTCCTAGTGCCCAGGTCTCTGCTCCTCAAGCAGAGGGGAGTCAGCAGGACATCCCTGTTGTGGAGGGATGCCACCGAGATGAAAGACCTTGTCCCTGAGAAACACATGGGAACACAGACCTCATCCTGGATTTGGGAAGGTCCCTCTTCCACGCCAGTGTCTTGCCTGCTCCGGTGCAGGATGATGCAGCCCTGTCCTGCAGGTTCCCAAAGGTCTCTATTTTTGAGTAAAATGAGTAAGAGTTGATTGTTCTTTTGGGTGGGAATGATTCGGGAAGTTTTAAAGAGTAGAACTGTCCTTTTCTATAGTTATTTCCCTCTTTATTCCCGCTCTCGGCTGCGGGGCGGTTTGTATACAGTTATTAAAATCTGCTTTGACATCTCTCACAGTGTATTTCCTTTTTGGCTCACTTCTTACACGTTTGTTTCCATCCAAATTCCCATACAAGGACAATGGGGAACCAAACCGCTTTCATCCCTCGTAGCCTGCCCAGAGCTCTCCCGAGCATCACGGCTGGAGATCTGGCAGGGTGAGACCACCCCAAGGTCCTGACTGAGACAGGTCCTGCGCTCTGATGGTGCCCACTACGTGCTAAGGAGGGGAAGTGTCTCCTGTGCCTGTTTGCAAGACAAAGATCTAAAGACAATGGAAAATCCCTAGCAGAAACGAGACCTCCATTACCTTGGGCCATGGGGTCATTTTGCATGGAGCCACTGTCATCTCAGCTGGAGCTGATGCTGTGGGAGGACAGAAACTGAGCCAAAGCCTTTGTGTAACTTTCCATGGCCCAAACCAGGAGGGAGAATCTCTTCTTGACCCCTCCAAACTCTATTATGATCTTAAGCACACAACCAACGCTCATTAGCAGAGTCTTCAAGAGACCCACACCATGTCCATGTCCATCCTGCACCTCATCCTGTTTGCTTCCTTCTCCTTGTGATCAGTCCTCCCACTTGAGAGGGAAGAGATGAGTGCTGGGGACACGAATTCACTTTAATTGTCCTGCCCAGTCTCTCCCTACCCTGCCCATGGGGCCCAGGACTCCCATTTCAGCTCAGCCTGGAGCCATCAGTCCCCGCCCCAGTGATGCCATAGACATCTTATCACGGTTTGATGTGGAGGGGGTGGGGGTTCTGGTGGCAGGAGAGGGGTTTTGGTCCCTGTGACCTCCCCGGTTTTGGAACCGGGTTAGGCTTGGTTCTGGCCACCAGAGCAGACTGCCATCCTCCTCGGGGTTGAGCCAATAGGGCGCCTCTGCGAATTGCCCTATTTAAGTCGGGACAAAGGAACTGGAAAAGGTGCTTCGCCCAGGATCGAGCAGAGAAGGGAGGAGGGCACTGCCCCCGCTCCCTGGCTCCTGGCAGCCATGGAGAATGGCAGTGGCGGAGCCAGCTGGGGAACTCGGGGGCACCCCACTCCCGGGGTGCCCACTGGGCTGAGTTCACCTGGAGAGGACTGAGATCTGAGAGAAACAGCCGCATCGACAGCAGGTCAGTGAGGATGGAGCGGGAGGAGGTGCCGGAGCCGAGTTTCCCCTGCAGCTGATGGTGAGATGGCAGGCGGCCCCCCTGCAACCAGGACGGCCTCGGTGGAGCAGAGACCCACTCGCAGCCCGTGGGGAGAAGATGCCTGAGCCTGAGGATGGTCGTGTTGGGACGCACGACAAGGCAGAGAGGCATCTGGAGTCTGCGTGACGACCCACGCCGGAGCGAGTGGCTACAGCTCCCTAAGTACCCGAGACTGTGGTGCAGCCCACACCGGAGCAATCTGTGGGGAAGGATTGTTTCCAGTGGGCTGGACTCACGCTGGAGAAGTTTGTGGATTTTTCCTCGTGGGTAGGGGATCCACTGGAGCAGGGGAAAAGGGTGTAAGGACTCCTTCTCCTTTAAGAAAGAAGCAGCAGTAACAGCACGGAATGAACTGACCTGCACTCCCCCAGTCCCTGCCCCCTGTGCTGCTGGGGGGAGGAGGTAGAGCTGGGAGGAAAAGGAAAGGGGGGGGGAGGTGGGGAGAAGGAAGGTGTCAGTTTTAAGATCTGGTTTTGTTTCTTTCTGTCCTCTCGAGTAACTGGTTTTGTTTCCCTTTGTCCTTCTAAGTAACCATTAATAAACTGTTTTGCTTTAAGAAAGCCCAGTCTGTTTTGCCCGGGACCATGGTTGGTGGGTGCTCCCTCTGTTCTTGTCTCAACCCTCAGTCCCTTTATTATTTTTTTTTTCTCCTCTCTACTTTACTGGAGAAGGAGAGACTGTGTGAGTTTTAGTTGCTGGATCAGCCTAAAACCACGACACATCTCCAGCCCTGTCTGGCCATGGGCTACCATGGATTGATGTTCTGGAGCGATCTGCCTCATCACCACGAACTTGCCTGGTGCTGGGAGCTTCCCCTGGCTGTCCCCTCTCCAGGTGTGCCCTACTCACCTATCCTGGGAATAGTGGGATGGGTCCTGGCTGGAAAGATCCCTGCCCTGCCAGCCCAGAGGTGCTCTGTGGTTCCCTGTCCTTTAGGAAGCCCTGACAAAGGGAAAAGAGATATGAAACTGGGAGGAGTGTCTGGTACACCCAATGGATGTGCTACCATCCAGAGGGACCTGGCCAAGTTGGAGAAAGGAGTAGAGAGGAACCTCATGGAGTTCTATCAATGGAAACGGAATGTCCTGCCTCTGGGGGGGACTAACCCCAGACACCAGAACAGGCTGGGAGCTAAGTGGCTGGAAAGAAGATCTGCAGTGTAGGATTTGGGAATCTTGGTGGGCTTCTGGGTCTCTCCAGCATGAGATGGACTTGAACATACTGGCCTGAGTCCAGTGAAGGGCCATGAAGATGATGAAAGGACTGGAGCATCTTTTGTATGAGGAAAGGCTGGGAGAGCTGGGACTGTTCAGCCTGGAGACGAGAAGGCTCGGGGAGAATCTCATCATGTACGTAAACACCTGACGGGGTAGGAATAAATAAAGTGGAGCCATGCTCTTCTGAGTGGAGCCCAGGGACAGGGCAGGAGGCAATGGGCCTGAAACACAAGAAATGCTGTTTAAACATAAGATTTTGCCACTGTAAGAATGGTCAAGCAGTGGCATAAGTTGCCCGTTGAGGTTGTGGAATCTCAATCCTTGTTGATACTCAAAACCCAACTCAACGTGGCCCTGGGCAATCTGCTCCTTGTCACTCTGCTTGAACATGTGGTTGGACTAGATGGTCTCCAGAGGTCCCTGCCAGCCTCAGCCATTCTGTGGAAGGGAAGGAAAGAGAGGACACCCTTAGGAAATAAAACTTGTCCACTTGTGTGGGAAGGTTGGAGTCTCTCCTGTGCCCAGGAGGTGTCTGGGAAGGTCCTTAAAGCCACGATTTGGTGTAACAGGGATGTGCATGTCCTGGGCTCTGTCTATTCCTTTGCAAGATGGAGGAGCTGTTACCACCAGCTCTTTCCAAGTACTTCTACAAGGCTTTCTCCCATCCATCCATCATAGCGTGCATAGGGGCTGCAAGCAGGGCTGCTTCCCAGTGGCCCTGCAAGGACACCGTGAGCTCATCACCCTCCTCCTCCCTCCCCAGTAAATCCCAGCTGGCCTCCAGGCACACCTCGGACAAGGAGCACCATGTGTTTGTCATTAGATCAGAGATAAAAGCTCTGGCTGAAGCGGATGAACTTCTGTCCTCTGAAGCGAGCGCTCCTGCAGGAGAGCAAAGCCCAGATGTTAGCACAGCTGGCAGAGACGTCAGCGCTCTCGGGAGGCGAGCAAGGGGGGCTGCTCCTGGGGAAACAGCTGGGCACGGCGGCTGCTCGACCTGCTCTGCTTGGAGATGGGCCCATTTCCAACTGGTTTGGAGAGGCAGCCCAGGCACAGCTGCAGATGAAGAACTCTGGGAAGCACCTACATCCCTCTCAATGGAGATTTCGGGTAGCTACACTGTGTGGACATCTATCCTAGGTGTCTAATTTTAGTCTGATGAGTCCAGACATGTTTTAAAAGGTCCACATCTGTCTCGAGGCTGCTTCTATAGGCAATGGAGAAACAGGCAACTCCAGAGGACAATTCACCTTCCATCTCTGGAGATGATATCAGCTGTCTTTTGGGAGTATCCTTCTCTCTGATGATGGAGACTTGGCTCACACTCCCACCTGCTGAATTTACCAGCTGAAACCAGGACAGATGAACCCTCCTGCCCCCGGGATAGGAGTCCATACTTATCCAGGTGCTCTGCCAAGCCAGGTTCACCATCCTGGTCACCTTAAAGGTCATAGAATCAGAAAAGGTTGGAAGGGACCTCAAAGACCATCTAGTTCCAAGCCCCCTGCCACGGGCAGGGACACCTTCCACTACACCAGATTGCTCAAAGCCTCCATGTCCTCCAGGCTATGGAAAACATCAACCTTGAGGCTTTTGAGAGAATTAGGTCCCAATTCCTGTGAATGTTGTTCTGGAGAATGTTCACTTAGAACATCTTGCACTCACAGGAAGTAAGATGAGGATGAGGATGGAGCTTAAGGTGGAAGGATGGGCATGGTACATAAATCTGCATACATCACAGAAATGCCTCTCATGCCTACCTTGATTTAGATATTTCATCCAGGCTATAGCACCTCTGTGGCTGCTGCCATTGATTACTTCCTTGGTTGGGCCAAGCCTTGGCGGCTTAAGTGAAAGCCTAAGCACAAAGAGTCAAGCTGGTTTGGGGAAAAAGCAAGTTAAATAACGGGCTGGCGAGAAACTGCTTGGTTAAGTGAAGGTTAACTTCACTTATCAAAATCACTGAGGGATTTGTGGCATCAAGAGGCACCTACTTGCTTTCCTAAGCAGGCATCTCACGTCTCACCAACACCATGGATGTGGGGTGAAGAAGGGAGTGGGGCAGGGAAGGTTGCTCTGGGCAGGAGGGTCAAAGCGCTGAAGCTTGATGCTTTCCCAGGCGGTGTTCAGAGGTGTGATGGTGGTGAGCCACGTAGTTCCAGGCACAAAGTGCCACTGGTGCTCGAGCAGTGGTGTTTTGGGGGGCCCCAGGCAGTTTTGGGGGATGCAGAGACTCACCAGTCACCTGGTTCTCAAAGAGCGTTGCTGCCCAAGGCTTGGAGGAGGTCTCAGGCAACCAGAAATGCCCTCAAATCACTAAGTCTCCAGCAATCACAGCAAAATCTCAGCGATCAGGGGCAGAACAGGTCCCATGTATGGTGAGATGTTCAAGCTGGACCCTCTGCTCCAGCTCCTCACCCTCACTGCTGCAGCGAGGTCAGCTTTCTGAGGGCCTTGAGTAAGCTCTGATCAGCCCTTCCCTTAGCCCAAACAATCCTGTTCCCACTGCTCGCTGGCTCCAGCCTGTGCTTGCCCTCCAGGGCTGTGTGGCTCAGCGCCTTTGGGGGCATCTTGCACCTTTCACCCACCACGGATAAAGGGGAGAAAGCCACTGAGCTCCACATTGCTCCATGCACACGGGGCTGGAGGTCCCTCTCCTCCAGCAACACCTCCCAGTGCATCCAGGCTGGGGCCAACTGGCTCCCAGTAAAATGCAAAGAGAAAAAGCAAAAAAAAATAGAGGAAAAATGGTTCCAACCATGTATTTACTGCCCCAAATCGTGCCACCGCGCCCACCCAGCCTGCAAAGCCGTCTGGCAGGGAAGGGATGAGCTCCCAGTCTAAAAGCGTTCCCAGTTTACGAGCATGGGGAGATTGTTTGGGGGGAGATAAGGGCTGGTACAGACGCAGGGAGCCGGGCTGAGATAACGTGCAGGAGAACGGCTGTCGGCAAAGCCTCACTGGGCTGCAAGGCATGGAATTGTGTCAGCTCCACCAAGCTGCATCCAGGGCCAGGTGACCCTGGGATGAGCCAGAGATAGGAGAGGGACACAGGCTGCCAGCCTTGGGGGCATGGACACATCCTGGGGCAGGGACCAAGTCCAAAACCACGTACATTCAAACGAGCGTGCTTTGCTCTGCTGTCCTTTGCATCCCAGGAGTTAAAAATCACCGCTAGAAATAACTATATTTAAGCGGCCACCGCACCTCGGGACTCAGGAGCTGTAGGGAATTGGGATCAAGTGGTGTAAAGAGGTCAGAAAGGGTAAAAATAACCTTTCGGCAGGGCTGGATATTTTTCCAAGCAGATCAGCAGCACCTGTGGGACCTGCCATGCCCTGCGTGTTGGCACTGAGCACCCTGGCACTGGCACTGAGCCACGGAGACCGCAGCTTTCATACAGGTTCTACTAATTTTGTGGTGCTCACAGCAAAGCAGGAGGTAAAGGGTCTCCTTGGAGGGAGTTATGAGGCTATCTCAGCAGCACAGCTGGCCAAAACTCCATCTATGGACCAGAAATAGCTCCCCTGTCCTCATCTAGAGAGAGATGCAGGCGGTCACTGCTCCAAACAGTAGCTGCAGAAGGTCTCCATGACCTGCTTGGATGTGTTTCTCCATCTCCTTACAATGTGTTTGAGCTGGCTGTTAAATCTCTCCCTGTGTTTGAACATGAACACATGGGCAGGAGAGATCATAGAATCATAGAATCACAGAATCATGGAACGGTTTGGGTTGGAAGGGACCTCAAAGATCATCTAGTTCCAACCCCCTGCCATGGGCAGGGACACCTTCCACTACACCAGGTTGCCCAAAGCCTCATCCAACCTGGCCTTGAATAGGTCTGCCCTTTCCCCCATGGGATCCAGGGTTTGGCCCCTTCTCCAGTTCTCCATGGCACCGTGGTTGGATGCAATGTCCAGCTCAAGGTTGTTCCCCTTGGGAAACCACGCTGGTGCTGGGTCTTTCCTTTCCCCTGGCCTTTCCTTCAACAACTGGAGGTCAGCTGCCCAGGTTCTTCTACTTGGTCCAACATGCTGCAAATGTATCTCTCCACCCTCCCTTCCCATCTCTTTTGATTTCTCTTTGTGTTCCGGTCAATGCGCATTGAGCAGGTCTAAGCATCCCAAAGGATTTGCCTGATTCCCTTTCCCTTCGTCTCACAAAGGATCTTTCTTGATCTATCCATTCACCCAATGCTGAGGCTTGTTTTCAAAGGACAAAGCAAGCTCTTAACACCACAAAGGACACCCGCTACCAATTTTGGAATATTTGGGGACAAGGCTTGGAATTGTGCAGAGCTCTTTGCTGCCTACTGCTGAATTCATCCAGTACCTACAGGGGCTGCAGGAAAGCTGGAGAGGGGCTTTGGACAAGCGTGTGGAGTGACAGGACACGGGTCAATGGCTTTAAACTGGAAGAGGGGAGATTTAGATTAGATCTAAGGGAGAAATTTTTTACAATGGGAATGCTGAAACACTGGGACAGGTTGCCCAGAGACGTTGTGGCTGCCCCATCCCTGGAAGTGTTCAAGGCCAGGTTGGATGAGGCTTTGAGCAATCTGGTGTAGTGGAAGATGTCCCTGCCCATGGCAGGGGGGTTGGAACTAGATGATCTTTAAGGTCGCTTCCAACCCAAACCGTTCAGTGATTCTATGAATTACAGTGACCTCCCATGATCGGCAACAGTGGGAGCACTGGGGAATCCAGTGCCTTAGCAATAGCGTGCACAAGCACCCAAACAACACATGCAAAGCCCAGTATTTGCCCTTTGGTACTCCCTTGAGGAGGTTTTCGGAGCTATCCCAGCACTTCCCAGAGTGGAAAAGGGAGAAGAGAGGAAAACAAGGAGGGGAAGAGAGGCTGGAAGGCAGCAAGTTGGTCGGGAAATAATCATGGGGGTAAACAACCATCACCAGCATTTTAGCCAGATCCTGGACCGTGAACTCAACTCCTCTTTGTGATGTTTCTTAGGACACTTAGTCTTCTTCCTTGCCAGTTTTAGTGAATTATTGTAACAAGGTTGTCATGTGCATTGCTGATACCTGCCATATTTCTCACAGCAGCCAGCAGCAATTCAGTTGGGACATCTGAGTGTGTTTGCACTTGGGACACAACGGCTGGAGAAGAGCAAGAAATGGTGATGAAATATGGATCATAAACCTTGCTGTGACCACTGAGGGGCTTGGAAAGAAGCAGAGCTGGTGCTTCATCGGCATGTCTAACGATGCGTATCCATCCACCGGGTGAGGAGGAGCTGCTGGCTTTGGTGGGCTTGTCCCTGTTTGCAGACTGAAAAGTGCTGGTTCCTGAAGTTCCAACCTTGTGGCCCCTGTGAGGATAAGGGATGCCAAGAAAATACTGGAAAAAACTCTGGGATGAGAAGATAAATAGAGAGAACTCAATAATAGAACATGCATTAAAAAACTCTTGTGCTCTTGAAGGCAGTTGTATTTGATTTTGGAGGGGCCTGATGGTGGATTTTCTAAGGAAGTGATCGCTCCTGAGCACACTGGAGTGTGTTTCTGTGGGATGAATCACTTCTGAGAGTGCTGATCCCTTTGGTCACACCTGGAGGAAGATGAGAAGCTCAGAGATGCTGATATTCCAACTAGCGTGTGGAAGAAGAAGGAGACAGACCCTGAATGATCCCTTCATGGGGGACAAGGCAAGGAGAAACCCCTATTAGACCTCAGAGAATCCACCTGTGATAAAACCTCCAGCTTCTCCAGCTCCACAGGGATCACCTGAGCTGGGCATTGCTACATGGCTACCTGTCCGACTGTCCCTCTGCCAGCACAGCCAGACAGAGATCCCACAGTCCTTGTCCTCCTTCTCCTGGTTGCCCATGGTCTTAACTGTGAGCTGCTGGATCAGAGACCCAGGGTCTTGCCCTGACTCTGCCACTCTGTGACCTCAGACACGTCACTTCATCCCCTTTCCACCTCTGCATGTTTGAGGAGAAAAGCCTGGTGAGATGTGGCCCACCAGGTCAGCCTGCCCCAAGCTTCACATCCCGGTGGTCCCCGCGGTTGCACAGCTGGCACAGCCCAGGCTGCCTGGTCCACAGCCAGGGACAAGGAGCCACCTCGCCGCTGCCACGACATCAGAAACCATTCCCTCTCCATCCTCCTTCCCTCCATGCCCTGGGGAATTTCCATTTTTGCTTTCTGTCTGGATTACGTTCAAAACCTCAGGCCACACAGAACAACAGCAAAGAGACAAGCTGGTGGCCGGGAATGGTATTTAGGGGAGAAAGGAAACGTCCCCATCCTCGGCTCTCCAAGAAGTCGGAAAGCTGAGTGGTTAGTTAGGAAAGGGGTTCAGCTCTGAGCACCCCCAAGATACCCACATGAGATTCTTATCTCTCGGCGTGTGCTCAGCCAGGCAAGGGAGTTACACACCATTCAACCTGGAAAAAGGGGACTGGCTCCATTTCAGGAATATCTGCCTCTCCCCATAACGTTTTCGCACCAAAAAGAGAGTCTTCGGTACAGCTGCACGAGACAGAGCTTTTACATCCTTATGCAAATTTACAGATTTCGACTTTTCCTGGGAAAAAAAGGTTATAACTTGGCTTATGGGTGCAGACGCACCACCAAGCCAAGTCATTTTGTAGTTCCTGGACCACTAGAAGTCGAGGATGCTTCTCCTTAGCTTTTCCTCTTCTTCCGTAGCAGCAATGCACGAGCTGCTGGTGCTGCCGCCCAGCTCTGAGCAGCCAGGCTGTGATGGACAGGGTCAGGGCAAGGTATTTGTTGTGCTGCGACAGTCTGACCGGCGACTCTCCGGGGCTCAGGCTGGGAAGTTAGAATGTCCTGGTCCACGGCCAGCTGCTCTGGGCAAAGCCAGAACAAATATTCCTCTTAGACTAATTAGACTGAGGCTATGTGTCTGGAAAGTCACTGCCTGCCCAGAGTCTTCTGGCTGGAACAATGGTCCAGAGAGGTTGTCCCTGGAGGAGTGTGGTCAGAGGGCACTGTCATCCTTAAGCAGGGTGACCACATTGTCTCTATCAGGCAAAAACCCAAGCCCCAGACTACAAATGTCCATGGAAACATCCTCCTGCTTGAAGCACTCTTTGGTTCCCACCAGCTCCAGTTGTCCCAGGTCCCCCAGGGTGACCAGTTCAGGTTCTCACCATCTCTTCCAGCCTTGCCCTGGGAAGATGTTGATGGTGGTGAAATCTCCTGGATTTTGGCCTTGGTCACGATATATCTGAAAAAGGCATTTTCTGCAATAGTATTTGCTTTCAAGACAATATAATTTCCTCTCTCTTATTGAGACAAGTCCACTGGGTGGGTCTGCTTGCAAGATGCTGTGAGCTTTTCCTTGTGGAGCTCCACAACAGTTCAACCTCTGTAAAAGCCTTTAAAAGCTCTCAGGTCCTGAAATCCCTCCTGATCCAGCGCCGAGTGTGTGCTCCATCCTTGGAGAGGACAGCTGTATGGCCAGCCTATAGGGTTGACTGTGCTTGGGCATTATCTTGATGGGTTTGAGTTGGCACAAGCCAAACCCCTGCCTGGCCGTGGGTAGCAAGTAGAGGAGGAATTTCAGTGACTGTGAAGTATTTGCAGTGAAAAAAAGAGCTGCTTCTGCAGTGTTTAACTGCAGGAAGGGAAATAACAGAGAAATGAGGAAGCTCCTCAGAATCAAGGAGCTGAACACAAGGATGAAATGTTTGCAGAGGGAGTGGAAGTGGACTGAGGATGCAAATGCAAAGCACTGATTCAAAAAGGCCATAAAAGGGTTCCCCAGGGCAACCAGAGCTAAACAACAGAGCAAAAAATGTCATCAGAAGAAAGAAAATCTCCTGCAGAAGGTCCATGCTGCATCCGAAGGGGGAAGCATGGAAGAGGTCATGAACACGGCAAGCTGAACGCAAAAACCCGCTAGAGAGTGCATGGAAAATTTTAGGGAACAACTTGCTAAAAGCTGAAAAATGAGTTAACAGGAACCAAAGCCCAGAGCAAAGAGCTACAGAGCTTCATGGTGTTGAATAAAATTGGTCGTGCTGAATTGCGGGGTGGTGAGGAGGTGCCAGAAGCTCCCGTGAGCTGTCCCTGTCCTGCTGTCCCACAGGGAGATGGGCTGGAGCTGTAACGAGCCCCAAGCCGGCGCTGAAGATCTCCCCTACTAATTATTCAGCTCCTCATGGTTGTAAAAGACCCGTCCAAGACCCAGAGTGTCATCACCAAGAGATGGAGCTGCCACTCATCCTCCATCACCCACCCGATGTCCTACCTGGAGATGGCAGGGCGATGCGTGGAGGTTCTAAAAGTGGGAAAGTTTCCCAGGTGGAGAAATTTTCTGGAGATTATTGAGCACACCAACCCCACCTCCATCTCACAAAATCCTGCACCCACAAAAGGAAGGCATGATTCCGAGCAGGTTTCACATTCCTCGTTCCTTACCCCCGTCCCTTCCCTGGTGGCCTCTGCCAGTGACGTGGCACTGGTGCTTACGTAAATATATATATAAAAAAATGTACAAGTTGGGTGTTTTTTTTTTTAAAAAATATGTATTTATATATGAAACACGTTTCACAACACATTTGAAAAGTGTCGCTGCTGTTACCAGGATATCTTCAGATACCCGTAGGAAATTCCCGGGCGGGGAGGACATCTCCGGATGACAGCCTGAGAAACACAAAAGAGGTCCTTTTCCGTGGTATTAAACCGTGTCCTTAAACCTGAGATTACCTGGGGTCAGTTTGCATCACACAGGGTAAACATTTGCCCTTCCTAGAAAAGGATCTCTTTGTCTTTCCCAGCTTTTGTGAATGCTTTATGTGCCGGAGCGAGGAAGGAACAAAGTCTTCTCCTGCCCTTTTCTTACTGAATCGGGTTTCTTACAATCTTCTGTCTGATCCCTCCTCCCACACAGGCTCGACGTCAAGCACGCGTCCACCAGTTTCACAATAATCCCATTAACTCCCAGCCGGACAAAACCCACAAAGCCGGCCCGAGCGGCGAGGCTGGGGCAGGAGGCGTTTTTCGACTGGGTGGTTGAACCAAAATTTGGGAGGAAAACATGATCCCAGTCAAAGGGAGGTCAAAGTGAATAGTTTCTGCTGGATTTTTTTTTTTTTTTAACCCTTGCCTGTTTTGCTTTGCTCGCTTAAAAGAGAGATGAGCCGTTTCTGTGTTGAAAAAGTGTCTTTTTTGAAGTGAAAAGTCAAATGTTTTGTATCAGAAAAGGGGGAAGGGGATTACTTCTGCACTTCCCAAACAAACCTCTTCATTTTGGAAGAAAAGAATAAAAATCTCCAAAAATTATGACATGTTCTGGGAGTTCAATTATTCCCCCCAAATAATCTCCATCCTCAACTAACGTCAGTCTTTGGGCAACAGCACAACTCTCTCGGGGAGATCTTTCTCTCCATCAAACCCCAATTCTCTGTGGTGATCACCTGGCATGACTCAACCTCCTTGGACATCGTTGACCAGATCCATGCCCCTGGGCTGCGACTGTCCTGGTTAATCATTGCATCATCGCCAGCATGGTTTTGGACCTGGGTTCCTTCAAAGCCACTCCTTTTTGGGATGCCCACTGGTGGGTTGGAGGTGGTCATCTGGGTCAGGGTGGTGAGGGAATAACCCCATGGGATGTATATCTAGAAGACGGGTCCTGGGCTGTCTCAGGGATCAGCACAGTTGTAGCCAGGAGGAGTTGTGTTTGCTTATCCCAGAATCATTGCTTACCCCAGGGCCATGTTTCATGAAGCATCTTGAGTTTCTCAAGAGGGTACGTGGGCTCCTGGAGGGATCATCTCTTCCTCATGGGTTCATTGGATAGCAGCGTCTTGTGCAGGTCATGGCCAATGTCTTTCCCAGGACAGGCATTAAATTGCCCAAACCAGGCGTCTGATGGGCCAAAGCAGGGAGGAGGAGAGCCCCAAAACTCCACACGCCCTCATCAACTAGATAGCCAAAGTAGGGAACCCAAAGGGGTGAAGCTCTCTTTCTCCATCTATGGGCAACCAGGAGGAAGAACAGCTGCTACTAATTAATCTCTATATCACGTTTCAACCCAGCTGCCTTCTGAAGATGCTTGAGGAGTTACCATAACTTGAGAGCCCTTTGCTAATTGGGACAAAAATGTAAATATTTTGGAGATGAGGGGGACTTTGATGCTACACGCGAGTGTCGCACAGCTCTTCTTTCAGGCTTCGTGCTGCAGAGAGGAGAGTCCCACATTGCCGAAACGCAGAGACGGGTTTCAACATCTGGGAAGCATTGCCTGGGAAGGGTGGATGAATTTCTAGGAAGTGATCCCAGAAAGTCTGGATGAGGCTCAGGCCAGTGGCATATTAACCACCAGCTGGAACCGGGGCCATGGGTGCTCACTGCTGCCCACAGACCTGGCTGGAGGCATCATCCATACGGATGCTGCTCCATCCAGGCCCACAATCCCAAAAATTCTCAGCGCTGTCATTGCTTCTCACCTTGGCACATCGCCCCAGGAGCCGACCACAGAGAGGTCCCCAAGCCCAGACCACCCAGCCAGGAGCCTACATCTTGTTTGCCTAACAAAGAGCAGGTGGGGAGGCATCAGCAGGGAGGCTGCTCCAGGGCTTTTAATATTTCCTTGGCAAACCCTCGTGGTTTTTCAGCTGCCTTCGCGCAGCCGCGGAGTGCCGGACCGGGTTCGCGGCTGACATCGGCACGCAGATGGGTTTGGGGAAGCTGACGTCAGTGACGGCGCAGTGACAGCGATGCCCACCCACCCGCTGCCCCCATTGGGTTATTTTTAAGTCTCAGCCTCGTGAGCTAATCCTGGGAGGATGCTGGAGGAGAGAGACATCGGAGTATCAGCATCCTGCTGAGCACGGGGCCCCATGCAGCACTGCAGAGGCTCTTTGGGGGTAATTTGTGTCATTTAACAACTTCCAGCTGGCTGGCCAGGCTTTCTTGATACCCAGTGGAGTGGAAAAGGCATTTCTGGGTCATGCATCCAAGGACCCCCTTGAGATGCAGCTCTGGGGTATGTTGAGTCATGCCCAGGATGCTCTGATTTTTGGAGCCAGCCCTGTTCTGAGCTGGGGGTTGAACTGAAGACCTCAGTGGATCCCTTTCCTAGATGCTGTCTGAGCTTATCTTGATGAGCTCCAGGCAGCTACTCCCATGGATGTGTCACCAACGCAGGTGGGTCTGCCAGAGCTGGTCCTCCATTTTTCTGTCCAGCTGGTAGAGGGGCAGTCGATCTCTTGTGCCCTCCACAGATGCTTGGAGGCCTGCTCAGGTGGGGTACATACCTGTGGGGACCTGAACCATGCGAAATGCATCCTCCCCTTGTGATCATGGGTCCTGCACAGAGGGATGAGGGCATGCAGCAGGCTCTGAGGTGTCCAACAGCCCCCCCAAAAGCCACAGTGACGTCCCTTTCTCCTAGTGCAGTGGATAGGTCAGTGAATCCTTTGCCCGAGGAGGACCAGAAGCTCTGCTACCTGAACCTGGCCATCCCCGAGCACCTTCCTCTTCTTGCAGCCTTTCCACTTGGCCTTATGAATTGCAGTATGAGGTGACAGGATCATCCCAAACAGCCAGCTGTCCCCCAGGAGTCATGACCTGCTTTGCATTTCCACCCCAAAGTGCTCAGGCCCATTTGCTCCTCTGGGACTAGATGGACTCATTCATCAGGCCATGAGGAACAGCCTCCGTGCCAGAGCATTGCACCCGCACCCTATTTGCAAACAAGCTGTGCTGGCACCCACGTGGCATCGTGTCCTGCTGCCAGGCTGCGAAACGCACTCAGCCACAAAGCAGGAGCAGCAGAGCTGTGTCTGGCTGCAGGTGGTGGAGCTACTCCACCTAATAAAGGTCTCAAGAAAGGCACTGCATCCTCTTGCATCCTAGCAGAGGAGGTTTACAGGCACCTGCCAGTGCTTGGCTTGCATCCCACATCCTGGTGCTGAGCTCACAGCTTCACTAATGGCATTGCAGGAGTGTTCAGGGGACCAGGACAGCCAGTCCAGTGGTCCGGCCTTGGATGAGGTTGTGCAGAGAGGTTCATAGTCCTGGTGAATAGTTGATTAGGAACATCCTTCCAAGATAAACCTGTTTCCAAATGCAGAGATGGTGGCAAATCCGCATCGTGAAGGACACGTACCATGGTCCTTCCCAATGGGGTCCCGAATAGCCTCCACCTCCGTCACAGAATCATGGAATGGTTAGGGTTGGAAGGGACCTCAAAGATCATCTAGTTCCAACCCCCCTGCCATGGGCAGGGACACCTTCCACTACACCAGGTTGCCCAAAGCCCCATCCAACCTGGCCTTGAACACTTCCAGGGATGGGGCAGCCACAACGTCTCTGGGCAACCTGTGCCAGTGCCTCACCACCCTCAGAAGGAAGAATGTCTTCCTTAG
Organism: Tauraco erythrolophus; assembly: GCF_009769465.1. Lineage (NCBI taxonomy): Eukaryota > Metazoa > Chordata > Aves > Musophagiformes > Musophagidae > Tauraco > Tauraco erythrolophus. The sequence continues at coordinate 135,800,011 of NC_141465.1, read as the reverse complement.
ATCCCATTGAAATCATCTACCATGCAACACCTTTCATGTTGAAAGAGCATTGAGCCTCTATGTGGCGGGTAGGGATGGAGCTGGAGCAGCCAGTGGACAGCTGGACGAAAGGCAGGTGATGACCAGGCTCTTTCCTAGCCCTTAAAACCAAAGGTCATGGGAGGCTGATTCCCTGGCTGTCTCACACACTGCGACTCTGCTCACGGCAAGGGGTACTTCAAAGGGAATATCAACATCTCCATCCCCTAGAAAGCTTCATGGATGGAAACCAGGACCCTGCCTTGAGTGGCCATGTGTGCCTGGGTGGACATCCTGGCATGGGGGCAGACACCCACTACTGGCTACCCCAATGCTCCCAGAACTACTCTGGGACTCTGCTCCCATCCCTAGGTGTGGTCCCAGCATGTTTCTAGGACATCATTAGCACTCCCATAGGAGACCTCATTTTTCCCTAGAGTGGACGTGGGGACCTCTTGCTCCTTGCTGCCACATCCCCTTAGCTCCAGCAGAGGACTCTGCTGCAGCAAGGTTCAACCTATTCAGTTAAATGGTTTCCCTATTAAAAAAAAAGTGCAGGATGCTGGCTGCACTATGAGGACCGCGGTCTTCCATGGATCTTACACCATCTTCCAAGGTCTCCTGATGGTCATCTTGCCAGCTGGGATCTCAGCTGGAAACCCCCGATCCCTTTCTTTCCAAGTTCAAAGGTGGAAGCTTGGTGGCTTGAGGGCATCTCAGGGCTCCCCCAGGATTTGGAGAAGGGACTGGAAATGTGGTGGTGACATGATACCTTTTCACAGAGGAGCAGGGTCTGCCTGGGGATCTCCTGCATCAAACGGGGCTGCAAAACCCACCCAATCAAGATAAGTCTTTTTTTGGGGGGGGGCTGCTTCGGCACATGGTTTGCTGCAAAGGTGGCAACCTTCAGCGCCGAGCTGAGACCTCGTAGCTCATCTCATGGGTGACGAGCCACAGCCAGGCAGCTCTCAGCTCACTGGGAAGATCTGAAGAGTTGCTATTCTTGTATAAATTAGGAGGTTTTGGGGTACAGGGAGCTGTTTGGCACGTTTTCCCGTGCCCTTGGGAGGGCAGGCACGAGGGCTCAAACCCTTCTCCTCCCCTGGAGCGTGGGAAGGATGCTCTGCGGGCACACGTGCTTGCAGACGTGTGCCCGTGCGCGTATACACGCGTGCATTCGCAGTGTGACAGTCCAGCCGCTCCCCAAAACACACACCAAGATGCTGGTCTTCGGCCAGTGCTGAAAATTGCAGGTGTCTGGGGAGAAATTAAAAAAAAGAAAAGGATATTTTAAACTTTCAGGCTTTCCTGAGCGTTTATTTGCCAAGGAGTCTGCAAATATTGGTATTAAACCCGTGCAAGTCTTAAAATAAACTGCTCACAAAGCTGGGTGATTGGTGTGTTATTTCAAACATCCACTGGTTTGGTTTCTTCCAAAGAAATTGCTGCCTTGGTCAATCCATTTTTGGGAATTTCTGCAGTAATTTAATTAGTCTGTGGGATCTGAGAGTCTCTTCCCTTTGTTTGAACACACCACCGGTCTCTTCAATGGCTTTGAGGCACCATTTGTCACCTTCCCTCGCTCATCATTGATGGTGTGACGGACACTTAGCCAAGCCACCATGGGCTGTACAGTGGGGGAAAGCAGGTGTGGATTCTCTAGTGTCTAATATAAAGGTTGAGCTGCCGGTAAGGGCTCCTTTGGCTCGCTCTTCTTTCCATGGCAAGCTATTGTCTAGGAATCTCATAGCACCTCAACAGAGCAGAGACTTTGTTGAACTGGCCAACGTGACGAGACATGACTCGGAGGGGCAGACAGACAGACCTGTTCCTTAGAAAACCAATCCCCAAGGAGAAAAACCAGAAGAAAAACAAAGCCAGGACTCACTGGTCGAAAAAGAAGTGGACGTGCCAAGTGGCTTACAGTAACAACGTGGCGTGCTGCCTGCCTCTGCTGGGTTAAGGATCTGCTTCCTAGAAAGGCATGACGAGGAAGGAAAAGCCCTGTAGTTGGATGCTGGGAAGGTCCAGCAGCAGCGTGCATCCCTCCAGCCCACGTGGCAGATCTGTTTGCTTGGCAGGAAACCCTCAGCGCTCTTAACTTTCTCTTCCTGCTCCCAGCGCTGAGAGATACTTAGAAAAAGTGGGTTTGGGTGGTTTTTTTTGTTTCTCCGAAGAAAGTGCGTGGTCTCTGTGTCCCAAGTCAATGGATGTTACTCTTGCTTAATTCTCATTCTTGGGTTTGAGTGACTCACATGAGCCACAGAGAAGTCATTGCAGGAGAAGCTTGGGCGTGATGCTGTAAAACCCGTGACCTAAAGCTATCCACGTGCGAGCCCTACGTGCACATGGCATTCACCCCAGGGTGGGACTCCAAAACCTGGGCTGAAATCAAGAAGGATTTTTCAGAGAGTGTCAAGAGACATTCATTGGAGGTTGAGATGGGCACACGATAAGGAGCTGCGTAACCCCACTGGGGATGGGTTAGAGGGAGATCTGAAGACCTGCTCTGTGGCTTTTGAGGTCTAGAGGTTCACTTTGACCAGCTATAAGGAGCCATCCTGGGGTATAATAGGATGCTCCAACCTGTCTCCGCAGCAAATTTTCACCTGAGACAGTTGAGTTGCTCCTTTGGGTCTTCCTGTCTCTGAGAAGCAAGGATGTGGGACAAGTATTGGTGTTACTGGGCTTTCTGGAAAAGAAGAGACATCAGCAAGATACAGTGAAACCCTCCTCAATAAGCTGCTGGGTTTGGGGGTGCTCCAGCAACACTCTCCATCTCAGCTCCATCTCACCTTGCCCAAGGATGAGAAGACCTGTCTCTCGGGGCACCCAGCTATCCCATGGGCTCCTATAAGAGTTTAGACACTGGAGGTATCTCCTGCGGAGCCCATGTGTGGACAGCTGTACCTGGAGCTTGAAACATGCCTGTGACATCCAACAACCCAGTTTAAATGGCCAGTATCTCCTCTTCTTCGCACACATGGGAGGAGACGGCAGAAGAGCGCTCGTAGTAGAAATAAATTTATTTACTATAAGAAATCCGAGGTGTCTGCATGTTACAAAAATAAAAATATACAGTCGTCACGAAACTCACTATTTTTTTAGTATAAGTTAGTGCTTTTACAAACAAACAAACAAATTATATATATAAATTTCCAGTTGGTACCTCACCAACTGCCCTCCATCTCACAGTGCAGCTAGCTTGTGCAGGAGCAGGATCACAGGGGGACCCCCTTGATGGGACTGGTAGTGTTGCCCAAGGAGGTGGTCAGGAGCCGGCTGATGCCAGCTCAGAGAAAGGTGGGATCACCAAGCAGGACTGCAGGAGCGAACTTTGAGCATGTTTTTGTTGAATTATTCAGAGCACGTAACTTGGTGTTCACGCCGCTTTTTGGCAAGTGCGGGAGACCAGGCCAGACCTGGCCTGGAGGAACGTTTGTACCAGTTCAGCGCTTCGGTTGAATTAATTTCTCGCAATTATTTGTCTCACCTCGGTGACTACGCCGTGACCCTCCCCATAAAGTCAACCTCCCTTTGCAAGCACAAGGGAAACAAAGGTGCTGCCATGCTGCAAGTCCTACCTTAACCCCATCCTGTCCTAAAAGTTCACTCAAGGATGAGATGAACCACCCTACAAACGTCCTATTTTTCTTTGCTGATGGTGCTCAGAGCTGAGACAGTCCCCTCCTTTGCCTCCTGTGGCTGTGACATCGTTGGTTGGGACAAGAACCCTCCATGGTTCCACTGAACTGGGACCACAAGAACCTCCCAGTTGACTCTCAACAGTCCCAGTTGACCCTCAACGGTCCCCGTTGCCCTTGGCTGAACTTGGCCGGTTATGTCACGGCGTGTCTTTATCTCCACCAAGCCACTTCAAAAGAAGGAGGGATGGGAGAAACTAAGAAGAGGCCTGAGGAACTAGTCTAAACCAGGATCAAACGTGTTTGCCTAATCCTAAAATAGAGCCAAGGCTGCTTTTACAAAACATGACGCGTCCAGTGCTGCAACACAAGCAATTTTCATTTCTGGGGTGAGGAATCAGCATCCTCGTGGCAAGGCTGGGCAAGGAAACCATGGACCTGGGCTCTTGGCTCCCTAACCCAACAATTACAGAGAGAAAGAGCAAGCGGACCTTCTGGTGAAGTGTTTTGTGGGTATTTTCTCCAGTTTACTTTGAACTGTCCTGGCTGATGGGGGGAGGCAAGGTCAAATCCAGACAGGACTGGGGTTAAGCTTAGCATCACATTTACTGGTATGGCTCCTAAACCCAGAGCTGAGCACTGCCAAACTTCCCTGGGAAGGTCCACACTGTCAGTAAGGGATATGCTGACTGGCTTCACTGGAGCACTGGGATTATGAGGAGACCTGAGAGCAACATCTGGGCGGCATTTTGGGTCACAGCAAGCTGCTAAAGGTCTCAGAGGGCTGTCACCTCTGAGCAGCAATAAGGATGTGACAGCACTCAGCCAAGGTCTTCACTTCTTTGCTGGACATGCAAGTCACTAGTAAGGGGGTTACAAACAAGACACGAAGAGCTCACCCTAGATTTTATTAAGCTGGAGATGATTATTGAAATCAGCAGCTGAAAGAAAGCTACAGGTTCCCAAAAGCTTTTCAAGGGTGAATGTTGCTGTTGGGAAGCACTAACAGGTCTTTTGGAAGATGTTGATCCCACTGGAGAGACCTACAGGGGATCTGCTTGATGGTACCAGTAAATTTCAGTGGGATGGTATCAGTAAACTCCAGTGGGATGGTACCAGTATACTCCAATGAGATAGAAGGTTCATCAGCACCCTTTTTAACGGGAAGCCAGCCCTTGGATAGGAGCTAGGAGTCCCCCCCCCCAGTTCTGCCAGCAGATGCCGGGGCTTGAAGCTGGGAGAGCATTTCTTCAGGGATGCCAAGCTGTGGGATACCCTTTCCCGCTGCGGGTGGCATTTGCGCTTGACATTTTCATTGGCCTGTTTAGCAGAAGTGCAGCTGACTCTCCTCATCAACCAAAAGCCTTTCCTTGCTTGCCAAGGCACAGAGAAACTCTTCCTCCCCCCGTGCCAGGGAATCTGGAGAAAGTCAGATGGATTTCTTTAGGGGGACCTTTCGCACGCAACGTTTCTGCTTTAGAAAATGATCTAAGACACTCAGGGCGTGATTTTTTTTTTTTTTTTTTTAGCAGATTTGGCCACCACGATAGAGGTCACCCAGCCTCATGGTGGAGAGATGCCATTCAGCGTCAGAGAGGGAGGCAGGCTTGGACGAAGAGGCAGAGATATGGGGCTCACGTGTATAACCACAGTGGCACCTGCCTGAAAAAATACACTCGAAAGCAGATGAGTGCGTTTAACACGGATCGTGCTGAAGTGGGTGCAAGCCAAGACACCACAAACACCAAAAGCCTCGAGTCCTGATGCATCCTGACCTCCCTTCACACCTGGGACAAACCCTTCCGTCGCGCAGACAGCGCCGGCAGCGCCGGAGCAGAGCTAGAATTTCACATCCTTGGATACCGCGTCTGTGTCGTTGCTGGTTCCCAGGTGGCTGTCGGGCACGATGCCCAGTGCCATTTCATTTTGAGTCTTCCCGGGTATTTTGTTGCCCGTAAACTTCATAAATCGTTGTCCGGCTAAGAAATACAAAATGGGATCCAAGCAGCTGTTGGTGCTCGCCAGGGGACGAGTCAACTTATAGGCTAAATTGATTGCATTGAGGGTTTCACAGCTCAAGTCCCAACTCCGGAAGGAGTAGTACAAGGTACGAGTGACGTGGAAAGGAAGAAAACAAACGATGAAGACCACCAAGACGATGATTATCATCTTGACCGACTTCTTTTTGGATCGGGACAGCCGGGAGATTCCCTGTGTGGGCTGTAGCAGCCTCCGGGCCATCAGGCAGTAGCAGATGATGATGATGAGGAAAGGGATGCAGAAGAGCAGCACCAGCATCACTGAACTGTAAATGACAAACTGGCCAAAGAGGTCCTTGCTGGACGTGTCATGGCAAGTGATGGTGTCACGCTTCACGCTGGTGGTGACGAAGAAGAGCACGGGCGACTGGCACACGACGGTCACCACCCACACGATGACCGACACCCTCCGAGCGTAGCGAACGTGTCCCCACTGCAGCGACTTCAGTGGGAAATAGATGCCCAGGAATCGATGGATGCTGATGCAGAGGAGGAAAAGGATGCTGCAGTAGAGGTTGGTGTAAAACAAGAAGCGGACTATCTTACACAAGCCCACACTGAAGGGCCAGTTGTCCCCCATGGCATAATAATACACCAGGAGGGGCAGGGAGACCACGTAGAGCGTGTCGGACACGGCCAGGTTGAACATGTACGTGGTGGAGGCGTTCCAGGTCTTGATCCTGAAGATGAAGCCGTAGAGGGCCAGCAGGTTGAGAAAGAGCCCCACCACGCACACGATGCCGTAGGAGACAGGCAGCAGGACATACTTGAAGTCCTCATCAAATATGCACCTGTAGCTGTTGTCTCCTGGGTCTAAGGAGCTGTTGATGACTCTAGTCCAGGCTGGAGGAGTTGTTAGGTTTGCCATCACCCTGGGAAGAGAAAGCAAAGAGGCTGTAAGGACATGGAGGTAAGGAGTCCCTGGAAGAGGTGGGTTAGATGAGCATGTCCCAGTGCCACAATGCTGTGACACGTTGTGTGGTCCATGCTTTCATATTACTATATACTATTACTACACCCTTCTCTTCTCCTTCTGTCAAAGTTGCCATCAACGCTTGGCTGTGTCTATCCAAAAGCTACCCACAAGCACAGCTCACTATCTGGCAGGCAGTGCCACCTCAGTGCCGGTGACAAAGACTCGAGAGGTGGCAGGACACGCCTCCTGCCAGCACATTGCATACCTGTGAAAACCATGGCCTGGTTGTGTTGGGTGTTGACACAACCAAGGTAGTCCCTAGCATGGAGGACTTACGGTCAAGCAGATAAAGGGAGTTTTATTTCTCTTCATTTTGCATCTGGAGCACAGAGGAGGAACTAAGTGGCTCTAAAATCACCCAATAAATTCCAAGCCACACCTGGGAATCCAACTCAGATCTCCTGCAGCCCAGTTCAATGTCCCAATCTGCCCTTCCCACCAGGTTCATAGAATCATAGAATGGTTTGGGTTGGAAGGGACCTCGAAAATCATCCAGTTCCAACCCCCCTGCCATGGGCAGGGACACCTTCCACTACACCAGGTTGCTCAAGCCTCATCCAACCTGGCCTGGAACAATTCCAGGGATGGGGCAGCCACAACTTTCATTTCATGCAGAAATTTAGTTTCCTACACTACAGAACAGGAAAGATGCTCCATTCTGTGCTTAACCATCCGTGAGAAGTGACTTAGCTGAGCATCATGAAAGGTGGGTCCTACTAAACCCCAGGCAGAAAGGGCAAGAAAAGGGAACCACGCTCTTCAGCGAGCTATCCCCACGATTGCCAGGCCCTGATTTCAGAGGTCATCAGCTCCTTTTGGTAGAGCAAACATCACCACAACATCTGGAGGCCCCTGCAATCAAACCTTGCCAAAGGAAGCGTGTTCTCCACCACAGGGGCTCTGCCTGGGTTGGATGTTGATGACAATGATGGGTTTTTAATGGGTGTAGTGTTGGGCTGATGGTGGCCATCTCGCTGGTCCTGCTTCCTGGCCTTGAGACCCGCTCCTCCAGCACCACCACCATCAGTCTGCCCAGGCTTGTGCAAAGCTGGTTTATGTGTGGGACTGACCAGATGAGACGAGAAAAACGGACTCGAAAGAGTCTCTGCAGACACACGGACTCTGGCACTGTCTGCGTCGGGAGGGACAAGGGCCCTTTTGTGTGTCGGGGACAGCCCACGACCCAGCTGACACATGATCGCTCCGCAATCCCATCAGCCAGGAATCAAATTAAAAGGCGTTTGCCTCCCTTCCCGTAAAACGAGCCGGTTTGATCTCACTGCTGCGCCCCGTGATGGGGAGTCCACGGAAACGGGGTTACAGGGAGATGAATCCCACACAGGAGCTCAGAGACCGGGAGCTACTGCGAGAGAAAATGAGTACGTGGGATGTGCCCTGACCCAAATCTCACCATGATTTTAGGTGGAAAAGAGCAATACCAGCCTTCTCAGCTAAACGGTTCATCTCTAATCTGATGCCACCACGCTGCCACCATGCCCTTTCTTGCAAACAAGAACCAGAGCTTGTTCTTGAACCAGAGCTGTCCTACACCTACCTCCAATTCAGATCCTGCAGGGAAGGAGGCAATGAGGGTCTCCTAGAAGCTGCCAACCTGGAAGACCTCTCACCAAAGCGAAGCATTATAGCATTAAAAAGCACCTTGAAAACTCATAGGTGATGAAAAAAGGGGGAAGTGATGCCTCCAGCCCATCACATGAGCATAACTTCAGTCCTCCCTCCAGGGTCTGGATCAAACAACCTGTCCAGATGTGGCATCGACACGATCCCTGATGATATTTCACCTATTTTGCTGCTTTTCCCCTCGGAGAAGGCCACAAACAGCAGTGGCTGAGGCTCACGCTTCCCAAGAACGTGGGCAGAAACCACATGCACGCTCACGCCCCGACTAAACTGCAACATCTGCAAAAACCCAAATATAACTTCAGGAACTACTCTGTGATGAACATGAAGAGCCAGGACCGATCCTGCTCTGTCCTGGCCCCAGGGTTTTGCTCTTCCTGTGCCTGGTTCCGCTTTGGTCCTACCACCCTTCGCCCTGCTTCCCTCAAGTCCTTGGCGATAGGGTTGTCCTTGTGGATGGAGAGAGCTCAGGCAGATGGGAAAACACCTTCCAGCTGCTCTTCTCCCCAGCTCCTTCCTTCCCCCTGAGATTTGCAAATCTGTGGCCAATGAAACAGAGGTTGCCCACAGACCTGGCAGCTGATTAAATGGGTCAGACAGGCCACCGTGACCGAGAGAAGCCACACAAGATGCCCTAAAAGGTGCACGGAAGGGTTACACAGCTCCAGAGACTTCAGCCTTGCATGTGGTTTCTCCATGCCTGGACATCTGCATCTCCTCTGTCCCCTGCAGGCCACAAGTCACCCAGCTCTGAAGCACCAGTGGGGGCAAGATCACCCCAAATTCCAGCCCACCTCCCCACAGGCTCCTGCGACCCCAGCTAGAAAACCCAACAGGGTGTCTGAAACCCATCCGTAAGCCAAGGTGGGGTATCTCCTCCAGCGTGCAGGGCAGCATGGGCTGCCCCAGGCCACACTGCAGCCACGGACGTGCCAAGATGCACATCTCCATCTTCAGGCCAAAGAGCAAACAGGGCTCTCTGGTTGGCTTGAATGGGGTAATCACAGAGACAAAACCCCACTCACAAGGCAGCCTTGTCCTCGCCGTCCTCCTCTCCCTGCTTTTCCTTCTGGAAATGCCAAAGCCTTTCTTTTTTTTTCTTTTTTTTCCCCTTACTTTTGCCCAGAATCCCTCGGACAAAACCTGCTGTGTCTGTCGGGGCCGTGGCTCCAGCCCACCCCCTCGCCCCCGGCCCCGTTGCACCCGCAGTGAGTGAGCAGGAGAGGACACGGCCCGCCAAGACGTGCGGAGGCACAAAAGCCGGCAGCTGCCCTTTCCTCTGCCGACGGGCCGGATGGCACGAACGCCAACTCCTCCAGTGACGCATCGAGCCCCCGGCGGGGACGAGGTGGGGGAGAAAGCAACAGCGATCTCTGAGGATGCCAAGCAGGATAAACACTTCTACGACTACCAAAAGCAAACCCACCGTGATGCTTCGGTGAGGACCACCTGCATCTGCTGCATCGGCTCTCCTGGCCCTTCCCAGGCTCATGGCAGGAGGTTTTTTCTCCGGCGTTGAATGCAGGTGACCATGCACAGCTTTTTAGGTGCCCTCCAGCCACCGGTGCACAGCAAAGGCATCGCCCCAACCAGCTTCCTCCGTGCTGGACCACATGTTGGGTCTGGATGAACCTGGTTGCAACGGCTAGACCATCTCTCTCTTTGCAACGTGGCCTTGGACCTGTTTATCCCATGGGACATGTTTTCTTTTTCCCCAGAAAACAAGTACAATCAGCTGTAGTGGATAAGACAGCATGGGAGAGGAGCCCAAGGAGATCAGCGTTGCAACCCCGGCAGCCACGTGCCCTCAAATATATACACCCACAGGCATGTGCATCGGATGCCAGCATCCCAAAACGCTCCCGTAACAGGATCCACCACGGCCGGGCAGGGGATATTTAGATGAGTCAATACGGGGAAGGAGGGGGCCGTCATCGGAGAAGGTCACGGGCAGCCGGGGGAACGGGCAGAACCCAGGGCCAGCTCAGGGCGACCACGGGTTGGACACTGAATCACCGAGTAAAGGGTTTTAATCTGTTTCTGCCCCATTTTCCAGTGTTCCCAGTGCCATCCCAGCGGTCACCGTCCATCCCGCGGTGTTCAGCGCTTGGGAACCTGCCAGCAGAAGCAGAGCCACGAAAGCAAACAGAGCTTGTTTGCTGCGATGAACGCGTTTTCATGGCGGGGGGGGTTGATGAGGTCTAATTGACCTTCCGAAATAATTAATGTGGATTAATTTACCGGCAGGACCTCCCAGACGCAGCCCTTCGTTCTGCCGGTGCAGAGCCCTGGGAAACCAAACCGGCGCGGTGCGGACGCACCGACGGCGACCGCGGCTCCCGTCGTTTGATGCCGGAGGTTGAAACCACCATCCAGTTACCACGTCTTCCCCACCGACTCCTTTGCAACGGACACGAGGAGAGCGTGGGTGTCTTCCCTGCCCTAATTCATAGGCGTTTAGTAGACTCATCAAAAACCTCCCTCCAGGTCAGGAACTACTCGAGACGCTGGGAAGCAAACGACCCGGCATCGTTTTTCGCTCCTTTGGGACCGCGGTTGAAACCTTCCGCAACCCAAAGCAAACAGACGGCGCGTTCGGATGCTCCCGAGCCTGTCTGGTTGGGAGATGTGAGATGGGACCAGGCTGAAATGTGAGCCTGGTCAAACCGCCTGGTTTTCATCCGCCCTTTCTATTTGTCTCCTTTCTGCCGTCGTGACCTTCAGTGTTGTTCTCCTGCAGGATGGCTCCGGCCACCAGCGTGGGCTGAGGACATCCCCAGCCATCCCGGTCTCACCATCTGTGTCATTCCCTGGCACTTCTCTCCAGCGATCCCGAGGCAAGATACTTCCAAGATACCTTTCCAAGACACCCAAAAGTGAGCTTTGAGCAGCTTAAGGGGCTTTACTCACCTCCCTGCCCAGAGTCCAACGCAATGTCCCTCTTTTATCCCTCATGGGTCTGACCTACTCCTTCCCTCATCCCAAAAATAGCCAGAAACCCTTATTCCTCCCCCAAAATCAGCTTGCAAAGAATCTGCGTTTCTCTTCTTTTCCCCCAAAAAGCACCTTGGAAGGCACCGGGCAGCTCCACTCCAGCTGAAATGGAGTTGCTCCACTGAAGTGGCTCCGTGCCTCAGTTTCCCCTCCCGCCCCCAGGCTGAGAAGCAGCAGATTTGAAATCGCTTTCTCCACGAAAAGTATTTTTCTGGGGGAGTTTCGGTTTCCTAGAGGGTTTTTCCGTAACTTGATCCAAGCTAAAAAGGGGAGAGTGAGTTTGGAGAAAAGACAGAAAGATCGAAAAAGAACTTTACGACTTTGCCTGTAGGTCAAACACAATGTTTCGCTTTGAGCCAAATGACTTTTTCTGGGAATTCTCGTTTTTCCTCAAGAAACTCCCCGAATTCCTCCCTGAATCAACCTCCCTTTGAGCCTCTGCTTCCCGAGTGGTACCAAAACCTCCCGCACGCATCCACACCACAGGAAATCAATCCGGATTAAGCAAAGCTGTGGCTTTGGAGCGAATTCGATAAAAACGTTCAACCCAGCGGTGCCGGCGCTCGTTCGGTTGAACCTGACTCCGTTCCCAGCACGGCAGGTCTCCGGGGACGGATCCTGCTGGAAGCAAATATCACCCTGGCCAATATTTAACCCCTCATCAACATTTCCCCTGTGTGTTTTATCTCTGCAACCCTACATCACCTGCGGCATTCTGCGGGGTTGGGGGCAAATCACATCCTATTGGAGACCCCAAACTTTGATTTTTATTTATTGCAGGGGGAAAACGGGGCATTCGCATCCTTTTGGCTTCCTGGGGATAGAAAGGAGCCCTGTGCCGGATTTTATGTCAGGAATTTGACTTTGGTTCTGCCCTCCCAAGATTTTCCAGTGCTCACCAGAAGAAGTGATGGTCGCACCAGGAGAAGAGCGTGGGACCAGTTTCTGGTCGATCACCTGCCGGTTGACTCCGGTTTTGCCCTACGAGCCCCGTATTTGGGAAAAACGACATTTCCACAGAGATCTAACAGCTTCCTGCCCAAATCAAGGGAGTCACCCATCAACACCACCCCACCCTGGCAAAACCAAACCCACTCTGCCCGTCTGGGAGATAACTGTCATCCGAGACCGCGGATAACGCAATTATCGGGCTCCACCACGACATCGGCAGTTTCTGCGAAGCCAAAGCAGCACCAAACCCCAGAAAACCCCGTGCGAGGTGGACTTTGGGGGATAGTGTGCTCCTCCATAAGCAGCATCCCAGGGGAGCAAAAGGATCTTTGCTTCATGGACCGGTTCCTGTGGAGGCTTTAACGGGGGATGCTCAGCGCTAAGGAGGGACGACGGCGTGGCCGGCAGCACGCTCCGCTGCCAGCGAACTATTCATGGCTTTGGCTTTATGTCAATAACCAGAGATAAAAATCACACCGGATAGAGACAGGGTAAAGCCACTCGGTGCCAGGACAGTCAAAAATACTTTGCAGGGGTTTTATAACCCACGGAGCCCCAGGATGCGGTCGCGCTCCGGGGCTCGGCAGCGTATTTAGCGGTCTCGTTCTTTGCACCGGAGCTCCTCAGCCCATCAGCCACCAAGGCCAAAGTTCTCTTTGCTCCAGTATAAATGGGGAAATGGAACTCGTGGCACACGCTTGGTGGCAACGAAACGGCTCCATTTCGGTAGCCGCAAGCTTGGCACCGAGGGGTGCTGTCCCCCAGCGCCGGCGGCCCCCCGGGAGTGGGGTCTGCCGCTTCCTGCCTTGTGCACAGGAAGGCAGCGGGTTGCCAAATGGCTTTTTGCAGTAAGCCGATAAGAAAAGTGGAGCAGAAAGAGGAATAATGTTTCGCCCTTAAAGTGGTGCCACGCAGCGCCCAGCTCCGGGAGAAGGCGGCGTTTTTGGGGTTAGAAGCTATTGAAAAGAGTCAAAAGGGTTTGAAACCAGAGTCTCACCCATCCCGGTGCGAACGAAAACACCCCCAAATAAATTCCACAGGGACTCCAGCATGCAAAGAGGTGGGAAAACAACAAGCTGGAGTAAAGCAGGGAGTCAGCTCCATGGCTTTTACCAGAGGTCTGTACAGGAAAGCCCGGATAAACAGCCAGCGAATCCCCCTGGGAAGGGAGAAAGCGAGCGGCAAAAGAGATTATTGGGAATTAATGCATAAACAATCAACTATTTCAGGCAGAGAGGAGCAAAGGGAGCCCAGGAGGCTTCCTCGAGTGCCCGGCTTGAGCCATTCATGCCAGCACCAGCCCATGCCAGCGGCGCGCTGCTCCCACCACCCCAGTTTGGGGGTTTGGGGCCAGTTTTAGTGGCAGTAATGGGGTGCGAGCCACCCTTACGCTGAGGAAGAGGAGAATTGGGGTTCGGCTCTGCCCTCGCAGCGCCCCGCTCGTTGTTTTTGGGTGCATGGGGACCCTCGAGCCACCCACGCCACCCACCCAGCAGTAAGTGCCACCCCGCTGTGCGTGCCCAGGGGTGCGCGTCCCCCCCCCCCCCCCCATGTGCCCGCTCCACCACGCGCTGCACACCCGCACCCCGGGGCGGGGGGGTCGCACCCCCTTGTCCCGCACTGTCACACACCGTCCTGCGCGGGTCGGACACGCACCCAACTCCCCCCCTTCCCCGCACCCCGCAGCCGGATGCGGCCCCGCTCACCGGGCGATGCCGAGCCGGGTGGCTCCGTGCCGGGTGGCTCCGTGCCGATCGTCCCGCTCCTTTCAGGACGGTGGCGGAGGCAGCGCCATACCCGGGCTCCGGTCCTTCCCCACCCCCGGGCCCGGTCCCACCGCCCCCGGCCGCCTCCGCCCCGCCGTGAGGCGGGCACCGGGCCGGGCGTGGGGCCGCACCGCCCTCCCCGGGGCTGGGAACGGGGCAGGAGCGGGGCAGGAGCGCCCTCCCCGGGGCTGGGACAGGGCCTGGGACCGCCCCTCCCCGGGGATGGGACGGGGACAGGAGACCCGTCCTCCCAACTGCGGGGATGGGGATATGGATGGGATCAGGGCTGGGACTGGGGTCAGATACCCCCTCTCCCTCCCGGGGCTTGGGACCGGGACAGGAGCCCGAACACTCCCCCCTTCACCCCCCACCCCCCGGGATGGGACCGGGACAGGAGCCCGATCGCTCCCTCTTAACCCCCCTGGGGATGGGACCGGGGTTAAGGCTGGGACAGGACCCCCCCTCCGTGGATGGAAGCCTGGACGGGATCACGACTGGGACCGGAACCGGACTCCCTCTGCCCTGCCGGGGCTGGGACTGGGACTGACGCTTAGTCAGGACCCCCCCCCCCTTCTCCAAGGAGGGGACCATGGATGGGATCAGGGCTGGGACTAGGGTCGGACCCCACCTGCCAGTCACCCCCACTGCATCCAACCTCCCCCCATCTGCAATGGTCCCGGGGTCCCCAGGGAGCTGCTCCCCCCTGGGACTGTCCTGGCAACCCCCAGTTTACATCCCAGGGTGTGCCAGTGCTGGGCCCTGCCTGAGGGCAGAACCCACAGCCCCTTCCCGGGGGCATGGAGCAGCCACACAGGGGAAAAGCCATCCCAGGACCAGCCCTGGAGGAGAAAAAATGCTTCAGAACTGGGCGGATGAGCCTGGCTTGGGGCTCCTGCCACGGCCGCCCTGATGTGGGACACTGTCCCACTGTGGGTGACACCAAGCTGTGCCCCTGGGAGGGTCCCAATGCACCTCAGATGATGTCCTGCAGCACATCCCTCGCTGCAAGCCGGCTTCATTTCTAAAGGAGTGGGAGGGATGGGGGACATGAGATAGTAAAGGGATGTTTGAGGCCAATTTTGGCTCCAATTTTAGCTCTCAGAAATGGTTCCCAGCAAAGAGTGAGTGAGCCGGCACTGTGTGCTGGCAGGCCAGAAAGCCAACCGTATGCTGGCCAGCAGGTTGAGGGAGGGGATTCTGCCCCTCTGCTCTGCTCTCCTGAGACCCCCCTGCAGTGCTGCCTTCAGCTCTGGGGTCCCCAACACAAGAAGGACACGGAGCTGCTGGAGTGGGTCCAGAGGAGGCCACAGAGATGATGCGAGGGCTGGAGCACCTCTGCTATGGAGACAGGCTGAAACAGTCGAGGCTGTTCAGCCTGGAGAACAGAAGGCTCCAGGGAGACCTTCCAGCACCTTCTAGTACCTAAAGGGGCTACAAGAAAGCTGGAGAGGGGCTTTGGACACGGGCGTGTAGTGACAGGACGCGGGGCAATGGCTTTAAACTGGAAGAGGGGAGATTTCGATGGGATCTAAGGGAGAAATTCTTCCCTCTGAGGGTGGTGAGGCACTGGCACAGGTTGTCCAGAGAAGCTGTGGCTGCCCCATCCCTGGAAGTGTTCAAGGCCAGGCTGGATGAGGCTTTGGGCAACCTGGTGAGGTGGAAGGTGTCCCTGCCCATGGCAGGGGGGTTGGAACTGGATGATCTTTAAGGTCCCTTCCAACCCAAACCGTTCTGTGATTCTGTGAATCTATGATTCTATGAACTCCCCAGGGTGGGGGAATTTATTTTAGAGTAGATTTGGGGGCCTGATTCATTGCAGCTTCTCCCGCTCCACTCTCATTTTCCTGGGAGCCATGTGCCAGTGGAACACTTCTTCCTTGGGGATGCAAGTAAAACCTTGGGAAAGGGGATCCTGCACCTCTTGCATCCCAGTGTTGGGACTTTTCATTCAGGGAAGAGATTGCTAGAGCCAGGAGGATGTTGCAGTAGGTTTGCTTGAGGTGTTGCTCCTTGCTGTGTCTTCTTCTGCAAGGTGCTGGGAGTTGGGTTCAACCACAAATGACGAGTCCATCTTCTGCAGAAGTAGCAGACTTGTCAAAATCCCTCTTCTGGGATGCAAAAGGTCTACAAAAACTTTAGGGCAAACTGGACCACACTCTGAAAGAGAAGTCCTTCAAGGGTACTGAATTACAGGCCAGTCAGTCTCACCTCTGTGCCCGGCAAGATCATGGAGCAGATCCTCCTGGCGACTATGCTAAGGCACATAGAAAACAAGGAGGTGATTGGTGACAGCCAACATGGCTTCACTAAGGGCAAATCCTGCCTGACTAATTTGGTGGCCTTCTATGATGAGGTTACAGCATTGATGGATAGGGGAAGAGCAACTGACATCGTATATCTGGAGTTGTCCAAAGCATTTGATACTGTCCCACATGACATCCTTGTCTCTGAACTGAAAAGACATGATTTGGATGGATGGACAACTCGGTGGATAAGGAATTGGCTGGATGGTCGCTCTCAAAGTTATGGTCAACCGTTCAATGTCCAAGTGGAGGCCAGTGACGAGTGGTGTTCCTCAGGGGTCAGTACTGGGGCCAGTGCTATTTAACATCTTTGTTGGTGACATGGACAGTGGGATTGAGTGCACCCTCAGCAAGTTTTCAGATGACACCAACTGTGTGGTGTTGTGGACACGCTGGAGGGAAGGGATGCCATCCAGAAGGACCTGGACAAGCTGGAGAGGTGGGCCTGTGAGAACCTCATGGAGTTCAACAAGGCCAAGTGCAAGGTCCTGCATGTGGGTCGGGGCAATCCCAAGCACAAGTACAGGCTGGGCGGAGAATGGATGGAGAGCAGCCCTGAGGAGAAGGATTTGGGAGTGCTGGTGGATGAGAAGCTCACCATGAGCTGGCACCGTGTGCTGGCAGCCCAGAAAACCAACCGTGTCCTGGGCTGCATCCAGAGCAGCGTGGGCAGCAGGGCGAGGGAGGGGATTCTGCCCCTCTGCTCTGCTCTCCTGAGACCCCACCTGGAATACTGCGTTCGGCTCTGGAGTTCCCAACACAAGAAGGACATGGAGCTGCTGGAACGAGTCCAGAGGAGGCCACAGAGATGATGCAAGGGCTGGAGCACCTCTGCTCTGGAGACAGGCTGAGAGTTGGGGCTGTTCAGCCTGGAGAAGAGAAGGCTCCGGGGAGACCTTCCAGCAGCCTCCCAGTGCCTAAAGGGGCTACAAGAAAGCTGGAGAGGGGCTTTGGACAAGGGTGTGTAGTGACAGGACACGGAGCAATGGCTTTAAACTGGAAGAGGGGAGATTTTGATGGGATATAAGGAAGAAATTCTTCCCTCTGAGGGTGGTGAGGCACTGGGACAGGTTGCCCAGAGAAGCTGTGGCTGCCCTATCCCTGGAAGTGTTCAAGGCCAGGTTGGATGAGGCTTTGGGCAACCTGGTGTAGTGGAGGGTGTCCCTGCCCCTGGCAGGGTGGTTGGAACTGGATAATCTTTAAGGTCCCTTCCAACCCGAACCATTCTGTGATTCTATGATTTTAATTTCTAGGAAATGTATTGAATTTTGGTGCTGTGGGTGTGAGCTGGGGGGTTGTATCCCCTATATCCCCTAAACACCCTATGGACATGCTCTGGCATCTGCCTCCACTGAGTCCTGGCATAACACGGTCTCCCAAGAAGCTGCAGGAAGCTATGGAGGGCCACCACCGTCTTCGTAGCCTGCCCTCTCCCCATAGATGATTGATGGCCAAGTGAAGCGGTGGCCAGTCTCAACTCTACCTCCCCAGTGGGGCTCACTTACCTGGGCCGAAAAACCTTCATATTTGAGGAGGCTGGAGGGTTTCTGGGCAGGATGAGGCTGGAGATCAAGCCCCACCGAATCACGTGCAGGTGGCCCAGTTGTTTTCCACGGCCGCGAGCGCGGAGCGAGCCCCGGTGCTCCCCCGTGTATTCCCCATCTGTGTCTGTGAGTGTGAGTCAGATCTTCCTTCTGCAGCTGGGTCCAATTTCACATGGGGGCTCCTCGGCTCCTGGAGGACCACAAAGCCCCCGAGGGCGGAGGGGAAGGCACCGGTGCCATCTATTATTCAAAAGCAGAAAGTGGCAGCTGGCTGAGGAGGCATTAGCTGGTGCAAAGCGGATACGAACGTCTGGCGTGGAAGCGGTTCTGCGGAGATCTCGCTGACGGAACTCCGTGCCAGAAAGCAACAGCAAAAAAAAAGGGCCTGTTTCCTTCTTCTGATGTAATTTGTTTGAGGAGGAAAAACAACACATCACGTCGCAGCTATTCGGGGCTGATAAGAGAGGAAGGACAAGCTCGTTGCTTGCACAGAAGGAGGGAGATGCCTGGGCAGAGCTACTGAGTGAGGCTCAGACCGCTGAAGCTGCCTAGCAGAGCCATTCTGGGATGCCAGCGTGGTGCCGAGTTGACCCCATTTCTCTGGGATTTGGAAACGCTTCTTGGGCAAGGGTTGGGTTAACAGGACCATAGCACCCCAGTTTCATCCTCCAAATTCTTCCCCCTGGCTTCCTCTGAAGGAGGGATGATGTCCACAGATGATGGACGGAGATGTGGATGATGGCCAAAGATTTGTTGTCTGTCCTTGCATGAGCTTTGGCCCATGGGGCGATCGCTGCTGCTCAGCAGCCCTTGCCTGGCGCCATCTCCTCCAGCCTGGCTCTCCACGGTCCGAACACCTGCGGCTCTTCCACCGCAAGATAAAGCCAAACAACTCAAGACAAGAGGCAGGCGGCTTTTTCATGTCAAGGGGTGATTAATTATGGCCACAACCGGCTGAGAGGTTTGGTCAGCAGCTCATTACTGGATGCTTCAACAAGCAAGAGGAGATGTTTTTCTAAAAGCTTGTTTGGAGCACAGAAGTGGTCCCCTGGAGAGTCCTCTTCCTGTCAGACCTTTTCCAAGTCTGATTGAAGTCCCAGTAGCTTCCAATAGGCAGGAGCTTCCCAACTTCGCTGCCCACTGCAAGGAGAAGCATTTCCTTCCCTTTTTTTTTGCATTTTCTCACCTTTCTCCACTCATTTGGGTGTGAGGGAGATGGGAGGAGGGTTGTTACCCTCTCATGTCCACCCTAACCCACCTTACTCATTTCCATCCTTCATGCAGGTGATGGTCACCCATCGCCCAGGGGATCCAAACCAAGAGCCTCCCTTCCCCAAAATCTCCATTTTCCAGCTCCAAAGCAGCTCGAACAAGCCAAAGAAAGAGGCAGATGTTTTAAATCCCGTTGAGAAGCGAAGGATTTGTGCAGCTGCAGAGCAGAAGACGGAGGCGAGCCGCGACACTGGTTCGAGCCGAGCTGGAAAGCAGCCCCGCGTTTCCCTTCACAGCTTCATTTTTCAACTGTTTTGGCAGCAGTGCAGGTTTCTAAGACGCTTTCAAAACATTTCCATGTTGTCTAGTGGAGAGGAATGCGATACAGGAATGAGAGGACCGGGAAGGTCAGGGTGGCCATGGCAGAGCCCTGTGCTGCACCCATGGGTGCAGCTGAAACCTGCACCGTGGGCAGGGGGACACGGGCAGAAGCACCTGAGACAAGCTGGGATATGTCATATTTCTTTTTCTTGCCTTTTTTTTAAAGCCTTAGTGGAAGCAAGGAGGAACGTTTGCAGACGTGTTGGGTTGAGACTGCACACCTGCCTAACGTTTGCTGGTGGGAAAGAGTCATGGATACTCATCTAAATCTAAGTGCAAATCATGCCATGATGATCCAGCCTGGCCACAGACATTTGACCACTTCTCGTGGTCTCTTGGCTGGTAAGATGTTCAGCCACCTAAGTGGGAGACAGAAACGTGCCCTGTGTGACCAGCCATGCCGGAGGGATATCCTATGGGACCAAGAAGGACATCCTGCAGGAGCAGGAGGGTCATCCCATGGGAGCAGATCTGATTTTGCAGCTTCCCGAGGTGGCTGCAGGTTCCCTCCAGGATGCTCTAACTCAGGATCATCAGCAACTTTTAAGGGTATATTAGAGGCAGCAAAAAACCATGCAGCTGAAGGATGAACACTGGCACAGGTTGCCCAGAGAAGCTGTGGCTGCCCCATCCCTGGCAGTGTTCAAGGCCAGGTTGGATGAGGCTTTGGGCAACCTGGTCTAGTGGAGGGTGTCCCTGCCCATGGCAGGGGGGTTGGAACTAGATGATCTTTAAGGTCCCTTCTAACCCAAATCATTCTCTCATTCTCTGATTCTCTGATTCTCTGATTCTGTGAAGCATCTCTTCATGGTGGTGAGCGTCAATGGGATGTGCAGGGGATGAGGTCAGGTGGGGCTGTTACCCATGGGGCACTTTAGAGACATGAGAGGACCTTCCCAGTAGCCAACTGAGCTCCAAAGCAGGGTTGATTAGAGAAAGATGTGTTGGAGGTGGGAGTTGGAGCTGGAAAAGCACCATGAGCTGTTCCATCTGTCCATCCATCATACGCACGTGCTCCTATACAAATCTTCTCCTGCCATACCCGAGGCTGACAGTGTTTGGGGGAGCAGCACCCAAGAGCCACAGCCACGGTGGTGCGTGAGTGGGTGCAACAAGAACCAACAAGTGGGTGCAGATGGGGCAGAGGGCAGCTTTGCTGGTCAGGGCCTCATCCAGCTGCCATGGCTTGGGGAAGGGGGCACTCATAGGAGACTTGATGCACATGATGCTGGCTGGAACAAGCAGCTGGAAGCAGTGAGACTTGATCTTTTCCACACTGCTTCAGCAAAGAGAGAACTTTGCTCTGTGACTTTAGCCACTTGGCTGTCTATTTTTCCTTCTCCAGCAGTGGTTGGGGTTTGGTTTTTTTTAAGCACGTCTTTCGTTTCCTCCCCATGTGATGCCCCAGCCCTCCTCCTCCGCTGGCTGCGGGGCTTCGGAGCAGGAGAGCGACGGAGGTCCCAGGCTTCGAGCCGGAGCCACTCGCATTTCCTCCAAGCTCCTACATCACCCAGCTTTTTTGGAGGCATTTGCAAGCTCCAAGAGCATTCCCCTCCCTTGGGATGCTTGCGGAGAGCGATTCGGGCACTGCCACGACCTCCCGGGTGGCAGGAGCCGGCTGCCGGGTTCCGAAGCACAAGGATCCTGTTGTGGCCAACAGAGTTGCTTCTATAAAGATCTTAAGCAAACACAACCCATCAGGGCAGGCGTGTTAAAATTAAACCGTCGGCCTGGGCTACGTGTGCTGCGGGCAGCACCGGCTGGTTCCCAGCGGCGGCCGCGGTTCTGCACCGCAGCCGGTGAAGGGAAGGAGGGGGGTCACAACGACGTCACGAAACCGCGCGGGCTGGAGGGGTCAGTCTTCCTCCCCGGCGGATGTCATCCTCAACTCTGCTGCTGCCGACCCCACCGATGGCTCGCTTAGAAGCGGAGACGCTGAGTTTTTCTGCCTAATTTTGCGATGATTTCTGGCACTCCCTCTTCTGCATCTTCCTCTGGGACTGCTCAGAAAATAGTAAATAACACTGAGATTGGAAAAAAAAAACCACCACAAACCAAGGTCTTACTCAAGAGCTGGGTTTTGGGGGCTTTGAGTGAGTTGCAACAACAGGAGGTGAGGCTTGGAGCAACCTGGTGTAGTGGAAGGTGTCCCTGCCCATGGCAGGGGGCTTGGAACTAGATGATCTTTGAGGTCCCTTCCAACCCAAAATGTTCTATGATTCTATGAGGTGCTGGAAGGGGTGGCTGGGTAGAGAGATGTTGCCCTGAGCATGGCTGGTGCTGCTGGAAGGCATCATGCACTGATCCTGGTGTCCAAGGGAACAGGTAAGCATGTGTCCTGCAATCAAGTCTTCCTAAAAACAGCAGCAGTGACCCTTCCTCGTAATGATCCAAGCCTAAAATAGGGCTTGGGGAGAGGCTGCCCTGGAAAAGGCTCATTTCTCTAATTGAGCCAGCAAAGAGCCGGGCAGGCAGGGGTCCCACCATGCACAGACCCCTTGTAGCAGCATGGTGGGACATGGTGGGCATGGGCAGCTGGATCATGGGGTCCAGCTGCCCCTCA
Source organism: Tauraco erythrolophus (assembly GCF_009769465.1). Classification (NCBI taxonomy): domain Eukaryota; kingdom Metazoa; phylum Chordata; class Aves; order Musophagiformes; family Musophagidae; genus Tauraco; species Tauraco erythrolophus. The sequence continues at coordinate 135,777,979 of NC_141465.1, read as the reverse complement.
GATTTTGGCGGATCACTGCTTGACTGACCCACCAGCAGCTTGGTGTCAAGGTGGATTCACAGCCTGGCACCACAGTGGAATTTGCTCCGGCTCCTCCAGCTGCAGGTTGGTTTATGGGATTGGGTGGCAGGACTCCCATAGCATTCCATGTCTCCCATTTTATCTGACCTTCATGAAGGACTCAGCAGACAAGAGACACAGAGATGCTCAGGAGCAAGTTCCCATCGGTGATAGGGGAAAAAAAAGCATTTTACAGTAGTTTTCTGAGTCGTTATTGTTGCTCTCAGCTCCCAGCAGCGAGGGCACCCGTGCAGGGTCCCACCCTGGAATTCCTTTGTTTCCAAAAAAATACTCGTTCTCAACATGAGGCTTTTGAATTAACTTCCTTCCCCTCCTGCTCCAAAATAACCTTTACGTCCTGGGGGAGATTCATGCTGAGACGACCCAGGGTATGGTGCTGGGACGACCCAGGGTATGGTGCTGGGAGGGCAGATGGACACGTGGACCCCAAAAAGCCACTGCTTCTTGTGCACGGCATGTGGTGGGGGATGCTCGTTATCCAGCTCAGCCCAGAAAATGAGAGATTTTCTCAGCCCCAGGCTGGCCAGGCAGGACTGGGAGAGCGATGCCAGGACGAGTGCAGCCTGTGCATGGCCCCTTGGAGATGTCTATCTAAATTAACGTTTCAAATGGGTGAAGGAACCACACCAAGTTCCTCTTTAGACCCCAAACCAAACACACCCCTATTTGATGAGCGGAGGAGAAGAGAAGGCTCCGGGGTGACCTCATAGCGGTCTTCCAGTACCTCAAAGGGGCCTACAAGAAAGATGGGGAGAGGCTGTTCAGGAGGGCCAGTTGTGATAGGACAAGGGGTAACGGTTTTAAAATAGAGGGAGGTAGATTCAGGTTGGATATTAGGAAAAAATTTTTTACCATGAGAGTTGTAGAACACTGGAACAGGTTGCCCAGAGAGGTGGTGGATGCTCCATCCCTGGAGACGTTCAAGGCCAGGTTGGACGAGGCCCTGAGCAACCTGATCGAGTTGGAGATATCCCTGTTCCTTGCAGGGGGGTTGGACTAGATGACCTTTGAAGGTCCCTTCCAGCCCTAACCATTCTATGATTCTATGATTCTATGATTACACCTTCGCAGTACTCCAATCACCATCCTTGGGGACCCATCCTGCCTCCTGCCCTTTGGAAGAAGGTTGGTGGCATCTTCCTGCCCCCAAGTCACCTCTCAGCAGCATCCCCATGGGTACAAACCCTCTTAGAAGCAAATTAATGGCAGGTCCACTTCAATTCTCAAGAAAAACCTCCCTGCAGAGGATGGATGCAATTCAGCTGCTCCATTCTAAACCCCTTCCTATCATCAAGGATAATTTTCTTGCATTTTCCCACATTTTCTCATTTAAAACACTAATTAAACCCAAACTGGGGTCACAAAGATTACCCCATGGAGCACAGAGCTCTGTGACCCACACCTATTTCCCTGGCCACGGCTGGAGCAGGGTCAGAGCAACTGGGGAGGTGGGAAACTGGGTCCACATGGATTTCTCCTGGAGAGGTGAAGGCTGATGGTTGGGGTCTCCATCATCGATGAGTATTTTTTTAACCTCCAAGGCATTTGCTTTTCCATGTCCACCCCACGATAATCCACCCCCCAGGAGGGAGACCAGCCCAAGGGCTCGCTCCCAACTGGTATCCTTGTCAGGAGGCCAATATTGTTATCTAGGGCCTGGCTGGTGTTTCTTACTTGGATCTTTGCCACCACAGTTAAAATAACTCTTCCACCACTCCCAGCGTCTATAAAGGTCGCGTTCCAGGGATTAATCTGGAGTCTCTCAGGCTGCCTCCTTGGCTTGGGATCGCTGATGGGACCGACATGGAGCAAGAGCATCACAGTGCTGGGTGTGTGCTCCCAGTGCTGGAGGTGCCCTGGCCAGGAGCGGGTTTGTCATCAGCGCCAGGTTCAACGTCCTCGGGACGTAGCTATCAGCAAGAAGCCAATTCCTCCAGGTCAAATGGTTATTTCCTTGTAAATCTGCTTCTAGCCCTTAGCCCATCAGTCCTGGGAAGTCTGGATTTGCAAAACAAGCTTTGGAGGCAATAATGTTTATTTGACTGACTGGTAGAGTTGGTCCTGCGCTTGTTTTTTTGCCCAGACAAGTCCTGGAATCAAAGGATCCCTTTTCCAAGCTAAACACAAGCGGAGAGCGATTGAGTGCTTTATGAAGTGGGTATCAGTCAGGTCATCTCTAAATGAAAAATTAAATTTGTGCCTAAGGAGCAGAGGACATGTAGGGAAGGGGAAGAGAAATGATGATGTCGCTATCCCCAAGGAAAGAGGGAGACAGTTGATAATCCATTACGCAGAAGGTGGGGGGAGAAAGGATAGTGGGACCTGCAGCGTGACCTCTGCAAAGGGACATAAACCTTTGTAACAGCGTCATTTTTCCAGCTGGATGGACCAAACCGGTCCAGCAAGGACCAAATCTCGCATCCAGGTCTGCAAGAAGCAGCCCAGGACATGTGTTAACCAGAATGGCTCCTTCCCCATGACCCCAGGGCTGCTCCAGGTGCCAGTGGGGCTTTCCCACGACAGGTGATGGTGGTGCTTCTTGGGATTGCTGCCTTCATCCTCTTCCCATGACAAAGGCCAAGGAGTCCTGCTTGGGTGAGTCTTGATTTTCATGGCACTACCGCCAACATCGCTACCAATTCAGATTGAGTAGAAAGGAAAACCTCTCCACCATGAGCAGGTTGTGAAACCTCCGTCCTTGGAGGTTTTCAAGACCCAGCTGAATAAAGTCCTACATAACCTGGTCTGACCCCAGAGCTGCCACTGCCATGACCAGGAGGTTGGACTGGAGACCTCCTGAGGTCCTTTCCAACCTGAGTTATCCTGTCATCCTCTGACCAGGGGATCCCAGCAGACTGGGGTCAGGCTGAAGGTGCTGACACATGCCAGTGATGGAGCAGCACCCCGGCCTGGTCCCTTGTGGCTCCACTGCCCTGAGTCTTAAGTTTCTATCTCAAACTTGGTGAGTGCCAGGGAGTTTTGGTGAGATCAACAGATAACCAGGTCTGGGGGTTTTTAGCTGCCACCTGGATTTCACTTTCCAGCCTCTCACAAAAGCCAGTAGCTAGTGCTTGGGTCGATCTGTTAGAAAGGCATTGTCTTTCATCAGTGTCTTGCATTAGAGACATCCATGGGGAGACCTCACTGCCTCTTGCCAAGGTGGTCTTTTAACACTGCTTCTTCCCCACAGTCTCTGCTCTCTATATTAATATTTTGAACCTTATTTAGTTTGGGTGTGTGTCTGTCTTGGACATCTAGTGACCAAAGGGCCCTTTGACATACAACATAGGGGCTCGTGCCATGCAAGCCAGATCTTGATCTCCTTTTCATCAATTTGGGCAGGTTGTTTTGGAAAGGAGAAGCTGAGCTGGCCTTTTCTGGACTGCAAATTGAATGGGTGGAGAACAGTCACCAGCAGACCCTTCCCGGTCTGTTTCAAGTCAAGGGGAAAGCTCTGGGTTTACAGTGAGGGATGGACCACACTCAAGGTGTCCATGAAAAATAGACGATGACTTTGGTCCCCTTCAAGATTTGTCCCACCCATCGTGGTGTAGCCTGGACAGGCACTGGGATACAGTGCAGGGTTGTGTGTTAGCAGGTTGAAGGACACCCTGGGCATGGTCTGGGGCATGGACCCACCATTGTCCTCAAGCTGGTAGCTGACATTAAAACTGAAACGCAGATTCACGTAGAAAAAACAGACCATTTCATCGTCATCGGGATCTACCTCTTCCTGGTTGGAAAACACCATGAGGAAGACCCTTCCCTTAGCTAAGTGCTTGCAGGTGTTTCCTGGTGTTTCCAGGTGTGGGGACTGGCCAGGTTCTCCCTTGTGATGCATCATTCATGGGATTGCCACGGCAAAGCATCGGGATGTCCTTGGAGCCACAGCAAGGACACTCAGGACTTTATAATTTTCAGAATAAATAAACCATCTGATAAGAAAACCCCAGGAACAGATATTTTTGGGAGCAGGTATTTGCAAGGGAAGTGAATGGAGATTTATCTCCAGATATAGATAGCCACGAGGGAGAGGGATTGCCTCTCCCTCATCCCTCCAGTTTCCATAGGAGTGAGTCACTCACCTTCCTGTGGCAGGAGGAAACCCTCCCGCTCTCAGGGAGCCCTACGGATTGGCTCCCCACCTACCTTTCCTTTGTAATGAGGCAGTTATTTTGGGATACAATGCCCTGCTCCTTCCCATATCCCCCAGAGCCAACAACATGGGCCGGGGAATCCCCGGCATAGTGGTGATCCTCCATACCACTCTGGCTCCATGCTCCCTGTCCCACCATGGCTATGGGGCAATGCCAACAGCAGGAAAAGCTGATGGGTAACTCTGGGAAAGGCCCACTGCTCATGCTAACCAGCTTGGCAGAGCCCTGGAGCCCAGGGCAACCTTTGCATGTCCCCACAAGGACTGGGGTGGGAGATCTGTGGTCATCTTGCATAGGCCATGAGGAGGTGGGACATGGTCATCTCACACTGACATGGCTTTAGGGCGTCTGGAGGACCTACTACCAGGCTGATGAGCGTACTCTGCTCCAAAATTCAACTCCCACAGTAACTCGAAAACCCAGCTGGGCAATGTGACAGAGGGGGAGGGGCAGGAATGTGGGACCAACCTCCCCAGTAACTGGGGTGTAAGCATTGCATCAAGTTTTGACCTCCAAGATGCCCATGAGCTCTGTAACGGATGGAGAGCAGCACCATGAGTGGACAGATTGCTCAGGAGGAGGGTTTCTTTGCTCTGGCACTCAGGGCTGAGGAAACCAGGGATGTCCTCAGTCCTGTCATCATGGCTACTCGTACTCCCTGGCCACACTGGTTGCTCACCACTAGGGAAAGCCCGGCCTCAGTTTCCCAATTTGTTAAGGGTGAGTATTGAGCAAGCACATCTCCTCAAGAGCATCAGCCAAAACCATCCAGTGGAACAAAGCAGAACGATGTAATTGCATTAGCTAATTACATTTCCATGTTGTTTTCCCGTTGTTTACAACAGCCAAGGAATCATTTTGTATGTCACCACGTTTTTCTGGCTGGGTTTCAGCTCTGGGGCTCCTCCTCACTTTTGAGGACCAACCTAAGAAATGGGGGACAGCAGCAGGACTGAGGTCCCAGTCTGATCTGGGTACCACTGTTGTTTCCCCGCTGAGTCCCAGCAGATGCCCTACAGAGAGGATGGAGCTGCTGGGGACTGCATCTCCCTGTCCTGCTCCACCAAGAGCTGGTGGGGTTCTAATGATCAGTGGGCACCTTGGAGCAGATGGAGAGGGTTTCCCAATGGAGGTGGGCACAGGTCTCCAAAGGACCCCTGAGGGATATGTCACATGAGAAATTTGTTGGCTTCAAAGCCCGCTGGCTATGGAGGAAGTTGTCTTGTTGGCAGATCGTTCGTTGTTCTTGTGAGCCCAAGCTTCAGCACAGCATGGGAGACTCACAGAATAACTGAGGCTGCAGGGTCATCTGGGGTCTCTGCTCCACGTCTGACCTTCTAGACCTCTGCTCCAAGTCTGACCTTCAATAAGGCCAGGCTGTGTCAAGAACAGGCTTGACTGTCTCCAAGGACGGAGATTTTCCTGCTTTCTGGGCCATGTTCCAAGGTTTGACTACTCTTACAGGATTTTTTTCTAGTGTCTAACGGAAGTTTCCCTTTTTGGAACTTGCGACACTGCTTCTTGTCCCATCACTGGGCACTTCCACCTCCTCCACACCATCCCAACATGGAACTGCAGACACCGATAAAATTCCCCTTGACCTTTTCCTCTCCTACTGAACATCCATCTCAGCCTCTCCCAGCTTGGTAGCCCCTCCGGACCCATCTGTCACCCTCTGCCTGGTCCTGGGGAGCTCTAAACTGGACCCACTGCTCAGACATGGTCTCACCTGCCAAGAGAGAGCAGGAATCACTGCTCTGACTCTGCTGGATGCACTCTTACAAATGCCACCCAGGGCATGGTTGACCTTCACTGCTGCAAATGCACACTTCTGATTTGGAAGCAACTTGCGGCCACCAGCTGCTTCCAGTTGGCCACCCCAACCGGGTCTGTTGCACAAGGCCAGCACGTCCCAGAGGTTGCACTTGTCCTCGTTGAACCTTTTCAGGTCTCTCCAGCAGCCCTGCCTCCAGCAAGTCAACCTTGCTCCCCAACCTGCTATTGTTTCCAAACTCGCTGAGCACTCTCCATCCCATCACGCGGGCGGTTATAAGAGCGATGGTGATGAAGGTCGTTAAAAGAGCACTTGAACATGCCATGGTCCTCCAGTCCTCCCTGGAGCGTGCACGAGAGGGTGTCAGAGGTGCAGCTGCAGTGGGACATTGCATTTGTGGGATCAACAGCCTGCGGCCAGAAATTGCGTTAATTCTTCACATCCCTTCTCCTCCCAGCTGTCCGATTCGCTTGCCGAAGAGTTCATGGCATTTCATCATCAGGCAAGAGAGAGGAAAAGTCACTGAGCATTTACGTTTGGATTTAAGAGGAGATTCATGCTCCTCATGCATGCTTGCCAAGGTCTTGTGGGGTCAGCTTGGCACTGCCTGACACTCAGGGCAGCTTCATTGCTGCCAATTCCTTATCTAAAGAGCCCTCTTCATGGGATGGTGGCTTTGAGCCCCATCCTAACAGCATGGAAACACTCCTTCTCTCCTGCCCCCTTACGTGCTGGGCACCCCCTGCCCATACCCATCCCAAACGCTACCCTATCGCCCTTTCAGTTGAGGTGACATCTTGTCCTGCTGCTTTTGTTCAGCATCCATTAAAATGTTGGTGGATGCTCCTTGGTTGGAAACGGCTCTTCTCCGACACTTGCAAGGGTTTGGGGAGCATAGATTCACCTGCAGACCCTCTCCAGGGTTGAGGGTAGAGTTAGGACTGGGGTTAGGTTTAGGATTGGGGTTAGGTGATGGTCCCCGTCCCCTGCTTTTCCAGTATTTCATGAAGACCCCACATAGATGCATTACTTGGGTAGGGAATGGCCAGCGTCCCCCACACTTACACGACTTTCAAGGGTTCCCTGTCTCCATTTCCTCAGCCTTGACTGTCCCTATAAACACAAACAGGGGCCTTCTAGCTTTTATGGATATTATCTCAAGACATGGCAGCACCTGCACAGCCAGATTTAGTCCTGCTCTTAGAGGACAGCATCTAGGCCATGTTCCTGTGTCACCCAATGACACCCTCATTTGGGGTCTCCATGCGTGAGCTGTAGGCTGGTGGCCCCAATGAGACAGTGATGAATGAGTGGACCTTTGGAGAGGAGAGGGACAAGGGCAGGCCACGGAGGGCTGCCAAAAACACAGGCAAGGCAAAGGGTGGCATTTAGGGCTCAGCAAGGTCAGAAGCAGGTTGGCCTAAGGGATCACCCAGCCCTGGGAAATGCCTTTTGCAAAAGAAAAAGGGATGCTCAGGAGAGGAAAACACTCCCACGTCCTGGCAAGGGCAACCTTCACCCCAGGCAGTGTTTCTGTCTCAACCTCGACTGGTAAATCCATCTCAGCCGGGGCACGGGGACGCTCTGCGCCGACAAAGTTCGCCTTGGCTTGTGCAACCGTGGAGGCTACTCATGTCCTACAACTGCTAATACATTTCCCAGATGTTATCCCATAGCCAGGAGCTGGGGGCGTTCATGGCACCGGGCTGCTCAGGGCGTTCCCGTGTTGCAGGGCTCCTCATCGTGTCCCAGCCTGAGTTGGGACCTGCCGCGATCGGCAGCTGAGCGGGGCACAGCGGATGACTCAGACATTCTCTGCAACGCAGCCAGCCCTGCACGATGTTTTTTGGGAAGTTCGGGCACGTAGAAAAGCAAAAAACCAGCAGCAAAACACATCAGCGAAGGCGGCAGCAGCGAGGATGGAAAACCTCATCTTGAAGGTTTTAGGTGCACCCATGCCATGGGCACACCTGTGAGATCTTGGGATGTGTGGCACAATTTTGCTCGTGCAAATGCCGGCCGGATCCAGCCTTTCTGCTGAGCTTCGTTAAGCCACGCATTTCCAAACGTGCTGCTTCTCCGCGTGCCGAAGGGCCGGCACGAGGCTTAGCTAAGCTCATGTTTACGTCTCTAAACGCTGAGACTTTCCGGATGTCCGATCCGCATTTGTGAACGGGCAAAGTAAATGGATTAAATATTTCATGGAGTCAAAAAAGCGAAATAAATTCTTGTTTCATTTCCTCTATGACTCAGAGATGAAAACTCTCTCTCCGGAGCGGCTATTGTGTAAGAGTGGGCTTGGTAAGTGGATTTTACTGTTTGCCACTGTAACCTGTCAACCGTTCCTGGAGAAGAAAAAACCTTTTTCAGAGCGTGAGCAACACCCTCGAAGCAGCAAAAGCAATTTGCTCCGGAAAACGGCGAGACTTTCTAGTGTGAAAGGGGTTGGTTTCGTGCAAGTGGTGCACAAACCCCGCAGCCGTTCAGCCAGCGCACCTGAGCCCAGGTCGAGTTAGTGCTGGGGGGCAGGTGTTGGTCATCTGCCAAGGCTGAACTTTGGGAGAGTGACGTGAGGCTCTTCTGCCTTTTATACTGATGAGAAATCCACCCCGAAATCCGTATTTGTACGAGTTTTATTGCGGATTTCTGATGCTCAGTCTGAAAGGAGGAATCATAGAATCATAGAATCATGGAATGGTTTGGGTTGGAAGGGACCTCAAAGATCATCCAGTTCCAACCCCCCTGCCATAGGCAGGGACACCCTCCACTACACCAGGTTGCTCAAAGCCGCATCCAACCTGGCCTTGAACACTTCCAGGGATGGAGCAGCCACAACTTCTCTGGGCAACCTGTGCCAGTGCCTCACCACCCTCAGAGGGAAGAATTTCTTCCTTAGATCCCATCGAAATCTCCCCTCTTTCAGTTTAAAGCCATTGCCCCGTATCCTGTCAGTATATACTGTTGTCCAAAGTCCCTCTCCATCTTGCTTGTAGCCCCTTTAGGCACCGGAAGGTGCTGGAAGGTCTCCCCGGAGCCTTCTCTTCTCCAGGCTGAACAGCCCCAACTCTCCCAGCCTGTCTCCAGAGCAGAGGTGCTCCAGCCCTCGCATCATCTCCGTGGCCTCCTCTGGCCCCGCTCCAGGAAGACGAGCGAGCTCATAGGAAACTCAAAGCACTCGCTATATCAGTATTTTTACATTTAGGGAATTACTTATTGTTAAAAACACTTTGATTAGCTCTGACAATTCCAGCCATCTTCTCTTTTCTCAGTGCGTGCTCTGCTGCAGGAGAATAAACATCTCTGGGGCTATTTGGTTTCTTTTCTTTCACATATCGAGGTTTTCACCTCGCCACGTGTCTCAAAGCCCCACCCTCCAAATAAGATCATTTCACTGGCAAAAAGAAGAGGCAGAAGGGAAAAGCAGGCAGGAGGGTGGCTGATCTCTGCGCCTTTGCTCATTTACAGCAGGAGTAAAGCACTTTTGCTCTCAGGCCGGTGCTCTGTGGTCACTTGGCTTTAGTGAGTGTGGTGCTTGACCACGGGGTGTCATCTCCATAAGAGAGATGCGGCTCTTCGAGGAGAAGAGTTTAATAGGAATTAAATCAAAGCAGCTGGAGACACGTCAGCACATTGCTTCCACTGTTTCTCCTTTGCAGGGGAAGTTTTGGTTCCTCTCTTGCACGCCCAAACCCAGCTCTAAGCCCATGTCTCCCACACTCATCCTCTTGAAGGAACATGCCAGGCCCTTCCACAAAACAGGCAAAAACTGCTGAACTTGTCTCATGCTGCACTTTCAGCTTCACACCTAGTTTCACTTTCTTTCTAGCCTTGGCAGAGGATGGGTAACTCCAAGATCTCCACCTGTGCATGGACGGGCAACTCCAAGGCCACCCATCCATCTCCTGATGCCTTCTCCCCCTGCCTCCTTCCAGGTGCTTTTTCTGGAGCAAATTCCAGTCAACAACCACAAAGGTCACAGTTCCCCATGGGGTTTTCTTAGGAGCTTCATCTCTATTTTCTTGCCCTGACTGACACCTAGGGACAAGCTCTTCCTTGGAGAAAGCAACAGTGATGGGACCCTTCCCTATAAAGTTGCTTTTGGCTCCTACAGCCTCTTGCCCAAGCAAGCAAAACCTCAGCGTGGCTTCATTTGTCTGCCACTGGATGTAATATTCGGTGTTGGGGTCTCACCCATTTCATGGGAAAGATTGAAATAGAGGAAAATGAATCATGTCTTGGCATGACATTCCCAAGAAAAGAGAGAGGAAGGGATGTGAATGTTGCTGAGCTACGCTACAGGAGTGCTGTGGTCAGAAGCAATAAAATAATTTTTAAGGCAGAAATTCTCCTAATCCAACCTTTGCTTTAATGGTTGAGATTACTCTAACATCAGAGGACATGGAGCTGCTGGAGCGGGTCCAGAGGATGCCACAAAGATGATGCGAGGGCTGGAGCACCTCTGCTCTGGAGACAGGCTGGGAGAGTTGGGGCTGTTCAGCCTGGAGAACAGAAGGCTCCAGGGAGACCTTCCAGCACCTTCCAGTACCTAAAGGGGCTACAGGAAAGCTGGAGAGGGGCTTTGGACAAGGGTGTGTAGTGACAGGACATGGGGCAATGGCTTTAAACTGAAAGAGGGGAGATTTCGATGGGATCTAAGGAAGAAATTCTTCCCTCTGAGGGTGGTGAGACACTGGCACAGGTTGCCCAGAGGAGCTGTGGCTGCCCCATCCCTGGAAGTGTTCAAGGTCAGGTTGGATGAGGCTTTGGGCAACCTGGTGTGGTGGAAGGTGTTCCTGCCCATGGATGACCTTTGAGGTCCCTTCCAACCCAAGCCATTCCATGATCCTATGATTCTATGAGATGGTAACTTTGTGCAAAGCATGAAGCATAAGAGAAAGTAGGATTGGGCTTGTGCCCACATTGTTGGGAGGAGACTTGCCAGTCATCTTTTGTCATCTCCTAGCAGGACCGTGTTTCTTCCTCCCTTCAGTTGTCTCTGGCTGTAGAGAGAGAGGCAGAGAGGTGAAACAGAGGTGAAACTAAGGCTGACCAGGGTGAACAGAGATGCATGCAAAAGCACCAGGAGAAACATCAGTGCCAGGGTGGTGGGGATGGCTGGTGTTGATAATCAGGGCTGCAAGAGGACATGACCAAGCGAGGAACACTGGAAGTGGGCCATCTCCGTCCAGCCCAGGCAGCCGCGGGCTGATATGGTCCCTGTGTAGCCAAGCCCTTGACGCGAAGCGATGCTCTGATAACGGGAGGGTGCAGCGAGGTGCCAGCATCTCCACCGTTCCCCTGCTCCGTGGGTCAACCAGCTCTACCCACACCACTCCAGATCAACACACATCTGCTCTAGAAACCACCCAGTGCTGCAGGTGCCATGTACTTCTGAGCTGGTTTGGGCTGGGACAGATTTAATTTTCTTCGTAGTAGCTACTACAAGGCTGTATTTTGGATTTGTACTGAAAACAGAGTCGATAATTACAAGGGACCCTTTTCTACTTCTCACTCCATCCCACCAGCCAGTAGGTTGGAGGTCCATGAGAAGCTGGGAGGGTACACAGCCAGGACAGCTGACCCCAACTGACCAAAGGGATATCCCATACCATATGACATCATGGTCAGCATATAAAGCTGGGGGAAGAAGAAGAAGAAGGAAGGGAGGATGTTCAGAGCGATGGCGTTTGTCTTCCCAAGTCACCGTTACGTGCGATGGAGCCCTGCTCTCCTGGAGCAGGCTGAACACTGGCCTGCCCATGGGAAGGAGTGAAGGAATTCCTTGTTTTGCTCTGCTCGTGCACCCATCTTTTGCTTTGCCTATCAAACTGTTTGTATCTCAACCCACGGGTTTTCGCACCGTCGTGGTTTAACCCCAGCCGCAACTCAGCCCCACCCAGCCCCTCGCTCGCTCCCCTCCTGGTGGGACGGGGGAGAGCATCGGAAGGGTAAAAGTGATGGGGTTAAACCCCAACAGTCCTTTTTGGCACCCAACGTGGGGCTCAAAGGGTTTGAGGTAACAGCAAATTTGATGGGAATGTGCCACATCGAATGTACAGCTGCTGTTGCTGTTTAGCTGTTCATGGGCAGCTCCTGCTCTTGCCATGGGCCTGCCTGCCTTCCCGTAAATTAGACCCGAGTGCTCGTTAGTGGCTGCTTTCTCATTTCGCTGATGACTGCACTGCTCATCATCTTACTCTGCTGTGCCTGGGAACGTTTTGATAACGGCCATGGCCATGTGCCTGGGCTGGCAGATGGCCAGGGCACGGCTGCTGGAACTCCAGTGTGAACTCGAGTCGAAGGGACTGTGACCTGTGGATGAGTCCACGTGGGAGCAGGACACCCCGAAGGGTCTGTGGCTGTGGGTAAGTCCACGCCAGAGCAGGTACATCTTGAAGAGTCTGTGGCCATGGTTATGTCTGTGCCACAGCAGGTGTACCTCTGATGGGATTGTGGCCCAAGGATAAGTCCACGCTGGAGAAGGCACACCTCAAAGCATCTGTGGTGGTAGAGAAGTCCATGCTGCAGCAGGTACACCTTGAAGCATCAGTGGCTGTGCACGAGGTCATGCTGGAGCACCTCAAAGCTTGTGGCCACGGATAAGCCCACGACAGAGCCCTGGAAGAGCTGCAGCCATGGGTAAGGCCATGCTGGAGCAGGAGTACTCCTGAAGGGACTGTGGCTGTGGGTAACGCCACGCTGGAGCAGGTATATCTCTGAAGGCATTGTGGCCCATGGAGAAGGCCACGCTGGAACAGATGCACCTCAAAGCAGCTGTGGATAAGTCTACACCGCAGCAGGTACACCCCTAAAGAGACTGTGGCTCGTAGATAAGGCTCCACTTGGAGCAGGTACACCCCTGCGGGACTGCAGCCTGCGGATAAGCCCAAGCCGAGCAGGGGCAAGGGGAGGAGTTCATTGCAATGACAAACCCTGTGAGCTGGCCCAAAGGGACCAGGGGTGGAGGTTGCAATGGATATACCTCTAAATCGTTGTAACCTGGGATGTGAGCTGCATGTTACAGGAATGACTAGGGTAGGAACCACCTACCTGATCCAATGGAGGACAAGTCTTACACGAAGCAGTGCAAGCGCAGCGGTGACCTGACCTGAGCTGGCTTTGGTGCCCAGTAACTCCACACAGTGCATCACCTCTCCTGTCCCGAGTGACCACCACAACAGATGGAGCCCAAAGTCATGGACTAAATGAACTTGAAGGACATTCTGTGGGCATTTATGGACGTTTTACAGACATATCATAGGGGTGGTCCAGAGACCAAGGGAACGAAGTCTGTGAATTATGTCCAAGGATGGGAAGGGTGGTGGTGGTTAATGAGGTTGTATTGGATAATGTGGTACCTGAGTGTGATGTAAATTGTACGGAATAAGGCGTGAAGAACATACTGGAGTAGAGTTAATTTTCTTCACAGTAGCTGGTGTGGGACTGTGTTTCAGATTTGTACTGGAAACAGCGTTGATAACACAGGGATATTTTCGTTATTACTGAGCAGTGCTCACACAGAGTCAAGGACTTTTCTGCTCCTCTCCCCACCCCACCAGCCAGTAGGCTGGGGGTGCACAAGGAGCTGGGAGCGGACACAGCCAGGACAGCTGACCCCAACTGACCAAAGGGATATCCCGTACCATATGACGTCATGGCCAGCATATAAAGCTGGGGGAAGAAGGAGAAGGAAGGGAGGATGTTCAGAGCGATGGTGTTTGTCTTCCCAAGTCACCGTTACGCGTGATGGAGCCCTGCTCTCCTGGAGCTGGCTGAACACCTGCCTGCCCACGGGAAGGAGTGAAGGAATTCCTTGTTTTCCTTTGCTGGTGCACGTGGCTTTTGCTTTCCCTATTAAACTGTCTTTATCTCAATCCATGAATTTTCTGACTTGTACCGTTCCCATCCCACCGGCAGGGAGTGAGCGAGTGGCTGGGTGGGGCTGGGGTTAAAACCACAACTTCCCAAACATCCACCATGGACACAGAAAGCCATCCAACAGTCCCTTTCCCTCTGCAGCTGGCAAATAAGGAGGAGAAGGGCTTCCCACCTCTTCTCCCAGCTACACACCAGCTGTGAGCCCTGGTCCCCAAAACTGCTCTCAGCCATATTTTTGTAAATCCTCTCTCCAGGTGGTTATTCACCCGCTGTCCAAGAAGGACTTCTCCTCCAGATCCAGGAAACCCTTCCAGCGTGTTCAGCCCCTCCCCATCCACTGCCCTTCACATGATACCATCTACCTGTAGATAAAAACACCCATGGTCCGAGCAGGTTGGGATGCGTCTGGCTGGGAACGGAGAACCTCGTGGTCACAGAAATGTGCCCCAGCGAGTTTCCAGTTACCCATTAACGAGAAACGGGGGAGAGTGGTGGTGACGCACGAGCGGGCAGGCCAATGGCTAGCAGGAAAGGCTAGCAGGAATGGAGAGCAGGAACGGAGAGCAGGAACGGAAAGCAGGAACTCAGACATCGCTCAGCTCATGCAGCGGGGACGGTGGTGGGGACAGCCCCGTCCCGACGTGCTCCCGCACAAGCCAGGGCTGGAAGCAGCAGGCGTCTGTGGGCTGGAGACACATGGGACCATGCCCAGGAAAGCAGGGCAAACACTGCTTTTGGGATCAAATCCACGTCCATGAGGCCAAAGCCAATTTAGAGTAGAAGTTTGTCAGCCTGACAGCAGCTTGTACTTCCAAGGAAGGCGTGGGAAACCTCCAAATGTGGAGAAGTTCTCAGAAAGCTGAGAAGATGCTCTTACAGCTCTGACTTTCCACTTCAACGTCGGCGCTGGTTGCTAAAGATATAAAAGCCAGCTGGAGATCTGCCATCCACGAGCAGCACCTCCATTTTTGGAGCTGGCCGAGGCCCTCAGCTCAGCCTTATCTCAGAGCAGGATCTCGTGGCCACCCTCTGAGCAGCTTCAGGGGTCCAGTTTCACCATTGCTGAGCACGCCTGTAAGTCTGCCTTGCTACATTGCAACCACCCTCATCTTTTCCTGCCTTTTCTCACAACCAAGCCAGGCAACTGGGAGCAATCCACAACTCAAGGAGTTGTGGACACACCACCTGAAGACAGCCAGGCACGTGAGCTTGGCTTTGGGCTCCACCATGGGGAAGGGGTCTCCCAGGTGTTCATCAGATTTCTTCTCTCCATGACCACTGTGCATGCAACCACGCTTCTCCCCAAATCACCCTCTTTTAAAAAGGGGACACATCTTGGAGGATGTTCAGGCACAGACATGGTGACCTCTACAGAATGGAGACGGAGTGCTGCCTCCTTCGCTGTTGAAGGCATAATTGCTGCTATGGACCATGCGGTGGGGCAGCACGGAGGAGGTCTGCACTGCTGAGCACACAAGACTCAAAGTCAATGTTTTATTTCAGAGCAACAAAGAGTTTTGTGGTGACTGCCCTGGTTGTCCCACCTACTGCATGTTGGTTTGCTCTGGAAACGCAGCCCCGAAGCACACAACCTTGGTTCTTCCCAGATGAAAACAGACTGGAATATCTGCTCTGGGAGAGCCCTGGACACACAGCAACACCTTTTGGGGATTTATAACGGTGAGTGTCGCCCTAACCTTGTCCCCTTGCATGTACCAAGGAAACGTGGAAGGCTCTTGCAATGTGGATAGTGTTCACAACACCCAGGGTCCTCTGGGGCTTTATAAAGAGCCAAGTGGCATGGTCATCTTCGTATTTGCTGTCACACACCTCAACACTTTACAACTTGACAACATCGGTGGACAAGGGTCAACCAACGGATGTCATCTACCTGGACTTGTGCAAAGCTTTTGACACTGTCCCGCACGACATTCTTCTCTCTAAACTAGAGAGGCATGGGTTTGATGGATGGACCACTCGGTGGATAAGGAATTGGCTCAATGGCCGCACTCAGAGAGTATTGGTCAACGGCTCGATGTCCATGTGGAGACCGGTCACGAGTGGCGTCCCTCAGGGGTCCGTGTTGGGCCCGGCCCTCTTCAACATCTTTGTCGGTGACGTGGACAGTGGCATGGAGTGCACCCTCAGCAAGTTCGCCGATGACACCAAGCTGTGTGGTGCCGTCGACACGCTGGAAGGGAGGGATGCCATCCAGAGGGACCTTGACAGGCTGGAGAGGTGGGCCCATACCAACCTCATGAAGTTTAACCAGGCCAAATGCAAGGTCCTACATCTGGGTCGTGGCAATCCCAGGCATAAATACAGACTGGGTGGTGATTGGATCGAGAGCAGCCCTGAGGAGAAGGACTTGGGAGTACTGGTGGACGAGAAGCTCAATATGAGCTGGCAATGTGCTCTTGCGGCCCAGAAGGCCAACCGCGTCCTGGGCTGCATCAAGAGGAGCGTGGCCAGCAGGTCGAGGGAGGTGATTCTCCCCCTCTACTCTGCCCTCGTGAGACCTCACCTGGAGTATTGCGTCCAGTTCTGGAGTCCCCAACATAAGAAGGACATGGACCAGTTGGAGAGGGTCCAGAGGAGGGCCACGAAGATGATAAGAGGGATGGAGCACCTTTCCTATGAGGACAGGCTGAAAGAGTTGGGGCTGTTCAGCCTGGAGAAGAGGAGGCTCCGGGGTGACCTTATAGCGGTCTTCCAGTACCTCAAGGGGGCCTACAAGAAAGATGGGGAGAGGCTGTTCAGGAGGGCCAGTTGTGATAGGACAAGGGGTAACGGTTTTAAAATAGAGGGAGGTAGGTTCAGGTTGGATATTAGGAAAAAATTTTTTACCATGAGAGTGGTAGAACACTGGAACAGGTTGCCCAGAGAGGTGGTGGATGCTCCATCCCTGGAGACGTTCAAGGCCAGGTTGGACAAGGCCCTGAGCAACCTGATCTAGTTGGAGATATCCCTGTTCCTTGCAGGGGGGTTGGACTAGATGACCTTTGAAGGTCCCTTCCAGCCCTAACCATTCTATGATTCTATGATTCTATGATTCCAGAGCTCCTCTCTTATCTTTACTACCTGTCTCCTGCCTTGATGTCCTTTCCCTTCTTCCCTAGTCTAAGCCTCTTCTTGTCTCCTCTTGTCTCTTGTCCCCTCACAGTTTTTGTCTTTTCTTTCATCCTTTTTTTTCTTACTTTCCCACGTCTCCTCACTGCCATAATTTCCTGATGGCTATGTCAGTCCCTTTGAGGTCATCTTTAGGAAGGTGAAGGCCACCTTCCTGAAGACAAATTCAACAACTGCCTCTCAGGAGCAGCTCAGCAGGTGTGTTTCAACCTTGAGGACCCTGACCAGCTCTTCAGGTGATCTTACTTCTTACTGACATTTCCATGTCCATGTCTATGTCCATGTCATGTGGAAGAGTTTGGAGGAAAAAGGCTGGTGGAGGCTTGCTGATGCCCAGTCCCTGGACCTTGTAGATGACCCTCAGGAGGAAGGCTGGTGGCAGTAACACCTTAGACTCCATCCCAGCTCCACAGAAGTGATGATGACAACTCCCAGTTGAACACAGTTGTGGGTTCCTGGAGTTACACCCAGAGATGGTGAATGTGTGGAGCTGGTTCTTGGCAGAAGACCCTGCACCCATCTCTGGGTGCCCACATCCCAGGGGTAATGTGATCCACAATGTGAGCCCATGAAGCTGTGCCTGCTGTCAAAATACTCCCAAACCTCATGAGTGTTGTTAGTTGGCTCTTGGAGACTCAAGTTTCCTCTACTCCAGTAGTATTGGTGACTTCATGCTTGCTGCTCCTGACATGCTGCTGAGGTAGCACAGTTCCACATCCAAAAATCAACCAATGAGTGTTTGATGTGACCCCATGGGGCTGTGCTTTCTGGCTCCTACACTAGACCATAGCAGCCCCACAGATTCACTCCCACCCAAGGGCAAAAACTCATCACTGGACATAACCCTCATCTCCTCCCTTTGCTTTCCCCCATCTGCTCCCAGCTCCCAGAATGGGAGGTAAAACTGGTGTATGGAGGAGGTTGCGTTAGGACTTACCTGATTTACACCAGCACAGATGTCACCTCCATTTGAAAGCACCAAGAAGTACCTCCTGGATAGACCTGGAAACGGTTCCGGACCCACGCTGGGATGGGACAGAGGACAGAGGACAGAGTCCTGCTCCAGATGGGCAGATGCCTCCTGCCTCCAACAGACCCTGATGTTCATGTCTGGTCACAAGCAACCAGCAAAAGAGCAGGAAAGCCGCCAGTTCTTGGAGGAAAGCAAACCTCATAAACCTGCCAAGCATCCCTGCTCGGAGATATTTACTCTTTTGACGTGTTCTCATGGAAATTAATCCCAGTCTCACCCCTCCGGGTATGGTAAACAGTATGAGCGAGGAATGGGGAGAGGCTAGAACAGCAGAACGTGGGGAACAAAGCTCCTTGGGTGTACCAGCCTTCACCGAAATGTGGTGGAACAGGCCCAAGCAGGACGTGGCGGGGCCGTATGGGCTCTCTTCCAGCTCGGCCGGACCTCTATCATCCCCCGCGGCCATCTCGGCTGCGGGATGAGTCGTTCCGCCCTAGTTTAACTTGGAGGAGGTTGGTTCATCCCCTGGGTTCCTGAAGAGCCACTTCAAGGTTTCTTCAGCTCTCATCAGGTTACAAGCAGCTCCAAAGTGGGATTTTTGTCCTTCTGATGGGGAATGCCCAAGCACATAAAAAGCAAGAAATCATACGGATGGGGAAAAATAAGATTCACAGAGCGTGCTTAGCACATATGATTTCTTGTTTTTTCCATGTTTCATGAATCTTATTTTCCCTATCCCTATATTTTCTTTTTTTTTACAGAAAAAAAAAAAACAAAAAAAACAGAGCGGTTTCAGTTGCTTAGGTGTTACCTTTTGCTTGGCCATCGCCGTAGGACACCAATCCGATTCGCATCCGCATGGCACCCCCACGTGGGGAAAGCCCAGAGGCTCCATCACCAGCCTGATGTTTTCCTTCTGATGGATGCGCGGAGCTTTCCGGGTGAAAGAATGAAGAGGTGGGAATAAAGATTAAATAATTAATTAGGGGAAATCTGGGGAAAACAGTCGCTGCACTGGGAAAGCTCTGCTGGGGCAATGCAAGGTTCAGCATTGAATATCATTGAATATCAGCATCATTGCTTGAGAACATGAGCTGCTTTGAGCAACCGAGGTGGGACCAGGACCTATCGTCCTTCATCTTTCACTCCATCCCAGGCAGTGGAGGGGTGCAAGGACCCCCCCCAGTAGATGCTGGGATACCCTCAGCCTGAGACACACACATGGCATGGCATCTCCATGACCCCCCAAAACCTGTCCCCATCTTACTGGAGCAGCAGCAAGGGCTGGAGGAGAAAGGAGGAGCTGGAAACATCTGGAGAGACAACATCTGGAGGCTGGAAACATCTTGTTTGGTGCCATTGTGGTCTTTGAAGCCCTGGGAGAAAAGCTCAGAACAAAACCGCAGCCGTCAGATAATCCCGAGCTCAACTTCTGGCTTTACCTGCTCCTCGGAGAGATCACCTCCCACGCTGGCAGAAACACCAGCAGGAGAAGGAGTGCCATCCCCCAGGATAACACTGTTAATTATCAACGATAAATTTGTTCTTTTAGTCTTTTGGGGTTTATACTTTCATTCACTTTTTTCATTTGCATTTGCATTTTTTCATTCTTTTTTCTTATACTTCCATTCATTTTTTCATTTTCATTTTCAATTTTTCTTTCTTTTTTTTTTCTTCTCTATCTGTTGATCTTTGTATCTCTATGTTGATATTTATCATCCCTCTATCTATCTACTTACCTACCTACCTACTTACCTACCTATCTATCATCTACCTATAGCCATGAAGTTTTTTATTTCCTATATATTCATATTTATATGAAAATAAGATATAAATAATATAAATATAAAAATACATCATAGAATCATAGACTACCTCAAGTTGGAAGGGACCCGTGAAGATCATGGAGCCCAACTCCCTGCTCCTCACAGGACTACTACATATACCTCTGTATTCCTATATACTGCTGTATATTCCTATTTAATATAAAAAGCCGACTTCCCCGGAGGAAGTCGATCCCGTACCGTCTCCGTGGGATCGGGGGGGAGGACCTCGCAGACCAGCAACTGCTGCGTCGGCAGCCCCCTCCCGCTGTGGTTTCCGTTGGCGAGCGAATCCTTCTGCCAGCAAAACTCCAGCCGGTTCAGCGAGCAAAATCTGCTCCATCAGCAACTTTTGGGGTTTGCTGGGGGAAACGCTTCCCCGTGGAGGCTTTCGCAGCCGGAGCTGCCTCACACATTAATCACCGCGGGTTAAAAGACGCCGGTTTTTGCTCCCGAGCTCATCCTTGAAGCCCAAAGTCCTCAAGTGTGAAGCGTTTTTCCTCACTCGCCTCGAGCTTTTTGTACTTAAAAATGTTTAAAACCCTTCAGGGATTAAATGCAGATCTGAAGAATAAAGAGGCACACGGGCAAGCGGCCGCTCGGGAGCCCGACTCCAAAGCGATGCCTTTTATGCTGAGGAAGCTACGTGAGGATGGGAATCAAGGGAGCCTTCCATCCTTGGGGTTGGTCTCCAAATTTCGCTTTTATGGCCCAAATCTTCTCTTTTTTAGATGAGGGAATACACTGCTGTCTTCAGCTGTGGATTGTCACCATCAGCTGGTATTTGGCTCTTGGGGTTTCCAGCCTTTATGTGTCATCTCTGCTGGGGTTTCCTGAGCGTTTGGGATGGTATTCTGCATCTTCTTTTGTGTAAAATAAAATAAAATAAAATAAATCATAATATCATGGAATGGTTTGGGTTGGAAGGGACCTTCAAGATCATCCAGTTCCAACCCCCCTGCCATGGGCAGGGACACCCTCCACTACACCAGGTTGCCCAAAGCCTCATCCAACCTGGCCTTGAACACTTCCAGGGATGGGGCAGCCACAGCTTCTCTGGGCACCCTGTGCCAGTGCCTCACCACCCTCAGAGGGAAGAATTTCTTCCTTAGATCTAATCTATGAATCAGATTAGAAAATGAAACCAAGTAAAACAAATACAATAAAATAAACCAAAACAAAATAAACCAAAAATAAAATAAAGCTAAAAATATGAAATAATAATAAAATATAGTAATAATGAAACAATGAAAGCAAAAGAAAATAAAATAATTTTTTGAAGAGCTGTTTATTCTGCCTGGCTTAATGACGCTGCGTCAAGCTCCTGCCTTTCTCAGCTAATTTGATGCTTCACTCCCCCAAAATCTCATCCCCTTCCTTGCTCCGCTGTGGACCTCAGGGAAGCAGCTCCCCATTCCCACCAGCATATCCACGGAGAATGGAGTATTAATGCCCTGAGCATCCTCACGAGGATTCCGTCCCTCCTGGAGAGGTTGCAGGGAGGGGATAAGCCTTTGCAAACAGCCAGATTTACAAAAAACATCCCAGAAGATTAAAATCAACAGGGTCAACAAGTTATTTTCTTCACTGCTCGAGGCACGGTTGTGTTTTATTTATCTCACTCCATGGGATGTTCTGGCCAGGAAACCTGGCGCAGCTTCTCTGGCTGTTTCCATGTTGTCTCCCTGGTGAGGTCACACAGACTTGGGATGAAGATCTTGAGGAGGACCCACAGCTTGGTCTCCTCGGAGTTTCCTACTGTCACAACGTGTCCTTTGCTATTGTAGAATCATAGAAGGGTTTGGGTTGGAAGAGACCTTTAAAGGCCATCTAGTCCAACCTCCCTGACACGAGCGGGGACATCTTCAATTTGATCAGGTTGCTCAGAGCCCCATCCAACCTGGCCTTGAATATTTCCAGTGTTGGGGCATCTACCACCTGTCTGGGCAACAGAACTACTGCCAGAGCCAGCTCAGGCACTGGACATTGCACCCCGGTTGGGGACACAAAGCAGATTGAGGACGGGATTTACCATCCTGGAGATGAAGGACCATTGTGTCATGACGTGACACGATGTGACAGACAATGGAGCCACTACAAGGAAGACACGGAGGTGCTGAAGTGTGTCCAGAGAAGGGCAACGGAACTGGTGAAGGGTTTGGAGCACATCTGTGATGGGCAACTGGGGTTGTTCAGCCTGGAGAGAAGGAGGCTGAGAGGAGACCTTCTCATTCTCTGCAACTACCTGAAAGGAGGTTGTAGCGAGGTGGGAGTCAGTCTTTCTCCCAAGTAACAAGTGACAAGACAAGAGGAAATGGCCTCAAGTTGTGCCAGGGGAGGTTTAGGTTGGATATGAAGAAGAATGTCTTCCCTGTGGAGCATTGGGACAGGCTGCCCAGAGAAGTGGCGGAGTCACCATCCCTGGAGGTATTGAAAAGACGTGTAGATGTGGTGCTGAGGGACAGGGATTAGTGGTGGACTTGGCAGTGTCAGGTTAGGACTCAATGATCTTAAGGGTCTTTTCCAACCTAAACGACCTATGATTCTGTGATTCTGTAAACAGGAGGGTTGCATGGCCAAGGGACATGGCGACGGGGAAGGACACAGCCTCCCCTTGGCTTATACAGAAGAGGGGTCCCCAAATGGAGCACAGGTACCCCCAAACCCTTGTTCCATTGTTCCTTAGATCTTCCCCAGCTCCCTGCTGCTGGCACACATCCCTTTTAGCTCACCGTGTGGGATTGCATCTTGGACCCCACGTCGTTGATGAATTTTGGGAGTCACTTTCATAATTAAAGCAGACAAGGTGAGCTCAGGGATGCTTGGGCAGAGCTGCCCACACAGGGAGATTCCTGAGGGAAGGTAGACCCTTTGGGATCTCATTTCTGTGGCAGGATTTGATGGGAAAGCCAACAGCCAGCTCAGTTGGAGTTGCTCCATCACCACCCAGGTCACCTCCTGCTTGGGAAAACTCTTCCTCACCAGCACAGATGCTCGTACCCCATGTTTTGTTTAATCTCAATGAGGATCAGAATTTATTTTTCCTATTTTTGAGCAAAAGCCAGCTATATCTTACTTCCACCAGCAGACAATTTGGGTCATTTCCTTGCTTATTTGCTTGCTGCGCTGTGTGTCCCTCAGGGAATTAGGGATGCATGACTGCTCCAAGGAATGCAGGGGGAGTGTTTGCTCATGCCTATTGCTGGGAGGTTTTTATCTCAATACAGAATTAATAATTTTCCCTCTTCTTGCTAATACATAGTCAGATTCTGGCGCATCTAGCTCCCAGTTTCCAAGTGATAGAGATGAACTGGGTCCCAGTTAGGTGGGGAGAAGCTCTGGGCCATGGACTGGAAGCCAGCTCCAGGATGTTGAGCCAGGATTGGTCCCAGGCTGTGTTTCTCTCCTGGATGGGAGAGGAATTACTCATGTCATCTCTGGAATATCTCTAGCTCGTTAACTGGCAGGGTAGATCACAGAATCATGGAATGGTTTGAGTTGGAAGGGACCTTAAAGATCATCCAGTTCCAAACCCTCTAGATTAACCCTTGAGGAGCCAGACACCTGCAGTGGGTGTCACCAGTGGATCAAAATCCTCCATTTCTCCATGGAAAAGCTGTTTAAGAGACCTCAGCACGCAGAACGACTTCCGAAGGATACTGCTTCATCACGTCATGAATGTCCCGAGTTGCACTTTGAGCATTCCTGACCACGGGAGAAGTAAAATCCACCTGAAGCAGCCCCGTTTGCTGGCTGCAACCCAACGCCAGCGCTCCCCTGGAGCCGTAAATCTCTGCTTAAAGCTCGGCCCGGCTTCGTGGAAATGTCAGGTTTCATTAGGAATGTTTCATAAGCTTCTTGTTTGGAGGAAAATAAGACAAATGACTATTTAGAAAACTATAACAGTCCTTTGGCTCTATCTCCCTTTTCAAATGATGCTGCATAGAATCATAGAATCATAGAATGGTTAGGGCTGGAAGGGACCTTCGAAGGTCATCTAGTCCAACCCCCCTGCAAGGAACAGGGATATCTCCAACTAGATCAGGTTGCTCAGGGCCTTGTCCAACCTGGCCTTGAACGTCTCCAGGGATGGAGCATCCACCACCTCTCTGGGCAACCTGTTCCAGTGTTCTACCACTCTCATAGTAAAAAATTTTTTCCTAATATCCAACCTGAATCTACCTCCCTCTATTTTAAAACCATTACCCCTTGTCCTATCATAACTGGCCCTCCTGAACAGCCTCTCCCCATCTTTCCTGTAGGCCCCCTTGAGGTACTGGAAGACCGCTATAAGGTCACCCCGGAGCCTCCTCTTCTCCAGGCTGAACAGCCCCAACTCTTTCAGCCTGTCCTCATAGGAAAGGTGCTCCAGCCCTCTTATCATCTTCGTGGCCCTCCTCTGGACCCTCTCTAACTGGTCCATGTCCTTCTTATGTTGGGGGCTCCAGAAATGGACGCAGTACTCCAAGTGAGGTCTCACAAGGGCAGAGTAGAGGGGGAGAATCACCTCCCTCGACCTGCTGGCCACACTCCTCTTGATGCAGCCCAGGACGCGGTTGGCCTTCTGGGCCGCAAGAGCACATTGCCGGCTCATATTGAGCTTCTCGTCCACCAGTACTCCCAAGTCCTTCTCCTCAGGGCTGCTCTCGATCCAATCACCACCCAGTCTGTATTTATGCCTGGGATTGCCACGACCCAGATGTAGGACCTTGCATTTGGCCTGGTTAAACTTCATGAGGTTGGTACGGGCCCACCTCTCCAGCCTGTCAAGGTCCCTCTGGATGGCATCCCTCCCTTCCAGCGTGTCAACGGCACCACACAGCTTGGTGTCGTCGGTGAACTTGCTGAGGGTGCACTCCATGCCACTGTCCACGTCACCGACAAAGATGTTGAAGAGGGCCGGGCCCAACACGGACCCCTGAGGGACGCCACTCGTGACCGGTCTCCACTTGGACATTGAGCCGTTGACCACTACTCTCTGAGTGCGGCCATTGAGCCAATTCCTTATCCACCGAGTGGTCCATCCATCAAACCCATGACTCTCTAATTTAGAGAGAAGAATGTCGTGCGGGACAGTGTCAAAAGCTTTGCACAAGTCCAGGTAGATGACATCCATTGGTCGACCCTTGTCCACCGATGCTGTCACCCCATCGTAAAAGGCCACCATCTCCCTCCTCCACGATTATTTAACTAATCCAGCCCCTCCCCTGCCACAATAACTCTATTTCTGTTGCAGTGGATCCATTTATTTAATTGTTTGGGTTTTTATTGTGAATATACTTGTTGCTTGTGGACACTCTGGAGAATGAAGCCCTTAATAAACCTCCTGCACTGATTATTCCACTTATCTTGATGATTATTAGGGGTTGAACCGCCTCGAGCTATGTGGCCTTAACTACTTCCTGCCAATGCAAAGGTAGGAGGAATAAATACCACCAAAATTAAAATTTAGCTCAGACTTTAGACACAGCACATCATAGAAGCACAGAATGGTTTGGGTTGGAAGGGACCTTCAAGATCATCCAGTTCCAACCCCCCTGCCATGGGCAGGGACACCTTCCACTACACCAGGTTGCCCAAAGCCTCGTCCAACCTGGCCCTGAACACTTCCAGGGATGGGGCAGCCACAGCGTCTCTGGGCAACCTGTGCCAGTGCCTCGGCACCCTCTGAGTGAAAAATTTCTTCCTTAGATCTCACCTAAATCTCCCCTCTTTCAGTTTAAAGCCGTTGCCCCTTGTGCTTCTCTGCCCTCCAAAAGGATGGACCCACTGCTGGGTTTTCAGAGGTTGGAGCAATCATAGGGTTAAAAGTAACACGAGGCATATTCAGAAGCCATTGCATTGATGAACAGAAGGCTTCGGGGAGACCTTCCAGCACTTCCCAGTACTTAAAGGGGCTACAGGAAAGCTGGAGAGGGGCTTTGGAGAAGGGTGTGTAGTGACAGGACACGGGGCAATGGCTTTAAACTGAAAGAGGGGAGATTTCGATGGGATCTGAGGAAGAAATTTTTCACTCTGAGGGTGGTGAGGCACTGGCACAGGTTGCCCAGAGGAGCTGTGGCTGCCCCATCCCTGGCAGTGTTCAAGGCCAGGTTGGATGGGGCTTTGAGCAACCTGGTGTAGTGGAGGGTGTCCCTGCCCATGGCAGGGGGGTTGGAACTGGATGATCTTTGAGTTCCCTTCCAACCCAAACCATTCCATGATTCTATTTTTCGGCAGCGAGGAAGGTTGGAGCATGTGTGAGCAACATCTGGTGCAGCTGTATTAGCAGGTGGATGTAGCAGATGGGAGTCGATCGGGATGTGGGCCACCAAACCAGCCTGGTAGATGATTAATTATTTCATTTCCAACATCTGGCCAGGAACTTTCTTGCCATACGTAACTTAAGGAAGAAAAAACCCCAACACATCCGCTTCAGTTGTGATGTTCTGATTCAGCTGGGCTTGTCTCTAATCCTTTGGCTTTGACAGATACTCAGCTGCCTTCAAGTT
The DNA here is from genome assembly GCF_009769465.1 of Tauraco erythrolophus. Classification (NCBI taxonomy): domain Eukaryota; kingdom Metazoa; phylum Chordata; class Aves; order Musophagiformes; family Musophagidae; genus Tauraco; species Tauraco erythrolophus. The sequence continues at coordinate 135,751,673 of NC_141465.1, read as the reverse complement.
CGTTGTGAAAATAAGTATTTTTTACAAAATGTACTGCACTTAAACACTTTTTTTAAACAAGTGTTTTTTTTTTTTTTTTTTTGATCAGGTGCTTTATTTCGCTTCTGTTTCCCCCCAGTCGTGATTACCAGTATTTTAAAGACGTGGAAGTGCTATGGGTAGATACAAGAGAAAGCTCCATCACGATTTATCACCAAAGATACAAACTCCTCTGGGACCTACACAGAACCTGCAGCACCCTGTAGGTTCAGGCTTCAGGGAATCTGCGGTCGAATATATAAAATAAAATTATTCTTGGAAGAATACAAACAAATGGTGGGAGAAACTACTGCTATGCATGATAGGGAAGGATGATGGATCTGTTTGCAGGTGTGGTACCTAAAAAGCTTCTCAGTCCTGTAGGCAAAAGCCTGTGGCGGATTTACACCTGTGCGTGCAAAGGGTTGCATGCACAGATGGATAATTTAGGAGGAAGCTCCTTCAGGCTGGCTGGAGGAACGAAGCGTGAGAGGCAAAACTTTTGCAGGATGACTTGTTTTTGAGGCAGTGACTTAAAACACAGGTACTTTTGCAGAAGTTGCTTTTTGCATCGGTTCAGCACAATAGTTTCATTGCTGGGGAAGCAGATCGTTGCACCATTGACTTAAAATTATATGCGAAAACCTGCTCCCCCTACAAGCCCTGGATCCCAGAGCACCAGCTAATTTTTCCTAGCCCAGCAAAATGCTTTTTTTCCAACCTATTTTTTCCTCCTCCTGCTTTAATGAAGCAACATGAGCCGGCACCGTGCGCTGGCAGCCCAGAAAGCCAACCGTGTCCTGGGCTGCATCCAGAGCAGCGTGGGCAGCAGGGCGAGGGAGGGGATTCTGCCCCTCTGCTCTGCTCTCCTGAGACCCCCCTGCAGTGCTGCCTTCAGCTCTGGGGTCCCCAGCACAAGAAGGACATGGAGCTGCTGGAGTGGGTCCAGAGGAGGCCACAAAGATGATGCGAGGGCTGGAGCACCTCTGCTCTGGAGACACGCTGGGAGAGTTGGGGCTGTTCAGCCTGGAGAAGAGAAGGCTCCGGGGAGACCTTCCAGCACCTCCCAGTGCCTAAAGGGGCTACAGGAAAGCTGGAGAGGGGCTTTGGACAAGGGTGTGTAGTGACAGGACACAGGGCAATGGCTTTAAACTGGAAGAGAGGAGATTTAGGTGAGATCTAAGGAAGAAATCTTTTCCTCAGAGGGTGGTGGGGCACTGGCACAGGTTGCCCAGAGAAGCTGTGGCTGCCCCATCCCTGGAAGTGTTCAAGGCCAGGCTGGATGAGGCTTTGGGCAACCTGGTGTAGTGGAAAGTGTCTCTGCCCATGGCAGGGGAGTTGGAACTGGATGATCTTTGAGGTCCCTTCCAACCCAAACCATTCTGTGACCCTCTGCATCCCCCCCAAGTGCATCCCATTGCGTTTGCTCATCCTGGCTTTGCACACCACACTACGTGGAGGAGCTGCAACACATACATTAAATAGCAATTGCACCCAACGCTTCCGTCTTCCCAAAGCACTTTCCCAGCTATATGTGAGCGTGTAGGAAAACGCCTCGGATGCGCTTAAACTCACTACTGGGCACAGCCTTGCATGAACACCTTCAAGGGTCTGCAGCTCATGCAGCTCAACTTGAAAAACGCACCATATTTTCCCAGCATCCATCGCCGCTCTGCATCTCACTCATCAGTTAGAGGTGGTTTCTTGGGGAGATCGAGTCAGACTAATTAGCAGCACTAAATAAACTAACAGCTGGAGGAGAAAGGAGAATTTGTGTTGCGTTTTCTTTTTCAAAAGCGTTAAAGATGGTTAAAGCATCTTGAAAGGCGAGGGGTCATTTTCTGGGAGCTGGAGTAATGCAGTTCATAAATTATCCAGGAGCCGGCGATGGAGCAGCGGCAACGCTGGAGCGCTCGGGGAAAAGGCAATTACAGAATCACAGAATGGTTTGGGTTGGAAGGGACCTGAAAGATCATCCAGTTCCAACCACCCTGCCATGGGCAGGGACACCCTCCACTACACCAGGTTGCCCAAAGCCTCATCCAACCTGGCCTTGAACACTGCCAGGGATGGGGCAGCCACAGCTTCTCTGGGCAACCTGTGCCAGTGCCTCACCACCCTCTGAGGGAAGAATTTTTTCCTTAGATCCCATCGAAATCTCCCCTCTTCCAGTTTAAAGCCATCGCCCGTGTCCTGTCACTACACACCCTTGTCCAAAGCCCCTCTCCAGCTTTCCTGTAGCCCCTTTAGGCACTGGGAGGTGCTGGAAGGTCTCCCCGGAGCCTTCCCTTCTCCAGGCTGAACAGCCCCAACTCTCCCAGCCTGTCTCCAGAGCAGAGGTGCTCCAGCCCTCGCATCATCTCCGTGGCCTCCTCTGGCCCTGCTGCAGCAGCTCCATGTCCTTCTTGTGCTGGGGACTCCAGAGCTGAAGGCAGCACTGCAGGGGGGTCTCAGGAGAGCAGAGCAGAGGGGCAGAATCCCCTCCCTCACCCTGCTGCCCACGCTGCTCTGGATGCAGCCCAGGACACGGTTGGCTTTCTGGGCTGCCAGCGCACGGTGCCGGCTCATGGTGAGCTTCTCATCACCCAACACCCCCAAGTCCTTCTCCTCAGGGCTGCTCTCCATCCATTCTCTGCCCAGCCTGTACTTGTGCTTGGGATTGCCCTGACACACGTGCAGGACCTTGCCCTTGGCCGTGTTGAACTCCATGAGGTTCTCCCAGGCCCATCTCTCCAGCCTGTCGGTTATGGAATTGCCTCACGCTCTGCAAACTGCCCTGGTGATTTGCTTCAGGGAAACATCCAAAAACGCTTTAATGTTCCAAAGATTCCATTGCAGCAGATCGAAGCAGTTACGCCAAGCAACCAAAGTACTAGAGGGGAGGGAAAAAAAAGAGAAAATCAAAAAGCGTGTCTGATCAGGGGGTTTTAATTCCCACCCAGCGAAACATGACATCACGCAGCGGATGACATCATTTCTGCCTCCGGGGCTCTCCTGCGTCCCACCGCTGCCTGCAAGGGCGGAGGGTTCAGCTTCACTTTCTTCTCCGTCGATTAAACGCATCCTCCTGCGAAAGGGCGGTCGGCCATTTGCTGGGGCACACCTGGGAAGTGCCGGAGGGAAGGTGACGGCTGCCGGTGCACCCCGTCGGCGCGGTGTTGGGGAGCACCTCCTGGGTGGCACGGGCCGTGTCCTGCACCCCGAGCTGTGTGGCTTGGATCCTGCCGTGGACTTGTGCCTTGGAAGCTGGGCCAGCACGCAGTGGGTCGGCGGTGGTCCTGGGCAACAGAGTTGTGGGGCCCCTGGGCACCCCCTGCATCACTCTGTGCATCCCCCCTGCACCCCCATATGCACACCTCTGCATCCCCCCACGCACAGCCTTGCACCCCTGTGCGTGCTCTGCACCCTCCGTGCACACCTTGCACCCTCCCGTGCACCCCCCAGCACAAACCCCTGCACCCCTGTGCGCACCCCCACCCCCAGACGTGCACACCCTGCAAATCCCCTTGCACCCGCCCCATGCACACCCTGCACCCTTTGCACACTCCTGCACCCCTCTGTGCACACCCCCCCCGTAAACATCCCCCTGCACCTCCCTTTGCACACTCCTTCACCCTCCCCATGCACAGCCAACACCCTCCGTGCACACCCTGCACCCCTTCGTGCACCCTCCTGAGCACACCCCGTGCACGTCCCCGCTCCCCTGTGCACACACCCTGCACCCCCTTGTGCACAGTCTGCACCCACCGTGCAGACCCCACCTCCCTCCTGTGCACCCCTTGCACCCTCCTGTGCACACCCTGCACACCCCTTGGGCACCATTTCCACCCCCGTGCACCTCCTTGTGCAAACCCTGCACACTCTCATGCACAATCCGTGCAAACCCCTGCATCCTCTTGTGCACCACTTGCATCCTCCCAGCGCACACTTCTGCACCCTCCCTGTGCATCCTCTGTGCACATCCCTGCACCCCCCTGCACCCTTCTTGTGCACCCCTTGCACCTCCTTGGGCCAACCCTGCAACCCCATGCACACTCCATGCACCCCTCTGCACTACCCCTGGCACTTCCCGTGCACACTCCTGCACCACCTTGTGTTAAGCCTGCACCCTCCATGCACAACCCTGCACGTCCTTCTACCCCTCTTGTGCAAACCCTGCATCTTCCCTGTGCACCCCCCACACCCTCTTGTGCACCTTTACACCCTCCTTGTGCACCCCCTGTGCACCCCCCTGCACCCTTCTTGTGCATCCCCCGTGCACACCCTTGCACCCTCCCTGTACACGCCACTGCACCCCCTTGTGCACCACTGGCACCCCCCCGTGCACACCCTTGCACCTCCTCGGGCAAACCCTGCACCTCCCCCGCACAATCCGTGCACGCCCCTGCACCCTCTTGTGCACCACTTGCACCCTCCCTACGCTCCTCTGCATCCTCTTGTGCAAACCCTGCACTCCTCCTTGCACGCCCCATACACCTCCCTGCACCCCCTTGTGCACCACTTGCACCCCTTGTGCACACCTCTGCACCCTTCTTGTGCACCCCCGTGCATATCCCTTGCACCCTCCCTGCACATCCCCCGTGCACACCCTTGCACCTCCTTGGGCAAACCCTGCACCCCTCATGCACAATCCGTGCACACCCCTGCACCCTCTTGTGCACCACTTGCACCCTCCGTACACCGCCCTGCACGCCCTTGTGCAAACCCTGCACTCCTCCTTGCACGCCTCGTGCACCCCCCTGCACCCCCTTGTGCACCCCTTGCACTCCCCGTGCACCCCCTTGTGCACCCCCCCGCACCCCCTTGTGCACCCCGTGCACCCCCCGTGCATCCCGCTCTTTGTGCACCCCCTTGTGCATCATTCGCACCCCCTTGTGCACCACGCGCACCCTCCGTACACCGCCCTGCACGCCCTTGTGCAAACCCTGCACTCCTCCTTGCACGCCTCGTGCACCCCCCTGCACCCCCTTGTGCACCCCTTGCACTCCCCGTGCACCCCCTTGTGCACACCCCTGCGCCCCCCTTGTGCACCCCCCCGCACCCCCTTGTGCACCCCGTGCACCCCCCGTGCATCCCGCTCTTTGTGCACCCCCTTGTGCATCATTCGCACCCCCTTGTGCACCACGCGCACCCTCCGTACACCGCCCTGCGCGCCCTTGTGCAAACCCTGCACTCCTCCTTGCACGCCTCGTGCACACCCCTGCACCCTTCTCGTGCACCCCCCTGCACCCCCCCTCTGCACCCCCTTGTGTACCACTTGCACCCCCCGTGCACCCTTCTTGTGCAAACCCTGCACCCCCCTCTTGTGCACCCCCCTGCACCCCCCCTCTGCACCCCCTTGTGCACCACTTGCACCCCCCGTGCACCCTTCTTGTGCAAACCCTGCACCCCCCTCTTGTGCACCCCCTTGTGCATCACTTGCACCCCCCGTGCACCCCCTTGTGCACAGCCCTGCGCCCCCCCCTTGTGCACCCCGTGCACCCCCCCGCACCCCCTTGTGCACCCCGTGCACCCCCCGTGCATCCCGCTCTTTGTGCACCCCCTTGTGCACCATTCGCACCCCCTGGTGCACCACGCGCCCCCCCGCCGCCGCTCGCGCTGACCCCGCCCCGCTCCCCGCGCCCCCCAGCGGCGGCAGCGGCGCGCCGGGGCGTGCCCGGCCGCTCTGTCTCCGCTCCCGCCGCTCTATGGTGGCCGCTCTAGGCGCCCGGGAGGCCGGCGCCGCTGGCCGGGCGGTCCATTGGCGCGGCGCGCGTCCCCTCAGCGGGGCGCTCCCGAGCCGCGCTGCGTCGCCGCCTTTATTTTTTTTATTTTTTTTATTCCTCCTTTTCCTTTTTTTTTTTTTTTTTTTTTCCTCTCCCTGAAGTCGCTCCCCGCTCAGCCCCGTCCCCGCCTTCCCTCCGCCGCCTCTTTTCCCTCCCCGCTCGCAGGGCCGGGGCTCGGGACGCTGCTCGGCGCTTCCCGCCGCTGCTCGTGAGGAGGAGGCGGCCTCCCCCGGCCCCCCCCCCGCCACCCCCGCTCCTCCCGCCGAACCGGGAGGGAGACGATCGCTGCCCGCTCCTCCTCCTCCTCCTTCTCCTCCTGCAGCGGGGGCCGGATCCTGCTGCCGGGGGGAGGGAATTGATGTGGAGACCCAGCGCAGCACCATGCAGCCCCCGCCGAGGAAGGTGAGGGCCCCCCCGGGAGGGGCGAAGGGGGGTCGGGGCTGTGTGTGGAGGAGGTGGGGGGGGGTCAGCAGCGCCGGTGGGGGGGGTTGGGGGGGGGGGGGGATGGCCGAGTGGGGCTGGGTGGGCCGACTGGGACGTGGTGGGTTGGGGGGGTTGGTTGGGAGGGGGGGTGAGGGAGGGATGAGAGGATTTGGGCAGGGGAGGGGGGGCAGCAGGTTGGGGTCCGGGTGGGCTGTGCAGTGATGGAGTCTGGGGGCAGGTTGGGAGAGGGAGAGCAAGTGTGTGTGTGGGGTGAATGGGGGGCGGTGGGGTGAATTGGGGCTGTGGGGTGAATTGGGGCTGTAGGGTGAATTGGGGCTGTGGGGTGAAAGGGGGCCGGTGGGGTCTTGGTGAGGGTGGCCCAGCAAGGTGAGTAAGGGGGGAGCGTTTTGGGAAGTGGGGTGAAAGCTGGACGTGGAGGGGCTGTGGGTGGTGGTGGGGTGGGATGGGTCAGGTGTGGGAGGTGAGCTCTGGAAGCAGGACGAGGCATGGGGAAGGGATGGCGGGATGTGCATGGGGGGCCATGTCTGATCGGTGGGTATGGGGGTGGCCGTGGCTGGGTCACCCCCATGCCCACTGGAGGCTCTCCAAATGAAGGAGAGCAGTGGCTGGGTAGGGCTGGAAGGGGGGCAGTGACTGCAGAGGGCAGGTGGTGAGACGGTCTGCACTGGTTGTGGGGTGCAGCTGGCTATGTTTTGGAGGCTCAGCTGCATTCCCATACTGTGGTGGGTTGATCCCAACAGCGATGGGTTGGTTGTCTTGGAGCAGAAGGTCACGTCTGGAGTCGATGCAAGGATGCAGGCTACCCTGGCATGTTATCAGGAGCGCTGGCGAACAGGAGCAGCCAAAAATGTGCAACATATGTGCGATGGGAACAATCTGCAGATGCGGCGGGGAGGCTTTTTTGTGTCCATGTGGTCCGTGGGAACGTGGGGTGCTTTGCCTTAGAGGGGGCTGGTGTGGGAAAAGACAGAAGGAGGAATTTTGGAAAAAAAGCTGTTCCTGGTGTGGCTTGTCTGTGTAGGCAGGTCGTTATCTGGGAGACTTGAGCTGTAGTGGGGTCTTGAGTTGTGTGTGAGTGCTGATACATGGAGATTTATGTTGTTTTGGGGGATGGATGCAATGGTGGGTGTGTGGGGAGAAAGGGGGAGCTAGAGACGGCGAAGCAGGTCTCCGGGTGGAGAGGCTGCTCGGTTACAGGCACCCTGGAAGGGACTTTGGTCATTTTGAGATTTGTGTGTGATATATTCCTCCTGCTGCCGCCCGATTCCAGGTGGATCGGGCTGTAAATCCTTTACAGCCCGATTGCCGGAGCGCGCCGCAGACACCGGAGGTTTCGTGCGTGATGTGGAGTTTCCTCAGTGAGGAGATTGCAGGGGTTTGCTGTGAACGGTACGATAGTGACTGGGAGAGACACTGGGAGGGGAGGAAGGCTCGAGAGGGAACGTGAACAGAAATCCCTTGTCATCTCCCAGGCTCCCCAGTAGCCCTGGCAGGCAGCTGCAGTGGAGATCTCTCCTTGGCTCGTTCCTGCCTCTCGACCTCTTGTTTTGCAGCTGGACTCTGCTTTTGTTAAAACAGTTCTTATTTCTATTTTAGTTTGCGTTTGGTGGCTTATTTCTGTTACGTGTGTGTCATTCTTTGCCTGTATTATTTCATTTGAGATTATTTCCATTACATGGGTCCTTCTGTTTAGGTTTATTTATTTTGAGTAAGGGTTTTTTTCGTGAGCAGATCAAGATGAGAATGCTGAAAGTTCATGTTAAAGATAGACACTTTTTCTGCGTAAATGCATGTGATTTTTAAATTTTTTTTATATCATGAAAAACTTGTCTTTATATAATGTTGTGATTAAAGGGTGCTTGTTGCTGGGGGATTGATTGCAGTGTTAAAATCGAGGAGGCTTTTTCTAGCTGATGAGATCTAATTTTTTTTCTTTTTTTTTGCCTGGCTGGGGAAGAAGAGGGAGATCTGTGTCGTCTTCCTCTCTGAATTTTTCATCTCTCTTCCCCCATTACAGTAACTGTTTGGCATTTCTGTCCTCATGAAGGCATAATGTCTTCAGATATGCTGGTGATCCTTTTTTAGGCCGATACATGGATTCCCTGTGATCACTAGAGGGCTTAAATGCCAAGACCTCTTCTATTTTTATAAAACCAAGAAGAAAACAACCCCAAGGTTTCCTTCCCAAATCAAATCATTCCTGAGACCTAGGCCAGTTGTGCTGCCTGGCAGTTATCAAGTTGGTTCCCAAAGTATTGAAATTTTAGCTTCAAAATCACAGGGTTCAAAGGAAAATTACCCCAATACTGAAAAAGTAAGACCAGCCTTTGAAGCCTTTTGTAGAGGGCTCTTTTGACCCGATGCACAATCAAAAACGACTTGATGTTTGAGCCATCTTTAAATGATTGCAATTGTAGGACAGTTTAATAAATTTCAGAATTGTGTGTCTTGCACTCAAGTGCTAAATGTTTACACTAGAATTTATTTCCGCCCCCCCCCCCCCCCCCCCGTGGCCTGCTTTTTCTTTTTGGTAGGAAAAACTCTTTTTTGTTGCACGCGAGTTACCCTGCCAGCTTTTGGAATAAAATTTCATTTTCATTATTGGTTGGGCATAAGCATGAGATTCTTGCCATGTGCAGTGTAAGCAGTGTAAGTGTAATTTCAGAATAGGTGAAGGACATGGATTGGTTTTGTTCTTGTCGAAAGTTGACTTAAACTCCGCAGAAAATATATGTAGTCTGTGTTTTTTTTGTAGGTGAAAGTTACACAGGAGCTAAAAAACATCCAGGTTGAGCAGATGACAAAACTTCAGGCCAAGCATCAGACAGAATGTGAGCTACTTGAAGATATCAGGTAAGGTTACAGAAAACACTACCAAAATTCCTTTAAGATGCAGTTTTTTGGAAGAACATTTGAGTTACAAAACTTCAGGAACTGGCGATGGAATTTCCTCTTTGGATTTCCTGCTTTTAGGCTGTTAAAGTTTTGTCACAGCTGGAAATTATAACTGGAGCTAACACAATGCAAACCATTTTTTCTTCTCTTCAATGGGGGAAATGTTAAAAAAAAGAGTGGCAAACAGCATACAAAAAGTTGGTCTTTTCAGCAACCTTCCTCCATATAATAGACTAAGACTTTGATTTACCAGTTCCAAGGGGCTGCTAAAATTATTAAAATAGTTTAAAACCACTGATGATTTATCTCTCACTGGAGATAGCTTTGAACAGCACTTTAAAATAGATTGTGTTTTTTACCAGAAACTTACAAAAGATATTTACATTTATAATTGAATGCTCTGCACAGGTTAAGATCAATAGAGATAATTTACATGACATCAGTTGTGGAGGTTTTATTATTCGTTTCACCGAATGTGACTGCTTCTCTTATTAAAAATTTGCTTTTCACAAAATATGGTGGTAGTGAATACCTGGAGTGATATGGAGGATTAATCATTCCTTTTGGAGAGGACCCTTTTCTAGGATGGTTCTGCTGCAAAAATATTCAGCAGTGAGTTCACTGCTGTCCTGCTCTTTTTGGCAGTGGGTAGTCCACCCGTTCATTATTTAAATGAGATTTCTTGCTTGATATTTGTCTGTAAAATGCAAATGTGGCAACTTCGACGGATGACATACCGTTTGTCTCGCTCTCACAGTGTCCTCTCCATAAATCAGGATGTCCAGCCTTGAGCTGTCTCTCCCGTTTTTCTTCTGTGGGTGTTGAAACACTTTTTTTTTCGTATGGGAAAGATCACAGCGTTTGTTTCCTTAGATTAAAATCCGTGGCTGTGGAATGTTTGACTAGCAAATGCTGAGTAATAGGTGACAGACTGAGCCAAAGAATTTTTCCCCCTAGATAGAAGCGTATTTTTAGAACATCTAGACCAGGTACTGCTGCTCTAGCCCAGGTTTTGTTAGCATTTCCTATTTTTCGGGAGCCTAGAATGACTTCAGTGTGTGTTCCGCTGAAAGACGTCATCAGCATTATTAGCCTGTGGAGACAAAAACAGGAAAACGTGTGAAAATGCCGGCCTAAATGGTTTTCTTTACTGTAATTTAATTTCTACAGTTAATTCCATTTGTAAATGTTAATGTTATGGATGAAGTTAATATATTTAACTCACTAACACAGTCACTAAACGTACGTGGGCTCCGTTCAGCCTTCTTGTTGCAAGCAATCTGCGTTTGCAGAATCGCTGCGTGGATTTACAGGTTAAACATTCTTTAAACACGGAATGATGTGATGGGATATGACAGCTCCGTCGTGTCAATGGTTTGAACAAGTACCAGGCAACGGAATAAGGGCGAGCAAGAGAATTTTTCTTAAAAACATTTGCTGAAAAAAAAAAAAAAATCTTGGTTTGTGATGCATAGGCCTTTTGATTGCATCTGGCTGTGAAAGGAGGAAGGGGAACTGGGTAGTCTTGATGCTGCACTGGTCAGTGTCCGTCACTGGTGTGAGAAATTGGGTGTCAAACCCGTCATCCCATCACTTGTGTGTTCATGATGTATTCAGGATATGCAGCCACCGTGATTCCGGAGCGTTCCAGAAAGCAGTGCTCCCTGGAACCACACACAGGATCTTTTTGTCTCTGGAACGGAGAATTATTTCTGTAGAAAGCACCCTGCTGTTACCCAAAAGTATTAAATTTTAGCTGAATACTGGTTGTTTGTCAAGACTGGAGAGGGTTCGGGCCCTTTCGTGGCGCTGTTGGAGCTTTCAGGCAGTGCACCAGTACAACTGCACGCTCTCCTTTTGTGCTGCTCTGAATTCTACAGACGTAACTGCTGCAGTGGCAGCAAGAAACTCTCTCTACCTGGTCTGCAAGTTAGTAAGAATGCATATTTTAAATTATTACAAATAATTGCTGTATTTGTTAGCATGATCTGTTAGCATATAAATGCAAACATTCAAATTGCGTGTGTAATACTTACAAACCATAGTATTTGTGTAGGATTTAAAGCTCTTAGTTATATTTTTGCATCATTTCAGTTCAGTTTTGTGCAAAACTAAAGAGAAGTGATACAAGGCAAAGATCAGAAAGTCCTCCTTTGAGTTCTACTAGAATAAATCTATTGTCTGGGATATCAGCAGATGGTTTTTGGCAGCCCACCAGATCATATTTGCCATTCCAGTAGCTTTGATATCTTTCTGCAAAACTGAGCACTGCTTTAAATGTTTATGGTTTGAAGGCTTAAGCTATGACACTTGGAGAGGACGAAGACTGAACTACTGTTTATTCCAAACGGAATTCCTGGTCAGGGGTGAGGCATATAGGTGTAACTACCTTTTCTCCAGCCCCTCTGCAGATACTTAATCTCCTTGAGGGCTGTACATAAACAAAACCACTGTGTTTAATTAAATCTGAAATATGTCATCTTTTGGAGTGGTAACGCAGTGTTTTGTATGCAAGGATGGAGGTTCAGGTCCTGGAGGCTGGGAAGAAAAGACAACACGTTTTGCTTGTGGAAATCATACCTAGGACTTGACAAACCCACGTGCTGGTAGTTGAGTGGAAAGCTTTCTTGGGAGTTGGACGACTTTTGACACAACATAAAATCCTAATATCTATTAAAAAAAATAATCAAATATCCGTTGCAGTTTTACAAACTGCGTTGTGTTTCTCTTCTCTGTGGGAGCTTAGTAGCAGGAAAGCTGAAGTGTCTTTTTATGACTCGACAAGACTGTAATAAAAAAAATTTCAAAACGTGTTAGCAAATGTGTTTAAAAATACATTTCTGTGTTTATAATCTCTCTGTGGCTCTTCATGTTACGTTTCTTCAGACTTAGCGACTGGGGAATTTGTGGAACAAGTGATTCAGGATGCTTTTAGGATCATTGGCTCAGTTTTAGGCATGACATGTTTATCTTCTGGAGCTCACTAAAGCTACCATATCCTTTCATGTGGTAGATCTGTGCTGGCATCGCTATAAAAAGATTGTCTTTCTGCAACTGTGATGGAGAAGGAGGTATTTCCCCCCAAAAGGTAAATGTAGGCTTTGTTGCTGTCAACCAGAAATCTTTCAGAGATTCTCTGTGGCTGGAAGCACTTTTCACTCTATCCTCATCTGGCTGATTTTAGGCAAGTTAATTATTCTTTTTTTTTTTCCCCCAAAAGGCCAACTGGGTTATGAATGGCTGAATTTATCAGAGGTGTTGGCAATTTTCATGTGTTTTGGTTTTCAAGATTGTCTTATTTCATTGGTGGTAGTAAACAAGTCACACGTAGTAGTCTGAAATTGCCCTTCGTTTGCTGGGACTTGTGTGTGTGTGCACGCATCTGCACAATTGTAAAGAACTGTGTATGTACACATTTTAATTCAACTTGGTATTTCTGTAACTTCTTTATGTGCTATAGATTTCATGAACTTGTTTGGTGATGGCTGCTTTGCCCTGAACGTTGTCTCAAGGCTTTTGAAAAGAACTTTCTATGCCTTTATGATTTTTGCTAATGTATTCTCAAATGTCTTTTTTAGAACTTCTTTGCTTTCATGTTTCGCCAGAGAGAGTGAGGTTGTGGTTGCATGGCTGTTTCAATCTGTTCTAAAGCCTGGACTGCTGCTGAAGGGCCAGCTCCACTTGCCAACTAGTTCGACTGTCTCCCTGGAGGAGCACAAGGATGGATGGGCCATGTGCGTTAGGGAACTTGCCCACCTGAAATCAAACCTGCCCTGTCTTTTCTCCCCCCCAAAAAATTGTTTTTTGATAAATCCATTCCCTGATTCAGCTTGCTAGTGTGAGAGGTAGGAGGATGAGTACCTGAGGAAGGAGAGGGGGAGCTGGACTGTGCAGGAGCAGCCCAGGTACCCATGGGATTAAAGTCGCTACGTAAGCGCAGCCTGATGCTCCCGCAGAAGGCACAGCTGCTGCTTGGTGAACTGCAGAGCTGGGAGGGCCTCCTTGTTTAAATCTGAGCGAATTTTCTGCAGTCTGGGTGTGTGATCCTGTGCTGCTTCATCATTTTAAATCAGTTTACTGTACAGAGTGTTGAAAATAGGTGTAAAGATTGCAGGTGTATAGATTGCAGCCTTCCAGTACCTAGAGGGGGCCTACAGGAAAGCTGGAGAGGGACTTTTTGCAAGGGCATGTAGTGACAAGAAATGGGGCAATGGCTTTAAACTGGAAGAGGGGAGATTTCGATGGGATCTAAGGAAGAAATTCTTCCCTCTGAGGGTGGTGAGGCACTGGCACAGGTTGCCCAGAGGAGCTGTGACTGCCCCATCCCTGGAAGTGTTCCAGGCCAGGTTGGATGGGGCTTTGAGCAACCTGGTGTAGTGGAAGGTGTCCCTGCCTGTGGCGGGGGGGTTGGAACTGGATGATCTTTGAGGTCCCTTCCAACCCAACCACTCTGTCATTCTGTGTTTCTGAAGATTGACTGATTTCTAGCTGAAATGGAATAGCAATACAGCCCTTTTGTTTGTTGGGTCCCAAATTTAGTTTTTCATCACTTTCAACTAAATCCATAGTGTAAAGGGAATTGCCAAAATCGTAGGCTCATAAACTTCCTGAGTTCCTGATTTGGATGCAAATATATGTAGAGATACCTCCTGTTTCTTTCCCTCTTCTGTCCTTGTGATTTCTCCTTCCTTACTTTTTACTTATTTAGAATATCTTCTGGTTGTTCAGTCTAGCATATATCGCAGCGAGTGTATCCTGTAAATTCATTCAGCTCTCTTTTTGTAAGGCTACATTTTCCTCTCACTCTATTTCTGTCTCATTCGCCTTTCTCCTGCTGCTGCTTTGCCTTTGTGTGCTATGTTCTGTCTTCTGGAGCTCTGTCCTCTGAAGATTGCTTCTTCCTTCCTTATTTTTCTTGTTTTTCCTCCCAAATATTTCATCTCTTCCCTAGTCCCTTCTTTATCGAATTCTGAGCTTGGGAATTTTACGTAGTTCTTGGGCATCACCTTTATTTCTGAGATGCTTTCGTGTTTAGTGTGTAGCAGTACTGCTCGTGCCTACTGCGTTTGTTAAACCTCTGCCTTCACTTGCTTCACAGCCCGGGTCCTTTCTGATCTTGGGTGCTGTTGCCCTGTCAGCTGCACTGTCGTAGAACAGAATCACAGAATGGTTTGGGTTGGAAGGGACCTCAGAGATCATCCAGTTCCAACCCCCCTGCCATGGGCAGGGACACTTTCCACTCACCAGGTTGCCCAAAGCCTCATCCAACCTGGCCTTGAACACTGCCAGGGATGGGGCAGCCACAGCTTCTCTGGGCAACCTGTGCCAGTGCCTCACCACCCTCAGAGGGAAGAATTTCTTCCTTAGATCCCATCAAAATCTCCCCTCTTTCAGTTTAAATCCATTGCCCCATGTCCTGTCACTACACACCCTTGTCCAAAGCCCCTCTCCAGCTTTCCTGTAGCCCCTTTAGGTACTGGAAGGTGCTGGAAGGTCTCCCCAGAGCCTTCTCTTCTCCAGGCTGAACAGCCCCAACTCTCCCAGCCTGTCTCCAGAGCAGAGGTGCTCCAGCCCTTGGATCATCTCCATGGCCTCCTCTGGCCCCGCTCCAGCAGCTCCATGTCCTTCTTGTGTTGGGGACCCCAGAGCTGAAGGCAGCACTGCAGGGGGGTCTCAGGAGAGCAGAGCAGAGGGGCAGAATCCCTTCCCTCGACCTGTCGCTTGATTCTGCTCCGCTGAGACGTAGCGGGTTGGACGTGGAGTGTGTGAGTGAGGGAAGAAGGAACTTACTGGGAATTTGTTTTTATGTGCCCAGTACGAGGACCAAGTGCTTCTTTGTCATCTCTAACTCGGCGTCTCGTTCCTGTTGTAACAAGCCTGAGCGAACAGTGCAGATACTTAAAAAAAGAAAGTAACAGTATGAATGAATGTATATCTGTCGGTAGCTTGTTGCTGCTAGTTCTAACATGCCGTTTTACATGTTGAATTATACTCCACTTAATAAAGCTGCGTGTAACCTTTTGCTGTGAGCGTACCTCGTACTCTCTGGTGGAATTTGACTCACTACGCTCCTGCGATCTCCCGGATCGTGCTGGTAGCTTTGTGATAAGGTTTACGGCAGCTTTGGCTGCGGGTCAAGCCACCGAAGTAGAAACTCTCTGCAGGTCTGATTTTAAATGTGGCAAACCTCACACAGCAGCTCCAATGCGGATCACTTAACAGAGACCACGTTAGGGAACAGGCTTGTCGCGGTACGGATGGCGCTGCCGAAGGAGAAGTAACTGGAAAACTGGAAAAGAGTATGTGTTTATGTATGTATATAGCCATATATATTAGGATGCCATAAGAAATTCCGAAAAATTATGAGGAAGCTTTACTTTTCCTGTCCCGAGGCAAAGTAGTAGTGAGGAGTTTACCTTTCTTCCTCTTCTTTCCAGTCTCCAGCTGCAGGGAATGCAATTTGTCTGGATGTTCTTGAACCCTATTTTAGACTCCACAACATGTTTGCGTCTGACTAGTGGGTATCTGATAAGGCCTTTTTTTTTAAAAAAAAAAAAATAATTCCTGTTCAGAACTTCCTCTCTGCAGTCACTGGGAGGTTCTCAGGAGATTGTCTTTTTTTTTTTTTCCTTTATACTGCTCGGAAATTTGTCCTTCATTGCCACCTTTCCTTTTTCCTTCAAGGTCATTCACTCCATTCAGCAGACGCGCTGCCCGCCTCTGGTGTTTGCAGCTGTATTGAAGTAGGAGCAGAGTCATGTTCTGTGCTTACAGGTTCTGGATTCTGTGACCTGCCAAAGGTAGAGGACAGCAGAAGAATTAGAAAAACTCATGAAAACTGTGTGCACAGTATTGTTTCAGTCTGAGTTTGACTCTCTTGAAAAGGCTTTCCTTGTGCAACTAGTAGATCTAGAGGCTTGATTTTTTTCTTTAAACCTTGCAGTTTTCTTAGGAGTTGATGACATTTTCTTTCCTCTTGGGTTGATCTTTCTCACTGCTAGTGAGTATTGTGAGTTCATTTTTTATATTTTGTTTCCAAGCTCTGTGAACTAGTTGAGGGGACACAGCGTAATTCTTCGCTGTAGCACCACATATGCAGAAACTTCAGAAATTTTGAGAAAAAATTAGTGGTGTTACCTTTGAATAATATTCCATATCAAGATGCCACAGAATCTGTGGTCTGGGCACGTTACCTATAATTAGGCAGTCCTTTAATGAGATGCTCGCATTCTTGATGGAATTAAAATCTGGTGGTGTTTTGACTGGAACTGTTTGAGGGAAGCTTGGAATGTACTTAAAAAAATGTTGCCTACTGGGTGTGGAAGTCCAAGTTTTTAGCAGGCAAAAAAAAAAAAAAAGATTCAGTATAAACATAGCCACAGTGTAATGATTCAGGCCTAGCTTGGCACGGTGAAATTGAGAAATGGACCACACTCCTTCATTTCTTATTTTTTTTATCCCTGGCATATAAAAAGTAATGGACCTCCTGTTTCAGTATTTTTAAGTAGCTTTACAGTTTTTGGTTGACTGATGAAGGTTTGGTTTTCATGATCCTCTTGGGGTTTCTTTGTAGCAGAAATAACTGTATTAAAACCAAAACAAAACCCAAACAAACCACCACCAACAAAAAACCCAAACAACAATCCATTTCTCACATCAGAAAGGAAATTAATTTTTTTTCACCACTTTAGCTTTAAGGCTTGCATTTGAAGGAGCTTTTGGTTACTAAAGCAATTCCAACACGTGCTCTGGAGGTCTGATTTTTAAGGGCTCGTGTTCCTTAGCAGCTTTCAGGAGAATCCAGGCTTGTTCCGTTAGCTGGTGAGCACCGTGCCTTTGATGTGCTTTGTCTTGGAAGGCTGTAACAAGACGATTCTGGTACTGAGTAAAACTCATGCATTCCTTACCAAAAACTGCATTTTCAGTTTTGACTCAATGCCCCCTTTTTAAGAATGAATTCTTTAGCTTGCAGAAAGTTGTGTGGGTGGGTTTTTTTTCCTGAATTTTATCCGAGTGCGGCCTTTCCTGGAGCTAACTATGGTTTTTCACCGCAGTGTTACTGGGCAGAGCTCTGGAAAACCAGCAGTTGTGATGCAAAGTTGCCTTTGTTACAGATTTTGATGGTGACCATTGCAAGGTGTAGCTGCCAATCGACCAGGTTAGGTATGTGTATCAGAATTCGTGCTACAGGATAATTTTAAAGGAACAACAAGCTCTTCCTTTGATCCATGTGATCAAACCCAAGCCTGATTCTGTGAGGAAGGCTCTCCCTTTAAGGCTCTAAGTATTTTTAATCCCAACTCTTACTTCAAAACCCTGTATGTAAGGGGAGTTGAAGATGTTCAGGACATACCACAAATGTCATGATAAGCTGTATTGGGAAGAGGAAGAGCATTCTTATCATTCCAGACACAATTAGCGTCGCCTGGCTTAATTTCCTCTGGTGTTTTGCTGTATTTGTTTCATCATGTTTGGTGGGAAGAGGTTTGTTTTCCAGGTTCTGCATCCTTTGCCAGTAATGCTTTCTGCATCTTTTGCAGACAGCGCTTTCAGCCTTTTAGCATAACCTACACAAAGACTTTTGTAAACAATACCTGCTGTGGCTTGGGACATGGGGGCTGGTAACAGAGGGCACTCCACCCTTTTCATCTAGCTTGGTGGCTGCAGACTGTTTTTTTTATTTTTTGAAGTTATTTTTTCTTCTTCCCCTGTGCCAGCCTTGTCTTTCCTCTGGAAGTTGATTTAGACGTTCACAGATGAACAGGGAGATGTGCATCAGCAAGTGGAGAGTTGGACAGGGAGAAATTTAATGAAATACAACAAGGGCAAGTGTAGAGTCTTGCATCTGGGGATGAACAACCCCATGTACCAGTACAAGTTGGGAGCTGAGCTGTTGGGGGCAGCACAGGGGAAAGGGACCTGGGGGTCCTGGTGGACAGCAGGATGACCATGAGCCAGCAATGTGCCCTTATGGCCAAGAAGGCCAATGGCATCCTGGGGTGTATTAGAAGGGGTGTGGTGAGTAGGTCGAGAGAGGTTCTCCTCCCCCTCTACTCTGCCCTGGTGAGGCCGCATCTGGAATATTGTGTCCAGTTCTGGGCCCCGCAGTTAAAGAGGGACAAGGAACTGCTGGAGAGAGTCCAGCGCAGGGCCACAAAGATGATGAAGGGAGTGGAGCATCTCCCTTCTGAGGAAAGGCTGAGGGAGCTGGGTCTCTTTAGCTTGGAGGAGACTGAGGGGGGACCTCATTAATGTTTATAAATGTGTAAAGGGTGACTGTCATAAGCATGGAGCCCGGCTCTTCTCAGTAGCATCCAATGACAGGACAAGGGGAAATGGATCTAAGCTGGAACATCGGAGGTTCCGCTTAAACATGAGGAAGAACTTCCCAGTAAGGGGAACAGAGCACTGGAACAGGCTGCCCAGAGAGGTTGTGGAGTCTCCTTCTCTGGAGATGTTCCAGACCCGCCTGGACGCGTTCTGGTGTGATCTGATCTAGGTGGTCCTGCTCCGGCAGGGGGATTTGACTAGATGATCCTTTGAGGTCCTTTCCAATCCCTCACATTCTGGGATTCTGTGAAGCGAAGTCGATTTCATGTTAGTCCAGTTCGTAGTCCATTGTATTTTCTGCCTGGCGGGCACAGATTCTCCACTTTGCCTCTGCCAGCGGGGTGTGGTGAGTAGCAGGAGACAGCCTTGCACCACAAGAACTGGCTTCACTGGAATGTTTTTGACTGTGTGTCAAGCTGGCTCAGAACAAGTTCGGTTTTTGTCATGCTGAAAATAGCCGCCAGCAGGTTGTGAACGACGGTTCTTGGCAGTGCCACTGTTTGTGTCGCAGAACTGGAGTTAATTGGAAGGTACAACCTTGTCCTAATGCAAACAGTGTCACAGGGTGGTGTTTCTAAATAATAATATTAATGAAAAAGGTACAGCTTTTCACAGGAGCTGATAACACTCAGAGAATCTGATAGTTGTGGCTGTATTTATAGAATCACAGAACGGTTTGGGTTGGAAGGGACCTCAAAGATCATCCAGTTCCAACCCCCCTGCCATGGGCAGGGACACCCTCCACTACACCAGATTGCCCAAAGCAACCAATTTGAAGTGGGGTTTATGTTTTTACCAAAAGTTATAATTGGAACCTGTGTATTCTGTGTCTGGTAAAGGCTGCTAGAACTTTATATAAAGGATGCTGAAGATGCTCCTCAGAACTGTACAGAATTGACATTATAGACCTGTTCGGCCAGTCTCCTGATGGTGCATTGCATGAAGTTCCTTTTAATATTAGAGTTTCTGCTTTGGGGTCGAGTCTGGCGTTGGAGTCAAAAGAGAACACTGGTCCCGTCTCCTCTCGGGGACCTTGAAAACCTTGTGCTTTTTCAGTGCCAGTGAGTGGGAAACTTGTCCTGACAAATGAGGGAAATGATATTATGGGATCATACCTCATGTAAATACTCTTCATAGGGGAGGCAGAGCTAAAAAGAGACATTTTTTCCTTTTTTTTTTCCCCCCCAATGTAGCGTGGTTATCTTGACTGCGGAGAACTTAGTACCGTGTTACTTGGCTTACCATCCGCAGCTGGTCGTTGAGATCATCTTTTCCTGCTCCTACTGGACTTTTAACCTGGCTGTTATCTTGTATTACAGTTGGTAATTTTGGTTTTCGGATGAATATGTATCTGATTATTGGGGTTTTTTGGGTCTTAGTACAGTCAATGAGCTTGTTCCATCATCTTACTTGCTTACTGCAGAGTGAAAGCACACAAAAAAAGGTGTTCTGCGTTCATGTTTTTGAAAATGGGCTTTAAAAGAAGGGCAAAACCTAATCAAACCAAAGTTATTCCAGACCAGTATTTGCAGTAAATGAAACTGGTTTATAACAGCTCAAAGTAGTGTTTTTCTGTTTGTTTTTTTATAGTAGATTTTAAAATTTTAATAACGTTTTTCCAAAATGCAATGTAGCAATATGTTAAGTTAGAGGCTTTTTATTGAGTTAATGTTTGTAAGTGGTTGTTTTTATTTCTTCAAAAACACAATATTTCCAACTAATACTTGAGGAAAGAGAGTAAAACTAACAAAAAAACCTTATTGAAATCTCAGGGTTTTTTTTCCCATGTACTACTGCAAGCGTGTAAAGTCTATTCTTAGATTTTTAAAGTTTTTCTTCACGTTTGGAGATGTTCCTTGTAGCAGTCTTGTGAGCTATTTGAAATATTTCTTCTGTGAGAAGGTGGGTAGGTCCGATCTCCAGTGGCCACAAGAAGGTTGCTCACACACATCTCGCTGCTCCTGCGCCTTCTCCAGCGAGCATCCTTGTAGTGAGAGAGACAAAACGCCTCGGTGTCTCATTTTCTGAGAAGAGCTCAGCCATGCAGAGGACTTTTGAAGATTTATGGTGGTAAAGCCACTAAGTGCAGTTATTTCTAGCTTGTGTGCTAGATGCCAGCCAGTGTTAGTGAAGGAAATTTTGGCACTCGTGACCACGTTTAAATACGTACGTACAATACTGAGCATAAATAGGTTATGTTTTTGGCTCTGCTCTATTCTGTATGCATATTTGGAGGGGAGGGAAAAAAAAAAGGGAGGAGGCAAAAAACCGAACAAGCCACGATTTTTCTGGAGGGGATGATACTCTAAGATGATCTCAGATCAAAAGTGCTTTTAAAGATGTTTGAATATAAGAATAAACGAACTTGGGTATTTTGAGATACGCTCCTGGCAACATTTGGAAAGGCTGGAAATTTGAGGAATTACTTAAAATTATTTTCTAAGGGTATAAAATGCAGAAGTACTTTGGGTTTAATTCAGAGTTTAAGAATGACAGAGATGAGGGCCTGATTTTTTTTTTTTTTTTTTTAAATGAAATAAAATTGACCCAAATGTTTTTCAGGGTTTTGGCAATGTAGTAAAATTGTCGTATTTCTTGACATAGTTGTGAATTTCTATCTGGAAACATTACCATATGTTAGGCTGTTGAATTTGTGTTAATGTTTGATCTAAAAATCGATGTCTGTCCATCCTAAAACTGGGCAGAGACAGAGGAGAGAGGCTATAGAATGACTTGTGAATTAAAAAAAGATAATCAGAAAAGCAATAATAGACAGCATTGCAGTGTCTGGATTTCTAGCAGCTGCTTTTTGCACTGCTGGTGTCTACCCAGCCTGGTGTTAGCCTGTCTTATTTCTAAATGCACTTTGCTCATTTTCAGCTGTGGTGCTGCTAGTGGCTTTACATGTTCTTTTAATGTGCTGCTCATTTATGAAGTTTTCTTTCATGTTAATTGTTTCTGTGCGATTGTTTCTAATTACCTCTGTGATCGGAGCCGACTCGATAAGAGGACACGTAAATATAGCTGCCTGGTGACATCTGGTTAGAAATAGGTCCTGCTTTTGAATTTCTTCTGTTTTCTCAACGCTGTTAGTCCGCGTGGTTGTGAGAGAGACAGAGTGCATAGGTAAAGTAGTCACAGTTTCTGTACAAGATCTGCTGCAGTATTTATATGTTTGTACACTTGGAGGAATCCAGGCCATTTCTGGGAATGCTGTTGCTTTCAGGATTCGGTTGCAGCTGAATTGCAAGAAGGAGGAGAAACAAGTGAAGAGAGGATCATCACAAGGCTTTGTTTTAACATGAGTGACAGCAAAGCCGAAACCTTGGAATTTTAATACATATATTTCACCAGCTCCTGTGGTATTGGTGTAAAGTGATAAACGAAAGTTATTTCACTAAGCTGACAATACTGGAATAAATAGGTGCTCTTTAAAAATAGATGTGCCTCCAGGGTGTTTCCCCTGGAGTGTCTAACCAGAAGGAATGTCCAACTCTGCCACACCTTCGTTCTTTGCTGCAACTATTGCAGTGACACAACCAGCTGTTTTCTCCGGAGGTGAGGAAATGGAATTGCGTACAGCGGTTGGTCTTGCTGCATCCGGTCGATGTTACACCACTCTCCGCTCGCATGTAGCGAGAAACAGTTGTAGTTTGTCCTTCCTGATACTGGATTGGAAGAAATACTTTGGTGACTGGAATGATTTCTACCCCTCTGCTGAGTTCTGCAGGGAAAGCTATTGAGGTGTCTTGTGTTTCTTTAATGTGTGTAAGTCTGTATCTGGAAATACATCCAGACAGAATAGTAGGGAGCAGATCTGGCTGGCTTTGCTCTCTGAATTGATAAAACGCAAGTAACTGCAGTCCACAAGTTCACAGAATCATAAAATGGTTTGGGTTGGGAGGGACCTTAAAGATCATAGAATCATAGAATGGTTTGAGTTGGAAGGGACCTCAAAGATCATCCAGTTCCAACCCCCCTGCCACGGACAGGGACACCCTCCACTACACCAGGTTGCCCAAAGCCCCATCCAACCTGGCCTGGAACACTTCCAGGGATGGGGCAGCCACAGCTTCTCTGGGCAACCTGTGCCAGTGCCTCACCACCCTCAGAGGGAAGAATTTCTTCCTTAGATCCCATCGAAATCTCCCCTCTTTCAGTTTAAAGCCATTGCCCCTTGTCCTGTCACTACACACCCTTGTCCAAAACCCCTCTCCAGCTTTCTTGTAGCCCCTTTAGGTACTGGAAGGTCTCCTTGGAGCCTCCTCTTCTCCAGGCTGAACAGCCCCAACTCTCCCAGCCTGTCTCCATAGCAGAGGTGCTCCAGTCACAGAACAACTCATGTTGGAAGGGACCTCAAAAGACCATCTGGTCCAACCTTTTGTAGCAGAGGGAGCCTTGATGCGATTACCTAGCACCCTGTCCAGTCGCATCTTGAAGACCTCCAGCAACGGGAACCCTACCACGTGTCTTGGGAGATTGTTCAAGTGATTGATTGTCCTCCCTGTGAAAAATTTCTTTCATACATCAAGATGTAACCTCTCCCAGTGCGACTTGTACCACTGCCCCTTGTCGTCTTTGTGTGGCTCCTTGTGAAGAGAAGTTGTATGACCACACTAGACAACAAGGAGTCAGAGAGGTGAGACCTTTTAATTTAGGCTCGGTGGTAATGGAATCAGTAGCGTTTAAGAATTTTCAACTACAGGAGTACAAAACTCTTAATTTTTTTCCCTCCCCTCCCTTCAGTGCTCCCAGAGATGACAAGAGTGTTGAATGGGAATGTGTGTCTGGAACATTATGCAGTGTTGAAGTACCGTATCTGTATATCAATGTGGTGCAGGAACGTGGGTTGTAAAAGCTGAATGTTGTGTGTTTCAGTACCTTGTAATAACAGAGAAATGAATTCCTTTTGCTGAAAGCATCCTTGGGTGCTTTAAAAACCTTTTGGTACTAGACGGTGTGTTTTCTCTTTCTCTCTATAAAAGCAGCCAGTAAATCTGCTAGAGATGATCTCTTTGAAACCGAGAATCCAGACTGGGAAGAAAATGCCTGTAGTGTGGGATTTTTGGCATTGTTTGTTTTTTTTTTTTTGAAGGGAGGAGTTACCTTTTTCCAGGTATCTAAGCAGGGTAACAGAAGGGAGTGTGAATTGGTGAGCAAAACGAGTCAGGGCTCATGATTTGATTTCCTTTCCAGATCTTTGAGCAAGCTCATCTTTTCGTTGTGGTTAAAAGAACGCTCGGGTATCTGTATAGCAAACGTTCATATTTTTGGGTCACTGAAGTGTTTTGTATAACAAATATCTTTGGGTCTGTTAGCAGGAGCTGTAGCTGTTTCTTATATTCCATGTTTTTCACCCAACAGTAGAAAAGAGATGAAAGAAAAGTAATTTCTGCAGTTTCTTTGGGCAATTGCAGTCAGATTAGTTTGTGTCGGCTTCTTAGCTATTTTCTGTGTCTTTCAAGCAGAAGTGAAGAGCTCAAACGTGTAATGATCTGGGTGGTGGTGAGATTTTTGAATCGTTACCTCTCTATATAGTGACAGCCTTGAGAAATGCACTAATTCTCTTTGGACATCTGAATTTTTCACCTGTGCTTGCTGCGTGAAAGGTGCAGAAGCGCTTTGGTACGATGCAGTGACCAATGTGGAGGCTTTCAGGGCAGCATCTGCCTGAAAATTTCTAATCTATCAAAACGTATACAGAGCTTAAATGATATGTGTTGTGTTCAAATAGGTTAAAAAAACCCTCAACCAATCAACACACCAAAAAATCAAACAAACTTTAAAAATATTAATCTGTATTTCTGTTAATCTATGTGAAAGCAGATTTTGGTTAGTTACTATGAGCTAATCAGTTATGTAGAAAACAAAGAAGGCCTTATACTCTAGTTTTTCTAAGCATTTGAAGTTCAGGCTTTTCTGCTGAGAAGGTGAACATAATCTTTGTTATTACATGAGTCTGTCATTTGTAAATCTGCAGAATTTTGACGCCAGAATCCAAAGACTGGTTACAGTTGATGTTTCAGTCTGGCTGTTACCGGGGGAGAAATGACTATTTCTAATGCCAAGGGAATTGAATCCTCTAGGATTCTATTGCTTCTGTAGCAGCTGCTGGCCATTAGATACCCAAGAAATAGTGCAAAAATCTACATAAAGGTTTGAGGATCATCTAGTGTGTTGTTGAAGCCTGGTAAAAATGCTCTTTATTTCTTTCTTCTGCACGTGCTTCCCCTTTATGCTCCCTCTTCTTTTGGTGGCTGTCTTCACTTTCATCTTTACAAATGTGCAAGTAGGAGTGAAGGTATGTTTCTTTTACTTGGAATCAAGGATGGTGATGTTGTTATTCCTGATCTCCTGGGGAGACTTGGCCTTCTGACCAGTCATATTCTGTGTCCTGCAGCCAAGGTTTACCGTGACTGCAGAGCTCTGCTGTGTCCGAGGAATGCGACTGTCGACAGTGGTCTTTGTTCTGGAGTTTGGGGTAGTCTTTTAAACACCCCAGGCCTAGATTGTGGAGTGCGTTGAGCTTTGATCTTCCCTCAAAAGTTCGTTTTACTTAGCAGGGGTGCTTTGATATTCTCTGCTTGCTGGAGCTGATTGGTGCCAAGTCCTTCTCACGGAGGTGCACTGTGGTGCTGCTGCCCAGTTAACAACCAAGACCAGATCTTTTCAGCCAGAGAGATGTTATTGTGAATCCAGACACATCCAAACACTTTTCTGCTCTCAAGTGAGCAAATGGATCTCCCTGCTGCTGAAGTTTTACATGCTGAAATGTTGGATTTTTTTTTCTTTCTGGATTTTGCAGGTTAGTTCGATGTTCCACCAGGCAAGGGCTGAGCGCTGTTTTTTTGGCATAGCAAGCTAGATGTTTGAAACACGTTTTGCCTTACCTTCACGTAGCTGTGCTGACGAGTTGCCAGCCTGGAGAGAACCTGTATTAGCACCTGTGTTCTGGTTATACCACAGCTTTTCAATCAGGAAAAATAGTCTGACTAGACGATGCTCCTCTTCCCCAAAAGTGCTCTTTTCGTAAATGAATTTCCAGTTTAGTTATATTAAAAAATGATTCTTAATTCCCAGTTAAGCACCTGCGCTGCGTTTGCCCTTGGGGAAGATTATCCTCTGTTGGGCTTCCTGTTCTGAGGTGTTTGTAGCAGCTAATGCTGCTGCAGGTAGTAATCAGGATCAAGGCAAGCCAGTGGCAGGAAGAAAAGGCTTCTTGTACTCTTTTAAGTATCTTTTCCAGGAGGCCGGTTGGCAGTAGACTTAAGTTTCAGCTTTTTGGAAAAAGGATGAGGTGGGACCCTGGCTTCTCTTTCCTTGTGTAGGGAATGATGCAAGCAGAAATGACTGGCTGTACTCAAGAACCTTCCCAGGTGAAATGGGTAGAGGTAAGGAATGCCACAGTTCTGGAAAAGAAACAGTTCAAGGATAGGAAAATAGTAGAGTTCATTTTTTTTAGTTGGTTGGTTGGTTGGTTTTGTGTTTTTTTTTTTTAACTCCCTACCCAGCAGATGCCGTACCTACAGAAATTTAGCTGCCTTCACTCTATTTCTGATTATTTCAACAATAACACCAAATTCAAAAAGCATAATTCTGTTGCAGTGTCTCTCCTGTTGCTTCCTGGAGAGGGACTCTGGAAAAAAAAAAAAGTCCCTGGAGAGGGACTTTTGACAAGCGTAGTGACAGGACACGGGGCAATGGCTTTAAACTGAAAGAGGGGAGATTTCGATGGGATCTAAGGAAGAAATTCTTCCCTCTGAGGGTGATGAGGCACCGAACAGGTTGCCCAGAGAAGCTGTGGCTGCCCCATCCCTGGAAGTGTTCCAGGCCAGGTTGGATGAGGCTTTGGGCAACCTGGTGTAGTGGAAGGTGTCCCTGCCCATGGCAGGGGGGTTGGAACTGGACGATCTTGTAGGTCCCTTCCAGCCCAAAACGTCCTGTGATTCCTGTGAGTCCCGTCTGGCCCAGGGGTAACGTACATGAGCTGAGCAGCAGGGAACTGAGCAGCCTTGCTGTTGCTGACTTAGAACAGGCATTCTGGTGGTAGCGATAGTTGTTCCTCTGTGGTATGTGGACCACAACCCATAATAGCGGTGTAGCATTGAATTATTCTGGCAGGACAAGATGGTGGTGGGAGGAATCGTGTGTTTTGCAGTTCTTGGTGACTGACAGGTCCGATTCCTGCATCCAAGGTACGAGCAGGCTTAAATATCCTTTGAAGGAAAACCGTGGACCGTGTTGTTTACAGGAAGCAGTATGAGCAGGAATGTGCTTTCTTGTCATGACATCTGAGTACAGACCAGCGTACCCGGCTGTGGGAAAGCAGTTAGGTTGGTTCATCTGGCTTGTGGGGTGGCAACCATCCTTAAACATCTTAAACCCACTGTCTTTGGCAAAGTTATGAGACACTGCACTGCCGTGGCCAACGTGTGGGCACGTTCCACGCCAACTGTTGCATGTGTGGCAGTGTCTAGGAGAGATGTGCAACAAATAGCAGCTGTTCCTTAAGCAGCAGAGCTTTTTGTGGAGGTACAAATGAGTTACACACGGAGCGGTGTGATCGGGGCGTGTGTAGTGCGTGAGTATTGCCTTCAGACAGAGACACCTCCGGAACAATATTGTAATTGCGAATGCGCTGAGATCTGCACGTGGCATGAAAAGTGAGGATCGAATGTTTTCAGTTGCAGCTCATGTTCTTCATTTAAAAGTTTATAAAGAATACTTATTACTCTTACTAATACTTATTACTCTGCTCTCGTGAGACCCCCCTGCAGTGCTGCGTTCAGCTCTGGGGTCCCCAGCACAAGAAGGACATGGAGCTGTTGGAGCGGGTCCAGAGGAGGCCATGGAGATGATGCGAGGGCTGGAGCACCTCTGCTCTGGAGGCAGGCTAGGAGAGTTGGGGCTGTTCAGCCTGGAGAAGAGAAGGCTCTGGGGAGACCTTCCAGCATCTCCCAGTGCCTAAAGGGGCTACAGGAAAGCTGGAGAGGGGCTTTGGACAAGGGTGTGTAGTGACAGGACAAGGGGCAATGGCTTTAAACTGAAAGAGGGGAGATTTCGATGGGATCTAAGGAAGAAATTCTTCCCTCTGAGGGTGGTGAGGCACTGGCACAGGTTGCCCAGAGAAGCTGTGGCTGCCCCATCCCTGGCAATGTTCAAGGCCAGGCTGGATGGGGCTTTGGGCAACCTGGTGTAGTGGAGTGTTTCTCTGCCCATGGCAGGGGAGTTGGAACTGGATGATCTTGTAGGTCCCTCCCAACCCAAAACGTTCTGTGATTCTATGAATACTCTGAGATATACCTGCAGATACATTTGCGTAATTGAACCGCATATTTTCAGTGAACTATTAAATTTTATTGACTTAAAAAATAACAGTGCATGTACTATGTTCGTATAAGACAGGGCAATTGTGCTCTGAGGAAAAACCCATTATGGTAATTATTATTACTTGTCGAATGCATTAAAATGCAGACTGTGACTGATGTCGGTGCTAATGACAGTGAAACCTCGTGAAAGGTATCATTTAAAAATGAAGTGCCTGTATTAAAAATGTAGGTAAAGAAAGGAGAAGAGTCTTTGTAATAAACTCAGGTGGCACTGCCAAGATCCCTAAAATGTGCCAGCTGAGGGAGGTAAAAACTGTGAGGTGGTTGTTGCACACTGCAAAACATTTTGCAGCTCCAGGATGAAATAAGCTGCTTGAATGATGAAATGTGTCTTGGCTTCTTCAGAGAGCTGTTAAGCAAATGGGGATCAAGGAAATTCCTCATATTCCTGTTTTGTAAAAACGCCTGGTAGAGTGTCTGAATTATGGGATGCGAGTTTTTTTTGAAATAGACAATAACTTGAATACAATGGATCAGGTTTTGGTAATGTATAAAAAGTACTGTTGTGTTTGTCTAAATAGTATCTCTCCCTAACGTTTGCTTCGTTTCCCATTTTAATACAAAAATTTATTAGTGATCCTTTTAAATACACTTAAGCTCTAAACCCAATCTTCATATTTGCTGTCAATGCTAATGCTATCAAGATGGCACACTTTTATTTTGAAGAGAGTGAGTGAAATGTTCACGCTCACCAGCAGCTTTCTTTGTGTTTTGTGTTTTTTGTTTGTTTTTTTTTTTTTTTTTTATTCTGCTAAAGGGAAAACTATTGTTTTAGTCTTGTTTTGTGTCTGGATGTCATGTTTCTCTGATCACATGCTGGACTGCTAATACTTTCAGGAGACAAATTGCTGAAAACATTGACTACGTTTGGGGTTACAAGAATTCGCTATATATAGTGACAAAATTGATTTACGTTTTTTTTTTTTGGCTCTGTTGCTAGTGGCAACTCATCCTAATCCCAAACTGTACAGTAATGTGATTTACGGTGAGTACAGTGCTCGCTGTTGAATGTTGTCTGGAAATTTTTTCTGTGTGCATTGCTAGAGGATCATTGTTCAGGCACAAGGTAAAGATATTTCCTGGTTTATGAACGAGTCGTTTATCATAGGTTATGTGGATTAGAACATTGGAAATGATGAATAAAATCTTAGTTCAAAAGCTCGGAACTTGGGAGAAAACTGCTTCGTCATTTTTGATGGGTTTGTGAAGGAGAAGCTTCTGATTAATTGGAAGCTTGTGCTGATAAAAATCACAAATATCTTCTGCTTAAACTGCAGTTTGCTTGTAGGTTTGTACTGTCACACTAAGTATTTTGCTTATATGTTAATATTTTTGTTTAAATTGGGTAGATTTTACCGAGTGTGTTTTACATACGGCATTAAAAGCCTTGTGTTATAAATGGTACCAAGATGTGTGTTACAAAGAGCACAGCTGAATTGAGTGGGGTTAGAAGAACTATAACTATAACATTCTGTAACTGTAGTGCCATAGGTTGCCAAAAATACAACAGTTGATAATTTTTTCTTTAACTTGTTTGTCAGTGCACTGGCTGAAAGGTAATAACAGGGCTGAGGGTCTTGAATTTTGTGCAGATGTGATGGCAGTACCCAAACAATAAGAGCTGGGGTCAACTTGGGAGTTTCTATCTACGGAAGTTACGAGAAAAACAAATAACTCTCATTATTTACTAGGACTTGTTTCACAGTAAAAAGGTTGAGAGAAATTCAGGCGTGGAAGCGTGCTGCCACTCATTTCTTGTGTAGCAGGCTGAGGTTAAGCCTTCTCTGGTTTAGTTAACTGTGGGTCCAAATTAGGATAAGCTTCTCCTGCATCAAGAAGAATGATGCTGCTGAAGACCTGTAGCTGTGTTTAGAAACACAGGCTGGAGAGGTGGGCCTGTGAGAACCTCATGGAGTTCAGCAAGGCCAAGGGCAAGGTCCTGCACGTGGGTCGGGGCAATCCCAAGCACAAGTACAGGCTGGGCGGAGAATGGATGGAGAGCAGCCCTGAGGAGAAGGACTTGGGAGTGCTGGTTGATGAGAAGCTCACCATGAGCCGGCACCGTGCGCTGGCAGCCCAGAAAGCCAACCGTGTCCTGGGCTGCACCCAGAGCAGCGTGGGCAGCAGGGCGAGGGAGGGGATTCTGCCCCTCTGCTCTGCTCTCCTGAGACCCCCCTGCAGTGCTGCCTTCAGCTCTGGGGTCCCCAACACAAGAAGGACATGGAGCTACTGGGGCGAGTCCAGAGGAGGCCACGAAGATGATCCAAGGGCTGGAGCACCTCTGCTGTGGAGACAGGCTGAGAGTTGGGGCTGTTCGGCCTGGAGAAGAGAAGGCTCCGGGGTGATCTTATAGCAGCTTTCCAGTACTTAAAGGGGGCCTACAGGAAAGCTGGAGAGGGGCTTTTTACAAGGGTGTGTAGTGATAGGACAAGGGGCAATGGCTTTAAACTGGAAGAGGGGAGATTTTGATTAGATATAAGGAAGAAATTTTTTGCATTGAGGGTGGTGAGGCACTGGCACAGGTTGCCCAGAGAAGCTGTGGCTGCCCCATCCCTGGCAATGTTCAAGGCCAGGTTGGATGAGGCTTTGGGCAACCTGGTGTAGTGGAAGGTGTCCCTGTCCATGGCAGGGGGGTTGGAACTGGATGATCTTTGAGGTCCCTCCCAACCCAACCCATTCTGTGATTTTATTCTCTGATTCTGTACTTTGTCAGGGATGGGGCTCAGTGATAACTGAGCAGAGACAGGTCATTTCTAGCTCTGTCTCTCCTCTAGGTTTTTCTAATTCCTGTGGGATCAATGCATCAAAAAAAAAAAAAGAAAATCTTTTTTCCATTTCAGATACTTGCTTGAGGGGAGGGCAAGAGGATGATCTAGATACTGAAAATGGTGTGTGAAAAACGTAGTAAAACAATTGTAGATAGATGTCAGCAGCAAGGGCAGAGGACTGCTTTTGACACAGAGATACCGTGCACAGCTTTGATTCCTTGGTTTAGGAGGATCTTTGTTATATATTTTGCTATGTTCTGATTTAAATTACAAGCAGATTTTCTGCAAATGACTTGAAATACTTTCTGCTTTAATACCTCTGTTTACATCCAAGAGAATTTTCCTTTGGTGTCGTTTATCTTAGTTGAGAATAAGTGGATGTTTACGGAGTAAACATTCCAAAGGACAAATAGTAGCAAAGCTGCCTGAGATGATTAGTTTTAGTGGCAGGAAAAGCCTACTTCTGATTGCAGCATCAAGATGCTGAATTGGAAGCTGTCGATGAGTTACTGTAAACCCTCTCTGTAGCAGAATAGGAGTAGGAAGATGTGGCAGGACTCCTCAGGGGAGTAAAATGTTCTGTAGTAGCTGAATCAACAAGGGATTACTGTGTACTTGGCTATAAAAGGCGTGGGGCAGATATTGTAGCTTTTATTTACTTGGGGAAAAGTACTGTTTGAGAACAGTGTTGTGTGTTACAGAAAGGAATTCCTGGAGGAGAGGAGAGCTCTGCTACGTTACAGGATGTTTGAACTGTCAGTTAAGACTGTTCTACAGGAACTTAGAATCATAGAATCACAGAATGGTTTGGGTTGGAAGGGACCTCCAAGATCATCCAGTTCCAACCCCCCTGCCATGGGCAGGGACACCTTCCACTACACCAGGTTGCCCAAAGCCCCATCCAACCTGGCCTTGAACATTGCCAGGGATGGGGCAGCCACAGCTTCTCTGGGCAACCTGTGCCAGTGCCTCACCACCCTCAGAGGGAAGAATTTCTTCCTTAGATCCCATCGAAATCTCCCCTCTTTCAGTTTAAAACCGTTGCCCCATTTCTTGTCACTACACGCCTCTCCAGCTTTCCTGTAGGCCCCCTTTAGGTACTGGAAGGCTGCAATCTATACACCTGTGTCCTGTCACTACACGCCCTTGTCCAAAGCCCCTCTCCAGCTTTCCTGTAGCCCCTTTAGGTACTGGGAGGTACTGGGAGGTGCTGGAAGGTCTCCCTGGAGCCTTCTCTTCTCCAGGCTGAACAGTCTCAACTCTCTCAGCCTGTCTCCAGAGTAGAGGTGCTCCAGCCCTTGGATCATCTCTGTGGCCTCCTCTGGACCCACTCCAGCAGCTCCATGTCCTGCTGATGTTGAGGAAACTGTATTCAGAAGAGCCGACTCTTTTAAGACTAAGACTGAAGAGGCGATAGTACAAAATCAAGTTTCAAAAATCTCCACTTTTTTTTTTTCTGTTGTACTTGCCAGAGAACTGGATAAGTACACTGAGAGTAGAAAAAACAAGGGGTGACTTGCCAGCGAGCTGCAAGAGCAGTGCCCTACAGGGAGGACAGCTGAATTCCTGGACTCAGCAAGCCGAGAGTTTCTTGGTGTTACAAATATTTGTGCTTGAAGAGTTGTGAAGGTGTCCTTAGCATGTCTGCTGAGATCACGCAGACCTCCAGTTGATTCACAAGCAGGAAACGTCACTGGCTTCTCCTGGTGGGTCATAGAACTTCATTGTGGGCAAAAGTTTAGGCTGTGGGTGACCTTGTGAGGGTGGTTTTGAGTTTGTTCTTCTGGCTCGTGTGCTTTCACAGCTGCCGGGAACTTGGCCTGCCCAGCAGCGATCAGATTCGTATGTTCTTGTGAAAAGTCTTGGCCTGGAGGTCACAGTCACACTGCATTAAGATGCTTGTGGTATGCGAACTGCAAATTGTCCATACATGCTATGGGAGGAAGGCTGGTATTCTTAACTTACTGTTAGGAGTCTTGGCCAGGCTAGTGACAGCTTGTGCTTCTGTGACCACAAATTGACTCCAGGACCTAGAGACAGGCTGTCACGAGAGCAGAATTCAGCTTCTTCATGCAGTTGGTGGGCAGAATCTCTTGTGAAGCAGACAGGAAGAGGAAATATGCCTGGATTGATGGGTTTAGCTCAGTTTTCTAAGGAAGACATCCAGAAAGCTAAAGAGCAGACCACCCCATTGTGTGGGAAGATCAGGAATTTCAGCAGAAGCCCAGCAAGACTAAGCAAGGAGCTAAAGGACAGCACATGACAAGTGAAAATGGTGGGAGGTAAAGGAGGAGTATTAAAGCTTTGCTTGGCTGCTGATGGACAGTATCAGTTGCATCTGCAGCTGGTCAGGACATGAAGAGTAATAAAAGGGGTGCTACGAGAGCAGTAGCAGCAAGAAATTTTCGGAGGCAACAGGGGAGAAAACCTAATGGTGGCTTCCAGGGAAAAAAAACGCAGTGCTCAATGTCTTCGTTTTTTTCCCCTCAGTCCTTGCAGGCGAAATCTTTACTTAGACTTATGTGCTTAACATATTGTTTGGAAAGAAGAGCCAAGATCCTGCTCTGATATGAATGATGATGAAGATCATTCTGCAAGACCTGGGGGAAAAATTGCATGTTTGGATCTCCATGCAGAAGGGCATGAATGATGGTCTTGTGCTGATGTGGGAGACAGCAAGTTTAGCTGGAGATCAGGCAAATACAGCTAACCCAAAAGCTAAGCAGCAAAGCTGTGTTGTGGACATGCTGGAGGGAAGGGATGCCATCCAGAGGGACCTTGACAGGCTGGAGAGGTGGGCCTGTGAGAACCTCATGGAGTTCAGCAAGGCCAAGTGCAAGGTCCTGCACACGGGTCAGGGCAATCCCAAGCACAAGGACAAGCTGGGCAGAGAATGAATTGAGAGCAGCCCTGAGGAGAAGGACTTGGGAGTACTGGTGGATGAGAAGCTCACCATGAGCCAGCACCGTGCGCTGGCAGCCCAGAAAGCCAACCGTGTCCTGGGCTGCATCCAGAGCAGCGTGGGCAGCAGGGCGAGGGAGGGGATTCTGCCCCTCTGCTCTGCTCTCCTGAGACCCCCCTGCAGTGCTGCCTTCAGCTCTGGGGTCTCCAACATCAGAAGTACATGGAGCTGCTGGAGCGGGTCCAGAGGAGGCCACGGAGATGATGCGAGGGCTGGAGCACCTCTGCTCTGGAGACAGGCTGGGAGAGTTGGGGCTGCTCAGCCTGGAGAAGAGAAGGCTCCGGGGAGACCTTCCAGCACCTTCCAGTACTTAAAGGGGGCCTACAGGAAAGCTGGAGAGGGGCTTTGGACACGGGCGTGTAGTGACAGGACACGGGGCAATGGATTTAAACTGGAAGAGGGGAGATTTCGACTGGATATAGGGAAGAAGTTTTTCCCTGTGAGGCTAGTGAGGCACTGGCACGGGTTGCCCAGAGAAGCTGTGGCTGCCCCATCCCTGGCAGTGTTCCAGGCCAGGTTGGATGAGGCTTTGGGCAACCTGGTGTAGTGGAGGGTGTCCCTGCCCATGGCAGGGGGGTTGGAACTGGATGATCTTTGAGGTCCCTTCCAACCCAAACCATTCCTTGATTCTGTGATTCTCTGACAGTGCTATTAAATGTTCAGCAGAGTACGGTCACTCATTCTGGAGTTTATTTAGTAGGTGGTGCAAAGTCTTAAGCAGGAAAGGCAAGATCAGCAGTGCCGATATTATTCAAACCTGACCTGGAATAGGAAGCGGATGCACTGAGGGGTCCAGACTTTTGCTCCTTGATAAAGACACTGGTGAATTGCTTGTTGTTTATCAGATATATGCGGCAGGTAACAGTGTGCAAATAAATCAGTCACCTCTTTAGGAGGAGATCTGTTTCAGTCAGATGATATAAAATCGTTCAATGAAAGAGAGTTTGTTGTTTTTAAAACCGAACACAGAGGTTATTATTTGCTGTAGCATAGTGTCGGGTCGTTTTTTTCCTTGGAGTGGCTGAAAAGGAAGCGGGATTACTCAGTGGCAGTGGAGAGTATGGTCTTGAAAGAAATGTCAGTGACTTTCTGCTTACTTACAACTTCTTGATTTCTTCAGTTGCCTTTTTGTGAGAGTGAAGGCGTGAGGTCTGGTGTTAGAGAGCCAACATTGGTTTGTCCGACAAACGAGGATGTTTAAATTGAACCCGACTAGCCAGAGAGTGATTGGAGGCAGTGACCTCCTTTTAGCTGGGACCAGTGACTTTCGGATGGTCTGACAGTGGAAAGAGTTGTAATAAAGGAGTTAATTCTTTTCCATGTTCTGATTAAGGTGGAACTTTACCTTGGCAAAAGGTGTTCAAAGAGGAACTTGGTGTCTTTTTGCCTAAAGAGCCTTTGAACTGCTTCCTTACAGGCATCTCTGAACCTCTGCCCTTTTCCAGGTGGATTCAGGGAGGAAATGTCCCATTAGCCTGCTTGAATAAGGAAAACTTTCCACTAACTAGTAGAGAATACTCAAAACAGTTCATCCATGCTTTCCCAAGACAGTTGAGCGTGGCTGTCTAGAAGGATGCAGATGTATAAACTTTGCCCTGTTCTTAGAGCTGGCAGGTCTGTTAGCTGGGATGTGGAGCTCCCTTGTCAGAGCTGTTGGAGGTTCAGCCAGCTTGGACCACGACCAGAAGAACTGTCAGATTTGTACCAGCTGTATGGGCCCACTTGGGATGCTTGGGACACGCACCGTGCCTTTCTTGCTCCGAACCTCACTGCTTTCCAAGTCATTGGCTTTGTTTTTTTGTGATGTATTTATGGCCGTCTGTCAACGTAGGAGTTAAATTTGTGTTAGGTGTAACAGCTTCTAAAAAAAAAATATTTGTGATGCTGGAACAATAGCAATAGCGAACGGACGTGTTGACACAAACTTGGTTTGAAAAAACAGTTTGTTGTGATAAAAGCACTGCTGTAGATTTAAGTTTGCATGCTTTGTCCTAGGTGAGTTTTTGGTTGCATAAGTAAAACGGCATTAGTGGTGTTCAGTGGTCAATGTAGGCACAGTGGGCAAGTAGAGTTTGTTAGTTATAGCCATACCAGGAGACACGCTATGGCTGGAAAAGATTAAAATAAACTGCACGTGGTCACTAATGCTACTTTCTCGAACCTTTTGTGTGTAGGTGTGTCGAATACATTTCTTTTTTTGATGTTCATCACTGGATCAGTCTTCTGTGGTTTTCATATAAGTTATAAATAAAAGGAGCACCTTAAAACTGAAGAAAAATCACGAAAACCAACCAGTGCTGTATGGATTTTCAGGTTACAATTCTTTATTTGAAAAGTGGGTAGCCCGGTGACTTTGCAGCTGCGTAACTGTTCGAGTTGGCTCCAGGGGCAGGGAAGTGCACTGCTGAGGAGAGGGAAGAGGACGTTGTCACCAGTAGCACAAAGCCTTATCCAAAAATTAATGCTGGTATAATTTCAGTTGTTTCAGAGTCCAGGATTCACACTGTAAGGCCACTTACCTCACTTCCACTGTACTTGCTTTAGTTTTCTATTTTGCAGTAGACGTTAATTATGAAAGTGCGACAGCCTTGGACTTGCTTCAGCTTCCCTTTAACTGGGTGGTAAGGGAAAGAAGGGTCAGAATCATGGGATCGGTTCGATTGGAAGGGACCTTCAAGATCATCCAGTTCCAACCCCCTGCCATGGGCAGGGAAACACTCCACTGCACCAGGTTGCCCAAAGCCTCATCCAGCCTGGCCTTAAACACTTCCAGGGATGGGGCAGCCACAGCTTCTCTGGGCACCCTGTGCCAGTGCCTCACCACCCTCAGAGGGAAGAATTTCTTCCTTAGACCCCATCGAAATCTCCCCTCTTTCAGTTTAAAGCCATCGCCCCGCGTCCTGTCACTACACGCCCTTTTCCAAAGCCCCTCTCCAGCTTTCCTGGAGCCCCTTTAGGTACTGGGAGGTGCTGGAAGGTCTCCCCGGAGCCTTTTCTTCTCCAGGCTGAACAGCCCCAACTCTCCCAGCCTGTCTCCAGAGCAGAGGTGCTCCAGCCCTCTGATCATCTCCGTGGCCTCCTCTGGCCCCGCTCCAACAGCTCCATGTCCTTCTTGTGCTGGGACCCCAGAGCTGAACACAGTATTCCAGGTGGGGTCTCAGGAGAGCAGAGCAGAGGGGCAGAATCCCCTCCCTTAGAAGGATCAGTATCTTTTGATACCTTTTCCCTGCTAATGCCGTGTTTAAACTTTATATAAACCTGAAGAAGCATAGAGAGCTTTGCAGTGTCTGTCAGATACTTGTGTGGAAACACAAAGCTGACGGTGAGTTTTAGATGCTGTAGACAAGGAAATGGTTCTGTTACTGTTTTCCAGGCAGGCTACTGCATTGCCTGAAGATGAGGACATTTTCTTTGTTCAGAAGGTTCGTTTGGGAAAGGGAGAGCCAGTCTTTTTTCTAATTACATGAACTCCCCAACCTACAAAAGTCTGAATTTGAAGCTGTGGGTACTTTGTGATGAAAATTGCTTCTGATCATTCTCTGTCCGTTGTATGTAGTGTTTCAAATTGTCCCTTTGAAGTGGCACACTGCTCGCTCTCTGCTTTGAAAAACCACACATGTGCTCACCTGATGGAAAGGAGCTAATGGGAGACCCCTTCTTATTAGAAATACCACTTTTAATTTTAATAACTGGGTTGTTGTGCTCCGCCTGCTGCTGTGGCTTCTGAACTCTGTATATAGATAACTTCAGAAATCAGTGCTTTGCTGTAAAATAATTTATCCTTCAGACACTCAGCATTTTATGAATATCGTTTCAACTGCTTTGGCAGTTTGCGCTAAACAGAAAAACACGAAGAGGAGGCTGTTACATGCGGCGTTCGAGACAAATAATTTCTGTAGATTAATTATTGCTCCAGGTATGTCGTCTTCGTCTCTGCTGGACATGGAAAGTGAATGTTAATGCAGTCTGTCCCTGCGTATGCGGGTGTTCTGAAGTGCCTCATTAGGCATGCAGCTGCTGCTGTGCTGTCTCAGCATTTATTGCCAGCCACCGGCCGAAGCCGAGCTACGGGGATCATTTTTGTCAGCTGAAGTCCTTTGGAATTCAGTTGTGCCTTTGGTAGGGACACATCTGTCCTTAAATTAAAAACTAGGTAAAAGCACTTGTTCAGCTGTATGATACTGATTCATTATGGTACGTTTTTCATGTTACTGGGCAAAGTGGGATGAGGCATCCAGATAAAAGCAGTGAATTCAGCCTCCAAACAAGAATGTCAACATTCCTAAAGAAATGCTGTTTTCCTACAAGACGGGAAGATGTGATGATCCGAGGGCTGGAGCACCTCTGCTCTGGAGACAGGCTGAGAGAGTTGAGGCTGCTCAGCCTGGAGAAGAGAAGGCTCCGGGGTGATCTCATTGCAGCCTTCCAGTGCCTAAAGGGTCTACAAGAAAGCTGGAGAGGGGCTTTGGACAAGGTGTGTAGTGACAGGACACGGGGCAATGGCTTTAAACTGAAAGAGGGGAGATTTCAATGGGATCTAAGGAAGAAATTCTTCCCTCTGAAAGTGGTGAGGCAGTGGAACAGATTTCCCAGAGAAGCTGTGGCTGCCCCATCCAGCTGGGGGCAGGTTGGATGGGGCTTTGAGCAACCT
Source organism: Tauraco erythrolophus (assembly GCF_009769465.1). NCBI lineage: Eukaryota > Metazoa > Chordata > Aves > Musophagiformes > Musophagidae > Tauraco > Tauraco erythrolophus. The sequence goes on along the minus strand of NC_141465.1, from coordinate 135,713,451 downwards.
GGTGTAGTGGAGGGTGTCCCTGCCCGTGGCAGGGGGGGTTGGGACTGGATGATCTTGTAGGTCCCTTCCAGCCCTAACCATGCTGTGATTCTATGATTCTGTTTTGGCCCCTCCCTCCCCCAGGAGGGAATTTCAGGGTTGCCTCTCTTGATTTCGTAGTGAGAGCTGGCATTGCAGAGAATGTTTTAATGCAGCTATGAGCATCTCGAATGTAACTATCTGTCTATTGAACATGAGCTGTTGTACCTTTGAAGCATTAAGATGTTTCTTCTGGTGTGGAGAACCTTTTGCTCACACATGCATGAGCGTCCAGTGAGGTTTACCTTAACACTAGCAAGACAGCGCAGCAGAGTTGGCTGCTTTTCGTGACGCAGTTTTCAAGCCACTTCTTCAGCAATCACCTTCTCCCCACTGCTGTTTTCTCTGCTTCTAGCAGGCAGCTTCTCTTGGCTGTTTCCTGACAGGGGAGTATTTAAACCTTTTGTCTTCAACAGACTGACCAGGGAGTGTCAAGCAACTCTTCAACAGATGTTTAGAGAGTGGCTATGTAGCTGCTGGCTTGGACTACAGGTAGCAGATGGCACAGCAGGAAGGCAAGGTGGGCCAAAGGCTCTGCTCAAGATCTGGAATTGCTTGAAATTGAGCAATGATGGTGTTGGGAACATGCGTGAGACAGCTACCTTTGGCACAACAGGGGTCTCAAGCTAGGCAGAGGATGCTGCTGTCCAGGTCTTGGGCTTCAAGGTGTGCGTGATACCTCTCCCTGGGGCTGGGGTCAGCATGGCCTCTGCTGTGGGAGATGTGCTCTGATAAAGCACTAAGTTTGCACCAAGTAAAGGAGCTGTGGAAGGAAGTGAACAGACTGAGTACCATCAGAGGCAGGTGATGGTCATTGGAGACTCTCTCCTGCGTGAAACGTAAGAGTCCATGTGCTGAGCTGACTTGATCTCTTGGGAGGTTTGTTGTTTGCTCAGGAGTTAGATCCAAGATACTGCAGAACAACTACAAAGGCTCGTCCAACATGGGGACAACCTTATGTGGGCACCTAGGATGCTACCAGAGGTGACCTTGAATGTCAAAGAGTGATGGCAGAGCTCTGAGGACAAGTATGAAGGGCAAGAGGACCTTGGATGTGTTAAAGGTGAAGGGCTTGAGGAGGAGTGGACATACCTAGCATGTCAGCACCTGGCTGTGCAGCTGATGCTGCAGACAGGGCTTTGGATATTATGAACGTGAGATCCTCATTAGAATAAGGACTGCTGAGGAGGGATGGGATCTATCTGACGAGGTGGGACACAAACACCTTTGCCAACAGACAGACCTGGTGAGGAAGGCTGTAAACTAGGTCTGCTAAGGGAGAGTTACCATACCTGAAACAAAGGCATGGGACCTAATGAAGAAGTGTCCAGGGGACAGTGTCCTGGAAGAGGCTCTTCCCAGTTGTTTCCATCTAGCCTGTACCCAGTTCGAAACCATAGCCAGCTGTTCTGTCACCCAGTGACTCCTCCCCACTCACGAAGGAGATTTGGGAAAAGGAAGACCCGTGGGTTGTGATAAGAACTATTTAGTAATTGAAATAAAATTAAATGGAAAATAATAATAATGATTATAATAATATATATAGGGACAGTGACTATTAAGAAATAGAGCCTGTCCCCAACAAACTTTCCAATTTATAGCGAGCTGGACTTTACATGGTATGGAATAGCCATTTGCCCATGTAGGTGTCAGTCTCCCTGGCCACGTTCCCTGAGGTTCTCGGACATCTTGTGTTCCCCAGCACAAGAAGGACATGGAGCTGCTGGAGTGGGGCCACAGGAGGCCACGGAGATGATGCGAGGGCTGGAGCACCTCTGCTCTGGAGACAGGCTGGGAGAGTTGGGGCTGTTCAGCCTGGAGAAGAGAAGGCTCCAGGTTATCTTATAGCACCCTTCCAGTACCCAAACGGGGCCTACAGGAAAGCTGGAGAGGGAATTTTTACAAGGGCATGTAGTAACAGGACATGGGGCAATGGCTTTAAACTGGAAGAGGGGAGATTTAGATTGGATATAAGGAAGAAATTTTTCACTCAGAGTGCTGAGGTAGTGGAACAGGTTGCCCAGAGAAGCTGTGGCTGCCCCATCCCTGGAAGTGTTCAAGGCCAGATTGGATGGGGCTTGGAGCAACCTGGTGTAGTGGAAGGTGTCCCTGCCCATGGCAGGGGGGTTGGAACTGGATGATCTTTGAGGTCCCTTCCAACCCAAACCATTCTATGATTCTATGATCTGGGTCGTTGGCAAAAACAAGTTGAAAAGTCCTTGATCACTATGGCTACCTGCATACCACGGCAGGCTACAAACTAAAACAAAGTGTCTTATCAACTTTGCTCTCACCGAGTTGGGTCCTGCAGTCTTAAAAACACAGCTTACTTTAGAAATGGAGCTTTTCTGAAGAGAAAATTAATTCCATCATTCTATTCCAGCAAATCCAGGACACTGGGAATTTGTCACAGGTGCCTGTACATGAGCATCTGCATCTGGGAAACAAACAGGAGGAATTTTAAACGCGTGTGTGATTTCAGAGCTGGGAGCTTATTTGCACTATGGAGCTGCGATGAGATAGTTCACTCTCATCTTTGAAAGCTCGTGGCAATCAGGAGAGGTTCCTGATGACTGGAAAAAGGCAAATGCCATACCCGAAGATGGCTAGAAAGAGGATCTGGGGAACAGCAGGTTGGTCAGCCTTACCCTAGTCGCTGGAAAGATTGTGGAGCAGAAGGTGCTAGAAGCCATTTCCAGGGCTTCTCTTCCAAGAAGCTGTTTCTTGAAGGGGCGAGAAGGTGATGTGGAGCAGCCAGCGTGGACTTAGCAAGGGCAAAGTGTGCCTGATTGCCTTCTGGTCACAGCAGTGTGTGTTGTGCGTGTTGGCTTTAGTGAGGCCTCTGGCACAGTCTCCTTCACAGCCACGTTGTGGACGTACGAGCTGATAAGCGGGTGGAAAATTGGCTGGACTTCCCGACTGGAAGTGTTGGAGAGCGGTGCAGAGTCCAGCTGGTGGCTGAGTAGAGAAGTCAATACTGGATCAAGACTGTTTAATGACTTTTAATAACACCGAGGTGGTGGGATACTCTCAGCAGGTTGGTGAGGGGTATCAGACTGGGGGGGGGGAATGATTGACAGGCTGGAGGCAGGGCCATGTTGGGAGTGACCTTGGCAGACGGGTGACATGAGCTGGCAGGAACCTCGTGAAGGTCAACAAAGGCAAATGCCAAGTCCAGCCCCTGGGACACGCCGGCCTTGAGCAACGGGCCGGGCTGGGAATTTCAATGTCAACTCGTACGTGAATATTTCAGGTGTGTGTAGTTCACCGTTGGGGTTCCTCCCCTGTTGCTCATGTTTTAGGATCTGTTTCCCCCAAAAAAAATCATAGAATCACAGAATGGTTTGGGTTGGAAGGGACCTCAAAGATCATCCAGTTCCAACCCCCTGCCATGGGCAGGGACACCCTCCACTACACCAGGTTGCCCAAAGCCTCGTCCAGCCTGGCCTGGAACACTGCCAGGGATGGGGCAGCCACAGCTTCTCTGGGCAACCTGTGCCAGTGCCTCAGCACCCTCAGAGGGAAGAATTTCTTCCTCAGATCCCATTGAAATCTCCCCTCTTTCAGTTGAAAGCCATTGCCCCGTGTCCTGTCACTCCACACCCTTGTCCAAAGCCCCTCTCCAGCTTTCCTGTAGCCCCTTTAGGCACTGGAAAATGCTGGAAGGTCTCCCCGGAGCCTTCTCTTCTCCAGGCTGAACAGCCCCAACTCTCCCAGCCTGTCTCCAGAGCAGAGGTGCTCCAGCCCTCGCATCATCTTTGTCGCCTCCTCTGGCCCCCCCTCCAGCAGCTCCGTGTCCTTCTTGTGCTGGGGATCCCAGAGCTGAAGGCAGCACTGCAGGGGGGTCTCAGGAGAGCAGAGCAGAGGGGCAGAATCCCCTCCCTCGCCCTGCTGCCCACGCTGCTCTGGGTGCAGCCCAGGACATGGTTGGCTTTCTGGGCTGAATTTTTTTTTTTTTTTTTTAATATGATCTGTCTGTTTTAATGTTTTTTTAATGTAAAGTTTTGGACTGAGTGTATACTTACTCCTTTTTTTAAAAAAGAAAACCAGTGTAGTGTTAGTTTAGATGCCATTGCACACCCAGTGTGTGTGGTACCAGTGTACATAATAAGCAGAAGTTGCAAAGTTGTAATTTTCTGCTGGCGTACGTTCTAGATGTCCTGAATTATTCTTGATCTACTTTTTGGGAAGCTGGAAAGTTTTGGGTATTTCCTAATTCACTGACTCACCTCCTTGAGTGCTGGTGGATTGAGTCAGTTTAAAATGAGTTGCAATATGCTCTGCAATTCCTAAGTAAATTTAATTTAAGAATTTTTGGTGAATTAATTTTTAATCTGAGTTTCAAAATTACCTTCTTACCCCATAAAATCAAAACAATGGAGAATCTTTCATTCATCCACTTTATTTTCTTCCGGTTCTTTTTCTCATTGTATTGGGGCTTTACAGCTCTGCTCTATTGATCTACATCTTCATCACTTAATGGGGGTTTCACTTTTTATCGACTTGGGGAGATCCACAGTTGGTAAAGCAAAGAGACAACGATACTGACTTTATTGTTTAGGGATACTGTATTAAAAGGATTAAAAAAGGTTTTGGAGAGTTCCCCTTACCATGCTCTGTGTGTGTGTGTAATTCTTTTCCCCTCTTTCCGAGAAACGGCACTGAAAGTGTCAATTGTATTGTTCTGTGTTCTGCTGATCTGGGAAATCCAGTCCCTAGAGCTGAGCACGTCTCTTTCTGGTTTGCTGCGCTTTGCTTTTGTTAGCGTAACACTGGGGGCTCTCTTAGGTCAAGGTCAGTTAAACCAGGTGTGTTTCTTTAATATTTTTGGATGTTTCGGATGTGATACCAGCTTGTCCAGTTTCCAATGCTTTGCCTAGCTGTATAAATTGTAAGGATTTTTTTTTTTTTTCCCATTAAAACTTCTGAACAATATATCTGAAATGTCCATAGCCAAAAAAATTGCATTAACACAAACTGCTAATGTTAGATGAGTTGTGCCAGTTGATCAGTTAATACGTCTGGGTTTTGACATACAGGTCGTGATCTTGCTTGACTCGTCATAGAATTTCTCTGCCTTTAAAGAGAAATACATTCACCTGTGCAAATTTAGCCCCTTCTTTATTCCAGTGTCCTGTACATGAGGTGTCTGTTTACACTTCTCTGTAGCTCTCTAGATGCAGTTAAATTCACTTTTTAATATAGAGAGTAATTCACTTTCTGATTTTTGGGGTGTCACTGGTTTTAGTTGTTTTTACTGTGCGCACTGTGACTTTCCTCCTTAGATTGGTGTGACTGGATAATCTTGGCAGAGATAACATCATTATGTAACACACTAATGTATATTTTAATGATAATATACAGGTTTTTTATGACAGTGGGAGCTTTAGACATTTCCAGCCCAAGTGAACATCCCTCTGCCAGGTTGAGCCCGTCTGTTTCTCTTGGTAACTGACAGGTCTATAGGAAAACTTCTTCAAGTATCGTTCTCCACTGACCTGACTCCTTAGTTCACATTGTTGTGCTTATTTACAAAGTTAAAAATATACCTGAATGTGTCATAGCGTCTGTTATCTTAAATCAATATGACTAATTTAAATACCTAGCAGTTGCTGGAATTTGTGTTTGGGAATTTGGGAGGCTTTGGTGCCAGTAAAAACAGTATTGACAGCGCAGGGATGACAGCAAGTGTAGTTTTCTTTCCCCTGCTCCATCACAGTTTCACAGATCCCAAGGGAAAGTTAGATTGCGTAATCTAATTTCTTTAATACTGCAGATAATTGTTTCGTCCGGATACTTTTCGTCACATGAAGTCATGTGAATTAAGACCAAAGAATTTCCTTCCTCAGGAAACAAAGCAATGAGCTCAGCCTCATGGTGCACCTTGGAGTGTATTATCCCAGGTCAGAAGGCTGGTGAGGAATGTAAGAAGAAGATGTAGGTGGGTGAAGTTCTGCTGTGCAGCAGAAAAATCTCCACCCTCCTTCTCTTCAGATATTCGTATTAGTTTTGAGTCTGAAAGAGAAGTCCTTTCCAACTCCTCATTTCATGGAATCATGAAGAGGCTTGGGTTGGACGGGACCTCAAAGACCATCCAGTTCCAACTCCCCTGCCATGGGCAGGGACACCCTCCACTACACCAGGTTGCTCAAAGCCCCATCCAACCTGGCCTTGAACACTGCCAGGGATGGGGCAGCCACAGCTTCTCTGGGCAACCTGTGCCAGTGCCTCACCACCCTCTGAGGGAAAGATTTCTTCATTAGATCCCATTGAAATCTCCCCTCTTTCAGTTTAAAGCCATTGCCCCCTGTCTACTCACTACATGCTCTTGTCCAAAGCCCCTCTCCAGCTTTCCTGTAGCCCCTTTAGGCACTGGGAGGTGCTGGAAGGTCTGCCCGGAGCCTTCTCTTCTCCAGGCTGAACAGCCCCAACTCTCCCAGCCTGTCTCCAGAGCAGAGGTGCTCCAGCCCTCGCATCATCTCCATGGCCTCCTCTGGCCCCGCTCCAGCAGCTCCATGTCCTTCTTGTGTTGGGGACCCCAGAGCTGAAGGCAGCACTGCAGGGGGGTCTCAGGAGAGCAGAGCAGAGGGGCAGAATCCCCTCCCTCGCCCTGCTGCCCACGCTGCTCTGGATGCAGCCCAGGACAGGCTGGCTTTGATGGGTTGGCTTCTCTTTAGTCCTTATTGTCCGAATGACAATAGGAGCGACTGTTCTCTAACCCCACCGCTCTGTTCTCAGTCAGACTTGACCAGTTGCTGACATTTCAAAGGAAGTCAACCCTTCTCTGCAAATCTCCTCTGTTTGTGCTTCGGAAAGAACATTCCTTCATAATCCCACCAGGATTAGATTCATTCCAGTCCTGCGGAGCCGTAAGCCGCGGAAGGGGCCGTCGGCAGCAGCATGCGAGGAAATGCGGTGGGTGGCTGGCGCTGCCCCTCGATGTTAAATCATGGCTGTTGAAACCAGTGAAACAACTTTCCTGAGTGTGACTTTTCCTTCGGGCGTGCAGCAGGCTCTGTTCAGGACAAGCGCCGGGTCGCACTCTGGGTGCGTCACAAAACAGTGTTGCTTTTAAGTGGCAGCTTCTTGTCCTGATGGTGAGCAGAATTTTTATTTTTTTTTAATTGGTTTTCTTTTTTTGGAGGCCAAGTCAGGATCTTCCTGTATTGCAAGTATCATACTTAAATCAAAAACTGGTCGTAGCTTGATTATATGCACCAAATATTGTTGAATTTCTTCGTATTTACTCTTTCTCACCCTCTTTTTAAACTGTCAGAGACTTTAAATGCTTTTGCATGATTTTTGGTGGGGCACAGAGAATCAGCGCATCGCGTGAATGAATGTTTGCAGGATAGAGATGGTACTTAGGAATTCCTGTCCAGAAACAAGGACTAAGACACTGCTTTGGCCGTGCAATTCTGGTGTTTCTTGCGCTGAAATTAACGGTTAATTTACGAAAAAGACGTAATAGCAGATATTAAGAGATTCTAGTTTCAAGAAACCCTACATAAATGTTTCTGCTTTCTTGCAGACCCACTAATTAGTTTCTTAAAGTTTTCAGTAACAGTTAGAGAATGTTTTATTAACTTATGGAAAAAAACGTTTCCACGTATGAATGAACTTAAAATTCCATCTTGAATGACAATAAGGTTAAGAATATCCCACCTTTGCACATAAAATCGAGATACACACGTAAAAGTTTTCAGCTTTCCCAAGTTAAGAATGATGCATTTATCAGTCCGACTTTTTGTTGTTTTTTTTTTTTTCTTCCCCGCCTGCTCAAAATAATTTTCTCCTGGGAAATTTGTCTACTTCAGTCGCATACTTCGTCATGTTTTGTAATATATTTATGGTTGTCATAAAAGGATTCCTGTCTAAACTGTCCCGAGGTTAAAACCAGCTTTGTGTTTGACTAATGGAGGGAAATGCAGTCACAAAGCCGGGGAGAACACCGGCTTCAGGGAATGCAGACGCCTGATCCCGCCGCTCTATCCAGTTTCTTCATTCACCAAAACATAGATCAAACACAAATTTGAGCATTGTATAAATTGAATTATGTGTCGTCCTGCCAACTTTCTTTGTAAAGCCCCATTTAAAATCCAGAACAAAATCAAAAACCACTCCAAAATGTCCCCAATTTATGGAGCTGCTACCGTACGACATGTTTTCTTCATGCTGGAGCTCGCAGGCGTTCTGAGCCCAAGATTTCTGTTGGTTTTGCCAGTAAATTTGATTTCCATGGTATTTTGTAATTCTATGGTAGGGCCAGTTGAATGCTTTTGGTTTTCTTCTCTTGTGGAAACCTTTTAACTAGAAGGTTTTTAGGGGATATCTTGGGCTTCCAGCTTGTCACCATTATTGTTATGCGATTAATTTAAGTGGAATTCGTTTTGTATGGCAGAGGGAAAAAAAAAACCTCGTGGTGAAATACACAGCTCCATGCCAGGTTTTTTGTAAACTGAGTGTACTTAACGTTTAGCTTTGATTCTGTATTTTCAAATAAGATCAGCTGAGAATTGGAGAATAACCACCTTTGCCTAAAGTCTTCCCAGATTTGCATTTCAAAGACAGCTGTTTGTTTTCTTTTACCTTTTCAATATTGATCATAGAATCACAGAATGGTTTGAGTTGGAAGGGACCTTAAAGATCATCCAGTTCCAACCCCCCTGCCATGGGCAGGGACACCCTCCACTACACCAGGTTGCTCAAAGCCCCATCCAACCTGGCCTTGGACACTTCCAGGGATGGGGCAGCCACAGCTTCTCTGGGCAACCTGTTCCGGTGCCTCACCACCCTCTGAGGGAAAGATTTCTTCCTTGGATCTAATCGAAATCTCCCCTCTTTCAGTTCAAAGCCATTGCCCCGTGTCCTGTCACTACACGCCCCTGTCCAAAGCCCCTCTCCAGCTTTCCTGGAGCCCCTTTAGGCACTGGAAGGTGCCGGAAGGTCTCCCCGGAGCCTTCTCTTCTCCAGGCTGAACAGCCCCAACTCTCTCAGCCTGTGTCCACAGCAGAGGTGCTCCAGCCCTTGCATCATCTCTGTGGCCTCCTCTGGCCCCGCTCCAGCAGCTCCATGTCCTTCTTGTGTTGGGGACCCCAGAGCTGAAGGCAGCACTGCAGGGGGGTCTCAGGAGAGCAGAGCAGAGGGGCAGAATCCCCTCCCTCACCCTGCTGCCCACGCTGCTCTGGATGCAGCCCAGGACACGGTTGGCTTTCTGGGCTGCCAGTGCACGGTGCCGGCTCATGTTGAGCTTCTCACCCACCAGCACTCTCAAGTCTTTCTCTTCAGGGCTGCTCTCCATCCATTCTCCGCCCAGCCTGTACTTGTGCTTGGGATTGCCCCGACCCACGTGCAGGACCTTGCACTTGGCCTTGTTGAACTCCATGAGGTTCTCCCAGGCCCACCTCTCCAGCCTGTCGAGGTCCCTCTGGATGGCATATCTTGAGCCCCTGCATGAGGGCCCAGCACTGATGATGAGTGACATGCCATGATTGGCACCGTTGGAGTTAAGTGGGTCTAATGTGATCCAGCTACGTTAACGGGGAAATCAGGGTGTTGCTGTGGGACAGCCTGGGTTTCAAGAGAGGCTCTTAGTCTTGTGACTGCCACTATGAATCCGGTGTGTTCCGTCGCTGTTGAGGAAACATCACTGACTTGTTTTTCTTCTTTAAAGAAAAAATAAAGCCTGTCCAGATGCATCAAGCCACGTTCTGTTCTGTACATGGATTCTTCCCTGGGCTATACCAGTGGAAAGCTGATGAGCCTTTAATGAAGTAAACGGTATTTACACTGGTAGTCCTGGGAACTGAATTTATCCAATAAAACTTGGAAATTCGAACACCGCCTATGTGAAGTCCACATGCGCTGGTTGCTAAGCTACTGATACACAGTTGTCAAACAATTTTGCTTTTTTGTTGCTCGTTTAACTAGAAAGACTGTCTAGCAGAAAGTGCTTTCAGCTAAATTATTGAATTTATAATGTTTTGCTGTACATATTAATGGATTATTATTTTTTTTCTCTTTCAGAGCGTTCAGTCAGAAAAGAGCTGCAATAGAGAAGGAATATGCGCAGGTAGGTTCTGGAATAGTTTCAATGTTTATGGCATTGTTCTCCTGAGGTTATTTATTCTTTAGCAAATATTCCACAGCGTATGGTTTTTTGTTTATCCTCTCTGTAATTTGCTTAGTGTGAAAGTATCCGGTGGAAATTCTGTATGAGAAAGTTTGGCCTCCGCAGGACTTCAGCCCATTGTGTGTTTTCATGGACATTTTGACTTGAGGAAGTTCTTGGATACAGAAGACATTTTTAACATTTTTTTTTTTTTCAAATTGTTATAAAGTCAATCAAGTCTTTGAGGTTTCCTCAGAAGTTGGTGTGAAACTTGAGTAAAAAGTAAAATCAGGTCAGTTAGAGGAGAGGAAATGTGTTCTGGCATGCTCAGTCCAAAATAAATTTACATTCGCATTCTTCAGTATGAGCAGCTTCCCATTCATCTGAAATAAAAGCAGCCACATTTGGCCTCGTGCTTGTGATAGGGAGTGGAATGAATTTTGATTTAGTTGTGAGAAAGGAGGGAGGATTGATTTTTTTTTTTTTTTTTTTTTTTTTTTTTTTTTTGTTCCAAAATTAGAAAGTGTCTAATAGGAGGCAGCTGCCTGCTTAATTTACAGTACAGGCTCCTGGAGCTGAAGTTCAAGTACAACAGATTAAAACCACATTAATTTATTTTAAAAGAGATTAAAGGTGGGATAAAATACAAGTGAGGGAGCTTGTGGAGCTCAGTGTACCCTAAATACAGGTGCCTGACGTTACAATCATTGCCGTTGGGGCCGGGACAGAAGTGAAATGTGGAAACACAAGTTGTTACTGGGATGTTTCCCACTGCAGTTCGTTGAGTTAAACATCCTTTTCGTTGTCAGTCACCCATGAGTAGATTCAGAACAAAAGGTTTCTGTGGGCCAGACTTTGCTGTCAGTTTATGAAAGAGGATTTCTGGAGGATTTCTGGAGGATTTCTGGAGGATTTCTTTGAAACGCGACGTACACGTTTCCTAGTCCTGCATTTTCTGCGTGGGGGCTCAGCCCAAAATTTAGCTGCAAACACATAGTAAATCAAATGGAATTGAATCCAAACGCTCACAACGGTGCTCTAAGGGTCTGTCTGCAGTTCCTGGTGCTGTGATTCCTTCCTTGCACACGAATTTACGTTGGCATTCGTGGATTATATCGGTGGTTGCACTTCATTTGATTAAATGTAGCGATTTTTCAGTGACAGAAGCGATACAAGCCTAATGAAACTTCGATTAAAAGTATGTGTTCGTTAGTGTTTTTTGTAATGACATTGTAGAGAATTTAAGATCAATTCTTAATATATTTAGCCTTTCTACACTGGGAATGTTTTTTTTTTAATATGCAGAGGCACTTACAGCCGTCGCTGCTTTTAGGGAATAGTCTTCCTAAGTTGGAAAAATAATTCCATTCTCAGATTCGGAAGGCTCAGCCTTAACAACTGAGGCTTTCAGATACTTGGATTTAACAAACTCCAACTTTCCAGCAATACAGCTGCATCGTTTGGGATTCATTGAATGGCTGCTTGTATGAATGAAGTCTTGTGGAATCGCTTCCTTGGTTTGCTGATAAGCTCAAGAACAATGTTGGATGTTTCTTCTTGGGCCTGTAAAAGGATTTCTGTGCTTGAGATGGTAATAAAATTTCACATAAAGCCTTTGGATGAGAGAGATTGGAATCAAAATAAATGTGGAGTCGTATTCATCAACAGTGGGATGTTCCTTTTAAAGCAGTTATAAAGGCAACTGGGAATTCTCAGTAGCTAGTTTCTGAAGCAAGATTTCTAAATCTTTTCAGAGATTCTGTCCAAATGCCTTTTGTCACCTTAGGGAACTTGAAATATTCTAACTTATGACTTTTTTGGCAAGCTAAAAAAAAAAAAAAAAGTGGAAGGGTGGACAGTGAAAATAAGTTTCCCAGAACGGAATGCTTTGTTGGTTTAAAAAAAATTGCACGCCGCTGCGCTGCGCTTGGGTGCCAAGTTTCCATACACAGAGTGCTTTTGTTCGGAGAAGGAGAACCTGTCCAAATGCTGGTGAGCCACCATGGTCCTCCAGTGTTTATCATTTATCCCTGATTACACGGTAAGTGGCTCGAGCGCGTGTGATGAATTACAGGATCTGGATATAAATTGCCCTATGTCATATTTTATCAAGAGAGGTTTTTTTTACTGAGTCTTTTCACCATATTGTACCTGTTGCAGGTTTTTTTTTCGAGCTGGATTTTTGCTTATTATCTCCAGTGGGTTCTTTACTGGCTTTTCTAGGTTGTGCTGTGGTGTAAATGGGAGAAGTATCTGATCTGTCAGCCCCAGTCCTGCAGCCTTTTCTAGGTCTGTGTGAATATGCACCAAGCTACTTCACTTGTATTTCCATTACTGCATTATTTAATATGTGCTTAGAGGATTGCCTTAATATTCAGAATTGATACTGTAGGAAGGCTCTTGTTTCTCATTAACAGTATTCCTAGTAATAGCATTGAAATTGCAATTTTTTATTATAATTATTAGCTGTTCCCCGTGGTTAATAAGCTGGCTGAAATCGTTGGCTAAGAATATTCCTTTGCTAGGCAAAAGAACCACTTAGTGAATGTGTGCTTTTGCTGCTGCCTAGTAAAAAACTGTTTTACCTGGCGTGTTAAATAGGTAAAATGGGAAAAAAAAATATCTTGGGATCATTAATTACATCTCTGCTATACTCCTTATTTAACACTTTGACTTGCCAACAGCCTGTCCCAGTCTGTGCCACCCCTGAGAACACAGGGGTGACCTGCCCTGCGTGTTGGGTCATGCCTTGGTTTTCCTTGATATTTCGGGATGGTTGTCGGAGTGAGATGTGGCTCCAGGCTGGAGGCGTGGGATGTCTCTTGCAGTTTGCAAGGAACCTAAAAGAGTTGTGGAACGTGCTGCTCGTTCCAGTGCACGCTGACGCAGTTGCTAGCTGTAGTACCTGCGTCGGAGGCATCGCCAACGGAGACAAGAGGTGGCGAAGTCCTTTCTGTGCGCTGCACTGGAGCTTTAGATTTGGACTGAGTTGCAAGTAGAAGTTTCTTTTCAGCTGATTGTTACAGGTTTTTTTTCCTCTCTGTTTTCTGGAGATCAGATTCACGTTGAAGAGGTGTGTGTGCTCAGTAAAAATAGCTCTTATCTGTCATCTGGAGAGAGTGGACAGGTCACTTGGTGTGGATTGCTGTGTCCGTTGCAGGGAGAAACTTGATACGTTGAAAACATTTTACATTCTGGAGACAATAAAAGGTAGTACAGGTTGTATCCACACATTCCTTTCGGCAGCTGTGAGTGAAGTGCCAGGGCATCCTTTGGTTTTGGTCAAATCAACGACAATAAACTGAAAATAAATGCCAAAGGAAAAAGCAGCCTGTCAGAGCGGCTGGTGGAGGGGAGAGAGGAGCAGTAGTGGCAGGAGGAAAGGGAGATGTGAGCAGGTAGTGTGATTGCCTTTTCCAGCTTCTTCTCACCCTGGGAGGAGTGGAAAAGACTGGAAAAAACACTGCTTTCAAGCCATCAGAAGATGTGAAAACCGATTTTCTAGAAAATTGCCATACTAGTTTTCGTCTACTTATAACGTGTATATACAATATATATAAAGCACATATAAAACAAATAAATATAATGTATAATTTATTTTATATATCCAAATAATTTTTATTGGCTGCAGTGCCCAAATAGTTGCTTGATTTCTTTTTTTTTTTCCTTACTGTATTGGTTTTCCATCGTTTAAAAATCAGAAGATGCAAGCTGAGCAGTTCTTTTAGCAGCTTCTGACAAGGATGCCAGGCTGCTTTCCTTAAGATATAGTGGCCTTTTAAACAATTTTTCAGTGGATTAGAATTCTAAGGGTTAAAATCAGAGATTTCACCCCATATCTTACTAACTTCTACTGTGGCTATTTTTTTTTTTTTTCTTTGCTGTTCTTTACCATGTAGTGCAACGCTTTGCAGATGTTAACTGAGTTATCCTTATACTGTGAAGACTGGAAAGGTGGTAGCATTTCTTTAGGAAATAGAATAAGGAATAAGGAATAGAATAAGAATAAGGAATTAGAGAAATTGAGTGAATTTTAGCCACCGTAATACAGGTCAGTTTGGTAGAATGGGAACTAATTCCCGTGTCTTTTGAGTTGGTTTGTGGGTTTTTTTAATTGTTTTTAAACAGAAGCCTTTGGCAATTACTGTAACTTTTGCTTCAGCACTAAAATTCCTATAATTTTGCTTCAGCACTAAAATTCCTATACTTTTGCTTCCTGTACCTTGTGAACTGCCTTGAGGTTTACCGAGGAGGAGCCCTGCACGAGCATTTCTTTGCGAAGTACCTGTGCTGGTGTATTAGCAAGAGGTAAGGTGTGCTTTAGTAGATGGCAGACAACGGTACTGAAAATCAAATTGCTCCACTTGTGAAAGGAGAATCTTTCAAGAAGGAAGAGGAAGGTGGTCGGTGAAGTACTTCTCTGTTGCAAATACATTGCTTTGTTGCAACGTTGCAGTATTAAGTGTAAGAGCAGGAGGACGACGCTACACTGGAGCAGCAGCGTGTGTGAGGCTTGGGGAAGGTGCTGGAGAGCTCTGTGAACACAACGGTTCCAGCACTGCACACGGGTCATAGAATCATGGAATGGTTTGGGTTGGAAGGGACCTCAAAGATCATCCAGTTCCAACCCCCCTGCCATGGGCAGGGACACCTTCCACTACACCAGGTTGCCCAAAGCCTCATCTAACCTGGCCTTGAACACTTCCAGGGATGGGGCAGCCACAGCTTCTCTGGGCAACCTGTGCCAGTGCCTCACCACCCTCAGAGGGAAGAATTTCTTCCTTAGATCCCATTGAAATCTCCCCTCTTTCAGTTTAAATCCATTACTTGTTGTCCTGTCACTACACACCCTTGTCCAAAGCCCCTCTCCAGCTTTCCTGTAGCCCCTTTAGGCACTGGAAGGTGCTGGAAGGTCTCCCCGGAGCCTTCTCTTCTCCAGGCTGAACAGCCCCAACTCTCCCAGCCTGTCTCCAGAGCAGAGGTGCTCCAGCCCTTGGGATCATCTCCGTGGCCTCCTCTGGCCCCGCTCCAGCAGCTCCATGTCCTTCTAGTGTTGGGGACTCCGGAGCTGAACGCAGTATTCCAGGTGAAAGTCACCTGGATCGATTCAGAAATCCCACATGACAAAACAACTGCAGCTTGGCAAGCACAACCTTGCGACGGGTTTGGAATCAAAAATAATGTCGGGGAAAAACAACGTCTTCCCTCTGACTCAGCAGCTGGCAGACCCCTGGGACGTCTGTAAAATAAACTCGAGGTACCTGCCTTGGAAATCCAACAAGCAGCTTGCTATTAGTTTTTTCCCTGTAGTCTGGACAGACTGTGTTTTGGCTTTTTATTTTTGTTTTTAGCCCAAAGGATACAGAAGGTTTCTGTGGCCTTGGAGGGAGCAGGAGAAGATTGTGGGCTTTAAGGGTGGGTCCCCGAGTTGGGGACAAACAAGAAGCAGCTGTAGATTGGCTGGTCAGTAGCCCGTTTTATTAACTGATGGACTTAAATAATTTATTTCTTCCTCTGAGGATGATGTTAGATTTACTGCTGCAGTAAATCTCTCTCTCTGGAGTATTTCTGTCATATTTTAGTCCTTTCTCTTGTTTGTGCTTTATGACTGAAATCCATGACTTTTGTAATCAAACACTAATTTAAAAAATACCTGTGGAATTAGCTGCCAGGGGGGTGGGAAAGATGTATTAGTAAGACTTGGGCATACTTTTATCTTTTAGGGAATTAAGAGCTGTGACTTCTGTACTCCAGGTCATGTGAGGAGGCATTTAGTTGGTAATTAGCAGACATACACATACTTGTTTTTTTCTCAGGCTTATCTTTTGAAGGAACTTGGCTATCATTCCTTGGTTCCTCTGCAGAGAAACTTCCGCCTGTAGTAAATGAGTAGACTATGTAGAAATTTCCGTACTGGGCAGTGAGATGAATAGTTGCTATGTCTGGATGTACTCGATAGCAGTTAATGTGAAAGACAGCAAATTGCTTCCAAATCCTTCTACTTAGTTATTATATTTTCAAACTTTCTGTAGGAAACGTAAGGAAAAATTGAGAGTGAAATATTTTTCTGTAAATGATCTCATGGCATGTCTGCAGGTGTTAGCTTCATCACTGCTATCTATTTTGAAAGACAAACAAAAAATCCTAAAAACAAACCCCACCCAAACTGTTAAATTTCTGATTTTTCTTTATATAATCCTTCTCCTGAGATTTTCAGTATCTGTACTGTTTTGGATCTCTTCAGAAAGCTCTGTCCAGTCTGGCTCACACTGGTTGTGTGAAGTGACCACAAAGGCTTGAGATGGTCCCTGTGCATGACCCTACACTATGTCTGCAGGTTTAAGGTGGCTTCATTCTGTTTTGTCAAGAGTATTGCATAACATTTCAATATTTTTTCAGTTATTCTTTTACTGAATATGGAAAACCACATTTTCTTCCTCCATCGCTGGGGAATGTTCTCCTCCCAAGCCAGAGCTGTGGCCTCACCATCAGAGCCTGGAGGGAGACTTTCAGCATGGCCTTTTTCCAGCTTCAGTTGTT
The DNA here is from genome assembly GCF_009769465.1 of Tauraco erythrolophus. Taxonomy (NCBI): domain Eukaryota; kingdom Metazoa; phylum Chordata; class Aves; order Musophagiformes; family Musophagidae; genus Tauraco; species Tauraco erythrolophus. The sequence continues at coordinate 135,696,722 of NC_141465.1, read as the reverse complement.
CCCCGTAGTGCCTGTGTGAATATGGCACCTCTCGGAGTTAGGAGAGTTCGTTTCTTACCTGTACCGAGATGAGAGCTACTCCAGAGCTGAGACCCCCGTGCAGTGCTATAAAACTAACAGAAAGTCATTACTGACAGCAAAGGAAAGAGAAAGATGTCTCAAATTAAAAGATCATCGATATGAAAGTATGCAGCTTTTAAAAAGACATATTAATGATGCTTTTCAAAGCACACTTTAGACCTTTATCTGTAATGATTGAGAGATGCTCACAACAGCCACGTCCCCTAAAACCCTTTATTGATTGCAGAAAGCCTGGTAGACACCAGCTGATGTTAGCGCTGAGATTTGGAAAACACCTATCAACCGAATAAACGTAGTGCCCATTTTCATTTCAGTGGTTTCAATATCTTGCATCATTTTGATCACTTCTCTTTATCAGAGCAGAATCAATCAACCAACTTCTTATAATCATAGAATCACAGAATGGTTTGGGTTGGAAGGGACCTCAAAGATCATCCAGTTCCAACCCCCCTGCCATGGGCAGGGACACCCTCCACTACACCAGGTTGCTTAAAGCCTCATCCAACCTGGCCTTGAACACTTCCAGGGATGGGGCAGCCACAGCTTCTCTGGGCACCCTGTGCCAGTGCCTCACCACCCTCAGAGGGAAAAATTTCTTCCTAATATCTAATCTAAACCTGCCCTCTTTCAGTTTAAAGCCATTGCCCCATGTCCTGTCACTCCACACCCTTGTCCAAAGCCCCTCTCCAGCTTTCCTGTAGCCCCTTTAGGTACTGGAAGGTGCTGGAAGGTCTCCGCGGAGCCTTCTCTTCTCCAGGCTGAACAGCCCCAACTCTCCCAGCCTGTCTCCAGAGCAGAGGTGCCCTAGCCCTTGCATCATCTCTGTGGCCTCCTCTGGACCCGCTCCAACAGCTCCATGTCCTTCTTGTGCTGGGGACCCCAGAGCTGAAGGCAGTATTCCAGGTGGGGTCTCACATGAATTGTGACTTTCATTTAGTTATCTGACAAATTTATTTGTCCCAGTCTGTCGAAATTTTTGCTGGTTGTTGGTTCTGCTCATTTTTCTTATTTTGGACTACTTAATTTCTTTTCAAGGGGTAGAGTTGTTGCACATCTTTCTTTGATACCTCCTCTGCTTACACAATTGAATCAGGTTAAAATCAGTGAGCTATAAGGCATCCCTGCTTTCCAGTCCAAGGAGTCAGTAATGGAGAACTGGTTCCCCAGGGCTCAGTGCTGGGTCCAGTTCTGTTTAACATCTTTATCAATGACCTGGATGAGGGGATTGAATGTACCCTCAGTAAATTTGCGGACGACACCAAGCTGGGAGGCTGTGTCGATCTGCTCGAGGGTAGGGAGGCCCTTCAGAGGGATTTGAACAGACTGGATCGTTGGGCTGAGGCCAATGGCATGAGCTTTAATAAGGCCAAGTGCAGAGTCCTTCACTTGGGGTATAAAAACCCCAAGCATCGCTATAGGCTCGGGGAGGAGTGGCTGGAGAGCTGCCTGGCGGAGAAGGACCTGGGGGTGTTGGTTGACTACCGGCTTGATATGAGCCAGCAGTGTGCCCAGGTGGCCAAAAAGGCCAATGGGATACTGGCATGTATCAAGAATAGTGTGACCAGCAGGAGCAGGGAAGTGATCCTGCCCCTGTACTCGGCACTGGTGAGGCCGCACCTGGAATATTGTGCCCAGTTTTGGGCCCCTCGCTTTAAGAGAGATATTGAGCTCCTGGAGCGGGTCCAGAGAAGGGCGACTAAACTGGTCAAGGGGCTGGAAAATAAAACTTATGAGGAGCGGCTGAGGGAGTTGGGGCTGTTTAGCCTGGAGAAGAGGAGGCTGAGGGGAGACCTGATTACGGCCTATAAATACTTGAGAAAAGATGGTGGGGAGGTAGGGGAAGGGCTCTTTACATTAGTGATGGGAGATAGAACAAGAGGAAATGGGCATAAGCTTAGTCAGGGGAGATTCAGGTTGGATGTTAGGAAGTATTTCTTCTCTGAAAGGGTTGTCAGCCACTGGAATAGGCTGCCCAGGGAAGTGGTTGAGTCCCCATCCCTGGATGTGTTTAAGAATAGGGTGGATGAGCTACTTGAGGATATGGTTTAATGGGGATTAGGGATGGTTGGACTCGATGATCTCTAAGGTCTTTTCCAACCTAGAAATCTATGAATCTATGAATCTATGAATCTAATCTGTGTGTGTCTAAATGAAAGTCTAAATAGTTGTCTGGCTGTGTGCTTTCGTTTTCTGTTTTAAAAAACCAACCTCATAAGTTTAGAACCTTCTTATGTTTTACCTTCTGGAGGTAATAGGTCTCAAATAATTTTTCTGGAAGAAAATTTTCTACCAGGAAAAAAGTATCTTTCGGTGTCTCTTTGGCAAAATAAGTTGTTGCGGGTGGTGTTTTTTTGTGTGTGTGTGTGTTTTTATTATTATTTTTTTATTATTATTATTATTCTATGCCATCATTTAGTTTAGTTTATGGTATTTCTTCTGGATAGTGTATGGTATTTCTTCTGGATAATCCATGGTGATGTCTAGAAGACCTTTGGATTCATTCAGTTAAGATACAAAACTAAGAGAGAAAACCTGTTTTCAACCTGGATTAGGACAAATACATATTTATTAATGAGCAATCACTCCAAGCTGCTTCATTCCTTCCTGAAAAAACTCATATTGGTGTGGAATGTGTGTACGCACATGATTTCAGATACACCTGGAGCCTGGACTGCTTTGTTGGTTTGTCTTAAATCTCAGCATGACAGATTTTTCCAGTGTTCAGGAGAGGATCCATACCCCTTCCTGGTCACTGCCCAATGTGGACATCATGCATATTGATGACCTTTTTTGCTCCGTTAAGCCACGATGCTGCATAATAGATCAACAGAACTTACTGGTTCCAGAAAGAAAACACCTGCTTGATGTTACCTTTGTATTATGGTCTCCTGTAGCCCAGCACCATTCAAACCATCAGGATATCAAGAAGAGGTTGAAGAAAATGAAGTGTAGGACTGAGTAGCTATTCATGCCATTCTCTCCGACAAAGCATGGAGAATCGGTGGCCGTGAACGCTACAAAGACATGATCTGCTCCGTTCCATAAAGGGTTAAGAGCACTATTGTGGATTTCAGAATAACTTGTAGAGACAAGTTTGGCAAATCAGGTGTTATAATGGGATTATTGGTACCATTCTGCACTTGTCACAGTTCAGCCTCTTAGTGCACGTTTCCCTTTTTCCCGCAGAACAAGCAGCTCTTTAGAATTCTCTGGATTAATTGTCCGTTTAACATTTAATATAATATTCTTTGCATGGAACAAAGACTTTGGGTCTACGTGTGACATTTCAAACAATACTATCAGCGACCCTCCCTCTCTTTTTGTGTCCATTTTGCATTCAGCCCTTCATGTACTTTTTCTTCTGCAAGAAACACATGTCTACTTAAAACGGGGGGAAAAAAAGTCAGGTATCTGATGGAGGTTTTGTCTCGCTGACATTCTAGTGGGTGAAAAATTAAAACGCCTTATACTGAAATATTTATCCATTTAAAAATCATTTTAAAAGGCAGCCGTTTAAAAACGCTAAGCTATCTGCTATGGTTTTTATGGAATTCTTGATGTTAAAATAATATTTCTCTAAGAACAGAGGCGGACTGTCAGCTTCTATTTTCAGTGAAAACATCTAGTTCCTTATAAAGGGGTTGCTAAGCTTAGAATTATGCTGTTTCTACAAAGCAAGCCCTTCATGAAGAAACTACATTTTTTGCTGAACTGGTGCAAGCAGACTTCTCTCCGCCTGCTTTTAGCTGTTATTTTTCTTTCCAATTACTGCACTCATAAGCATCCACTGCCTGGAATTCTGATACATGCGAGTGCTCTACTTTCAGATGAACAACTTTTTTCTTAAAAGCTGTTCATTTTCACTTGGTTTTTCAGTGCTCGTGGGCCAGGCAGTGTATCTGTGGAGATACCTGCGAGTTGCTTCTGTGTGCGTCGCTGTTTTCTTTGCTGTAGGTTGTGTGTGTTTGTTGTTTTTTTTTTTCCCTAACTGCATTCAATCCAAAGAGTCATCCTTCCCAATATCTGCTTTTTCTTTCCGGTGGTTTCAGAAGGCAGGCTAGTCACAACCCAATGCTTTAAAAATAAACGGAGTGGAAACTTTGGGCCTCCAAAGTAGTGGCAATACCAGCACTGAGTCACCAGTCCATCCCAGCAGTACACTACCTAGTCTTTTCCACCGCTGTTTGGATTCTTTTTTCATGTGTGTCTTTTCACATGTCTTATCCCACGTATACAAGAGGAAGACTCTTCTTTATTCCCTGGCTTTCCATACCACGGTTCATTATACACATCAAATATTCATCTCAGAATTCTTTAAGTTTGGCTCATGTCTCCCTTCTGCTACCAAAAACTTTGTACCAGTTTCTTTTAAACCTTAGGAACGACTTGGGAGAAGGGAGTGGGATACACTTGAGCTGTATTTTGGAACATAGGATCATAGAATGGTTTGGGTTGGAAGGGACCTCAAAGATCATCCAGTTCCAACCCCCCTGCCATGGGCAGGGACACCTTCCACTACACCAGGTTGCCCAAAGCCTCATCCAACCTGGTCTTGAACACTTCCAAGGATGAAAAATTACCACAAGGGCGAGGCATACAGTTTACAGCAAAAGTGCCCACATCTCATTCATATTTTTTTGGAAAAAAAGAAAAAGAGCATTCCAACCATATATTAATGGCTGTTTGTTTCATCCTAGTTCTCATGCCCTTTCTTCCCTTGATCAAGAACTAGTCCTAGCATCCAAGGAGATGGGCAGCAGGATTATCCCTGCAGTGTTTTTGGGTTGCGATAGGAGAGGAAATGGCTGAAGTGGGGGAAGACAAGGGAAAGTGGACCACAAGATGGATTGGAACAAGATGTCTGAGTCAGGTATGTAGTGAGAATGCTCTTGAGAAAAACTGGGATGGAGAGCAGGTGGTGGTGGTGGGTTAGGCAGTTCATAGGTCAGGAATGAAGGTGGAAGTCACTGGTGTAAGTCACTTTTTCAGTCACAGTCATGACTGCCTCATCCTTTCCTGCGACTTTGCTGAGTAATAGAGCTCTATTTCTACTCTTAAATTTAGAATCAGGATAATTTTCATAGAATCATAGAATGGCACAGGCTGGAAGGGACCTCAGAGATCATCTAATCCAACCTCCCTGTCACAGGCAGGGACGCCTCTCAACTAGACCAGGCTACTCAAGGCTCCATCCAACCTGGCCTTGAACACCTCCAGGGAGGGGGCAGCCACAACCTCTCTGGGCAATTTATTCCAAAGTCTTACCACCCTTGTACTGAAGGATTTCTTCCTAAGATCTAATCTAAATCTGTTCTCCTTCAGCTTAAACCCATTTCCCCTTGTCCTATCAGTGGACACTCTTGTAAAAAGTCCCTCCCCAGCCTTCCTGTAGGTTCCCTTCAGGTATTGGAAGGCAGCTATTAGGTCCCCCCAAAGTCTTCTCTTTTCAAGGCTGAACAATCCCAGCTCCCATTTTGGGTGGAAGATATTGCTGGAGGTCACCTGGTCCAACCTTGTGGTCAAAGCTGGGCTGACTTCAAAGTTCAGTGAGGTTGCTTAGTCCGTCATCCGATTACATTTGGAAAATCTTGAAGCGTGGGGATTCCCAAACATCTGTGGGGCTGTTCCAGCCTTCAGCAGCCCTTGTGAAAAACGTGTCTTCATTCTTGTGGATGTTTGATAGCCCAGGCCCTACCCAAGCCGCCTCTTTGGCCGTTGACCCCCCTCCTTTTTCCCAGTCCCCTGGTAACAGCCGTGCCTTCCTTTCCACGCTTCGTTCTCTTCCCGCCCTTGTTCTCAGCTTCTGGGCTGGTGTGGTTTCCTCAGGGGTGGGAGATGAAACCTGCTTTGCAAACCTCTGCTGGGGATTTCTGGGCAGAGATCTACAAGCTGCCAGTCATCTTAGGAATGCTCTGAATGTGCCTTGGCTTTTTTGCATCCCCGAAGCTTCTAGGGAAGAAGGCAAATATTTGGTGGATGAGCATCACCTATCATCGCTTCCTCATATTTTCTAGCACACCACAAACAAATCAAAAGCCATTTGTCTTTTAACTTGCATTGGTCTCCTGTTTGCATTTGTGCACTTTCTCAGTTAGCCCTGCGTTTGTTCTGGAGCTGTCAATTTAAAAAAAAATCTTTTGTATTCTGACATAACACGACTGCTTTACCTAATGAGCGCGTTCTCTGGTACGATCAAAAGGCCATAATTCAGAGAAAAAACAGTAATCACCGAACCGCCTGAGAATGGTACTCTGGAGAGTGTAATTAAAAAGAAACTGTTTGTAGAAAAAAAAAAAATCCATGCAGAAATAAAGGTACGTGGAGCTTCTTTCTTTGTTTTACCCTGAAGTTCAGCTGGTTAATTCAGCTGATGAATTTTTCTGCGATTCAGCTGGTTCAGCTGGTTTTCAAATGTGAGGCAGACAAAGGTAATTTATAAGAGTTGTTATTCCTTTCTTCTGTGGGACTAGAAAGAAATGTTGGATTGCACCTTCTGCACAGTAACTAGAGTGGTTTTGGACTACGTCTGTATGACTCCATGTATTTTAGGTAGTGATTTTTCTGACGAGTTACTCTTTCTTTTCATATTTCTTAGATCACATTACCTGAATTTTACTGAGGATAAGGTCTCCATTGATTTAAAAAGAAAAAATGAAAACTCTTTTAACCCACTGTGGAATAATTAAAAAACTTATTTGTGTGCTGTAAAAATACTTGAACATGCTTTTACAGGAGCAACCCCTCCTCCTTTCAGTTCTAGAGCAGTCCCTGACCCCAGTGATCCAAATTTTACACCTACCAGTTTGTTAGGTGGATGTAAGATAAACTGCGCAGACCTTCTTGGCTACTAAAGCTGTTTGTCTTAGACCAAGGATGACTTGAAAGACTACAGTAGACGTGTTCTTAACTATTTTTAAAAACTATACTCCCTTCTTCCCCTTTGCAAACTTGGAAGTTATGCTTTCAGACCTGCACAAACCACAGCATGTTGACTGCTTAAAAAAAAAATAACAAACCAGAGAATATTTGAGTCAAATCTACCGTAAATGATTATTCAGTACAAGACCCTATGTATACAGTAGCTGACTTGTTCAGTTTCATACAGATAAAAGGCCTTTTATCAGCCCGTCCTGCCTACTCTCCCAAGAAAGAGGAGGGAGAAAGGAAACGTAAGATTCCTCAGGCCAGTGCAGGAGAGGAGTCCAAATGGCAGCTGCAAAGGAACACAAGATGTGCTGGTGGTCTGACAAACATGTGCTGGCAGCAAAGCAGCCCGTCTGTACGATCTAGGCCAGTGAGTGTGTGCTGTGCCTGTAGTGTGTAAGGAAATGGCCAGGATGTTTCTCACATGTGTGACGGGAATAAGTCTTGTTCTTCACGTCCACTCTCTCATTGGCTTGCATGCGTAATGGTAAAGACATGGTGTATTTATAAACTTGTAGATGAGAGAGTTTTAAAGTACAGGCTGGGCAGAGAATGGATGGAGAGCAGCCATGAGGAGAAGGACTTGGGGATGCTGGTTGATGAGAAGCTTAACATGAGCCAGCACCGTGCGCTGGCAGCCCAGAAAGCCAACCGTGTCCTGGGCTGCATCCAGAGCAGCGTGGGCAGCAGGGCGAGGGAGGGGATTCTGCCCCTCTGCTCTGCTCTCCTGAGACCCCCCTGCAGTGCTGCCTTCAGCTCTGGGGTTCGCAACACAAGAAGGACATGGAGCTGCTGGAGCGGGTCCAGAGGAGGCCAGGGAGATGATGCGAGGGCTGGAGCACCTCTGCTCTGGAGACAGGCTGGGAGAGTTGGGGCTGTTCAGCCTGGAGAAGAGAAGGCTCCGGGGAGACCTTCCAGCACCTTTCAGTACCTAAAGGGGCTACAGGAAAGCTGGAGAGGGGCTTTGGACAAGGGTGTGTAGTGACAGGACACGGGGCAATGGCTTTAAACTGAAAGAGGGGAGATTTCCGTGAGATCTAAGGAAGAAATTCTTCCCCCTGAGGGTGGCACTGGCACAGGTTGCCCAGAGAAGCTGTGGCTGCCCCATCCCTGGAGGTGTTCAAGGCCAGGCTGGATGGGGCTTTGAGCAACCTGGTGTAGTGGAGGGTGTCCCTGCCCATGGCAGGGGGGTTGGAACTAGATGGTCTTTGAGGTGCCTTCCAACCCAAACCATTCTCTGATTCTATATATTCTTTACCAGTAATACGTAAGCTTTCATTTAAAAATGAAGTGATTTGCCCATATTTAAAGGAACTGTTGCAAAACATGAACAAAAAATAGATACTTTTACGTCACCTTTTAGATCCTATGGGATTATTTCTGATAATTCACCAAAAAACAACTGTTGCCTCATACATTTATTGTTATATTTTCAGGTCTCTGTGGCCAGCAGTGAAGCTCACTTCAGCTGAATCATTCCCTTAGACATTGTTTTAGGAGGAATAAATAACAGGATCTTAAAAGCTTGGTGCTCTAGTTTTTGTGGATGCAGCAGTGCCAAAGATCTTGAAGATGCCACTTTAGAACTATTTGTTTGTTTTTTTTTTTTTTTTAAATATAACTATAATAGTATTTTGTTGGTTTTTTTTAATAGAAAACCAACTGTGTTGAGGGAGCGTGCTGTCCAGCTGTAGTCTGGAAAAAATACGTGGCCTCATCTACAGTCCATATAGATGATGTGGATTGGCACCATCCCGGAAAAAATAACGAAACAAAAAACCCCTGAAGTGTTTTCCAGAGCACTCAGTGAAATTTCAGTACAAATCAACAGCTGTTTGCTACTTAGGTGAAAGGTTTTAACCAAATCCTGAAACTTTGGGCAAATCCAACCAAACTGGTATTTGCTTTAGCTGTGAAAAGCTGAGGTGGATGCGCGTTCTCAAATTATAGAATCATAGAATCATAGAATGGTTAGGGCTGGAAGGGACCTTCAAAGATCATCTAGTCCAACCCCCCTGCAAGGAACAGGGATATCTCCAACTAGATCAGGTTGCTCAGGGCCTCGTCCAACCTGGCCTTGAACGAAGGTTCTCGAAGTACAACCCCGAGTTGTAGCCAGAATGGCAAACAGATTTGTCTTGTGGCATCCATTCTAATGATATAAAATTATGTATGCAAATGAACCTCCTAATTACAAGGATGAAGTAGTGAAACCGTGCTGTGGGGGTGTCTCTTGTGATTTCAGTGGAAGCCTCTGAGATGGGGTGACTTTTCTCCTGTTAGTAGCGTGCGTTGGTTTGTATCCCGTTAGTTGCAGCAGCGTACTTGAGAAACCGGGTAATCATTTCCCAGTGTTTCCCGTGAAAAATCAAATTAGTCTGTGCAAAAAGCTTTATATTGGGAGATTTCCATGTGTATTAAAATAAATGAAGTCTGTACCTCGGTTACATTGAGCGAACGTTTTAAAATACAGTTTGGTGGGTGAGGTGGTGAGATTGTCATCATCAGTAAACATGAATGTCACGCCTGAAGTGGGAATCTGGTGAAGTACAGTGCAGGAACAAATCCTTACCACTGATTTGCATTTCGATTTATACATGTAAAATGTTCTTTTCAGTCACTAGAATTGTTTTGATCATTGTATAGACTTATTCCTCATATCCTTTTTTGATTTTTTTAATATTATTCTGTATCTTGTGCTTGACAGATATTCTTACTGCTGTTCATTTCGCTGGCAATTTACTTAATACACGGCTTTTTGCAGTTTAAAGAGTAGTTTGTCATATTTTCAGCAAGAAGAAAAGCATATTTCATGCTGGTTGCAAACAGAAACTAATTGAGTAGGAGGAAGCCTGCAGATTTATGAAGAAAATCTTAGTACTGGTTTTCTTAGCTCTGATTGTGTCCAAATGTGGCTCAAAGCTTTTTTTACCTTCACAAACCATAAAGAGGTAATTTAAAAAAAAAAAAAAAAGGCAAGGGCTGGTCACATTTTTTTGGAGATGTGAAATTTGTGAGCTACTAGGTTCGCTGGATTTATTTCTGTTCAGGATGCCAAGGACATCTGTGTTTGCTTTTTGATTGTCTATCCAAATAGGCTAGCTAGAAATTTGCAGTTTTCCTGTCAAATTATTTTTCTTCTCTTTCTAGCAGTGTCTTGAAAGGTATTTTCTATCTGGTGTTAATGTTCTGGTTTTGTTTTTCCTGATAATTTCTGTTCACTTAAGGTAGAGCAAATGCTTTCCAGTATATTTGGCTGAGAGTGGGGTTTGTGAGTGGGATTAATTTTTCTGTGTGTTCATAAAAATGTCGTCTTCTGGATAAGAAGGGTAGTACACCATCTACCTTCTTACAGAGAGCTTTCAAAGAAACAACTCTTCTCAGATGCAATGATGACACAATCTTTTTCTTAACTTTTATAAGGGTATTTGATGAAAATTGAAGGAGGAAAAGCGAACTTTTGGGTTGATGTGTGCACGTTTAAGCCTTTGGTTTTGAAAATGTGGTAAATGTGCACATGCTGCTGTTAGACGGATAGAAAAACACAAAGAAGAGAGCTGAACAAATTCATCCAGGTTGTGGAGGCTACGACAGAACATCAGTGAAACCACAATGATGTCTACTCCTGTAAAGCGAAGCTAAATCTTCCATGGAGAGTTTCACCTTTGTAAAAGAAAAGAGTAAATAAACGTCTTTTAGGTGAAGGATGGTCTTTCAAAAGTGCTCTAACATCTCAGGTCTGAGAAGTGAAGATACTCTACAACTGGTCCTGCCACCAACCTTGCCACCATGACCGACTTGTCAGTTGTTCCTCATAGTCAGGAAAAAAAGGTTTCATCCTGGTTGATGGCCAAGGGAAGGTTCTCAAAGGGATGCGAGGGTGAAAGATCAACAGTTCCTTTAAATTATTCCATCATGTTGTGTGCTTTTAAAGAAAAGACATGGCATCACCATGAAGATCTCTGTTCATCAACTACTTAACCCTTGCGATCTCTTAAAAGGGGTTGTGTAGAGACAAAGAGCTGAAATCCCTCAAAATGTTTTATTTCTGCTCATTCTTGTAGCCTATAGATGGCATGTTAGATCTTGGGTCTCTTCCGTTTAGAAAGCAAAATCCCTCTTGTATAACCCCAGCAACAAGAAAACGCTCAGAAAATCGGAGACTTCCAGACAACTTCTGAAAAGTCTCATGCAGAAGACTTTTGGATGAGGACTCCACCATGAATCCTTAGAAATATCTTTAAGCAATACTGAGACGTTGCTAAAATGACACCCCGTCACTTTTTTTTTCTCCAAAGAGATGTACCTCTTACCCCGGGGCTATCTGAGGGATTTGGCACTGTATGAGATCTGTCCTGTTCCCTTTTTCAGTTTACAAAACTTGATACAAACCAGAAGGACTCATCCGAGACATTGGTCTGATAGCTCAACCAGCTTTCCTTGGGAGGATGAATTTAGATTAGATCTAAGGAAGAAATTCTTCCCTCTGAGGATGGTGAGGCACTGGCACAGGTTGTCCAGAGAAGCTGTGGCTGCCCCATCCCTGGAAGTGTTCAAGGCCAGGTTGGATGAGGCTTTGGGCAACCTGGTGTAGTGGAAGGTGTCCCTGCCCATGGCAGGGGGCTGGAACTACATCATCTTTGAAGGTCCCTTCCAACTCAAACCAGTCTGTAATTCTATTTTTCATGTTTTGAAACTTACTTTCTAGAATTAGGAAGCTGACAAGTTGAGATTGCACAGAAGATCCACAAAAGTTGGCATGGACTATATGCTTTATTGTTCTACTAAATTTAAACAACCGTAGATTTCAATAAATATGGTGAAGATTGCCAAGATTTCGGGAATTCAGCTGCCATCTCAAGAATTCAGAGGAAAAATAAAAGTAGTATAAAATACAAAATATTGAATGGAATTGGATAGATCCTACTTGTATAACTTACTCTACTATAATGAAATGTGTTCTCGTGTAGCTTGCAGTGATTTCAAAGTGTGGCCTCCTTTTTTTTTTTTTTTAAATAAATGGATTCTTCTGGTACTCTGATATGTCTAGATAAACATTTTTTGCTCTGCACCTGCAGTGCAAGACTTCATAAAATCATAGAATGGTTTGAGTTGGAAGGGACCTTCAAAGATGATGTAGTCCCAACCCCCCTGCCATGGGCAGGGACACCTTCCACTACACCAGGTTGCCCAAAGCCTCATCCAACCTGGCCTGGAACACTGCCAGGGATGGGGCAGCCACAGCTTCTCTGGGCAGCCTGTGCCAGTGCCTCACCACCCTCAGAGGGAGGAATTTCTTCCTTAGATCCCATCGAAATCTCCCCTCTTTCAGTTTAAATCCATTGCCCCTTGTCCTGTCACTCCATGCTCTTGTCCAAAGCCCCTCTCCAGCTCTCTTGTAGGCTCTCTTCATATAACAACAAAGGTATTTTTGCAGTTACAGACGTTACCGGGGGAGGGAGGACAGAGGTCTGGAAGTCATTTTTTGAAGGCGAAACTCACAGCTGGTCGCAAATCTGAGGTCTTCATTAGTCCTGCAGAATTCCTTTCTGGCATGGACACCCTTGTTTTTGACGTGGCCTGTCACGTTGCAACTGTATTCGTTGCATCACCTTGCGTTCGTGCAGGGTACCCGTAAGTGAAGTCCCCAGTTGCAGAGGAGCGTCACACAGTTCTGCTCATGCAGTAGGCTCCAGAGAGGACCTAAAAGGGCTGATGACAAGTAGTCATGGTGCTCAACTAGCTGTTTTGATACGTGGAGACTGCTTAGTAAAACCTAGGGTGAAGATGAGCGTTTTCAGTTCCTTCTCTTCCAGCCTTTTGTTTCTCTTGAGCTGGTTTTTTATTGTGTTTTACTTTTTTTTCTATGGCTGGTGGCAGTGGAAAAACTGACAAAGAGAAACCCTTTATGATCGCCCATTTGAACATCTGTGAAGGAAGGACAACAATGGCATCAGCCATCACGATAAAGCATAAACTTTACGAGTATTTTTTTTTCTAAATTTCAGTAAAACCACAAATCATATCTTCTTGTAACTCTCTTGTAACTCTACCTGGTGAAATACGTTTGGATCGGCTGCTATTATCCTTCTGTGCTTGATCTCCTTTCTAATTAGGCTGTCTCCATTAATGCCTCTGCTCCAGGTCGTGGTTGAAAACACATCTGTTCTACAGTTGTACTGACGTATTTGGCGACCTGCATTTTCAGAAATCCTCCCAGTGCGAACTCCATCAACTGCTCAGTCTTCATAGCTTGATTTTGGGGTTGTCTCTGATGATCCCTGGAACTGAGCTATGTGAAAACGAGCAGGTAATTCTGTGGGGTGAAGCGAGTCATTGGGTCTGCTGGGGCTGATGTTTGAGGACTGCATCAGGGAAGCACAGGAAGACCTTCCGAAGTCACCATTTCCATGGGAGGTATGCACAAGTCTTATAAGGAGCAGCTGATGGAATGAGGTTGTTTAGCTTGGAGAAAAGGAAGCAGAGAGGAGACCTTCTTGCTCTCTGCAACTTCCTGGAAGGAGGTTGTAGTGAGGTGGGTGTTGGTCTCTTTTCCCAAGTACAAGTGGTAAGACAAGAGGTAACAGCCTCAAGTTGCACCACGGGAGGTTTAGGTTGGATATGAGGGAAAAATTTCTTCCCCAAAAGCATCGTCAAGCACTGGAATAGGCTGCCCAAGGGAACGGTTGAGACACCATGCCTGGAGGTATTTAAAAGGCGTGTAGATGTGGTGCTCAGGGCCATGGTTTAGCGGTGGACTTGGCAGTGTCAGGTTAATTAATTGGATCATAGAATCACAGAATGATTTGGGTTGGAAGGGACCTCAAAGATCATCCAGTTCCAACCCCCCTGCCATGGGCAGGGACACCCTCCACTACACCAGGTTGCTCAAAGCCTCTTCCAGCCTGGCCTTGAACACTTCCAGGGATGGGGCAGCCACAGCTTCTCTGGGCAACCTGTGCCAGTGCCTCACCACCCTCTGAGTGAAAAATTTCTTATGATCTTCAAGGTCTGTTCCAACCTAAGCCATTCTATGATTCTAATGTTCTATGGTGGAGTCAAACCAGAAGCAAGATGTGTCGATCGTTTAATCGCTAGAAGCATTGCCTAAGTACAAGGCGGTATTTCTACCTCCTGACGAGTTGTCCTTCTAGGTGCTTTACTATAGGTGTCACACCTCACAGTGTTGCGGCCGAAGACGGGGAAGCAAGACGCATCAATATGATGAGTAAAAAGGCTTCAGCTTTATTCTGTGATACTGCTCTTTTTATAACATAGCTCGGTTCTGTGCACGCTTTCATGCGCTGTACTTAGCAAGCTAATTGGTCTAACACTACTGTTCACGCGACAAGCACGAGTATGATACATACGGTGATTGGATACAGATTTCTATATTTGTTACAATATTTTAATATTTTTGCAGTTAGTATGTTTTGCTCAGAATCTTGTTTTTCATAGTTTCATCCTTCTTGTTTTTTTCCCAAGGACAGTGTGTTTTTCACAGCTTCAACCTGCCTTCTTATCTCAAGGACAGTGTTCTTTTTATATTCGCTGATACACATTCCTTACTGTTAACACTTTGGCTGCAACATCTCCCCCTCTTTTTTCAAAAACAGCGTGCGCTATAGCTGACAAGCGTTGGGTCACACATTGCATTAAGCATGGTCCAAAAAGCAAAAGAAAACCTAACAACAAAAGAGGCCCTAAGCACGTTTTGATGAGATCTCTCAACCAACCATTTATTCCCCAGGAAGTCAACCATCCATCTATGCCATCTACCTCTTTCAAGGCATGTAGCTTGTCCTTTAGTTGTTTAAGTTTTCTATGCACTGACTCTCCTGGACCTGTTAAATTCATACAACACATTCCTTCGATCTCTTCGCAACCATGCCCATGGGCTAAAAGCAAGTAGTCAATCGCTGCTCTGTTTTGCAATACCGCATGATTTACGCTTTCTACGTCTTTCGTTAATTCATCTAGAATGCTGGATGTTAAGTTTATTTCGTCACGAGCCCAACAACCTAGTTGTTTTGCTAAGGTGAGCGCTTTTGCTGCTGCTAACCCTGGGAAAAATGTGGAGGCAGCTACTCGTCCAAATTCACTCCAAAACGTGGGATTGCCTACACTGCTACAGTCTAGATCATGGAGGCTTCTTTTTCTCCTGGTGTGATTTTCACTCCATTTTCTCAACAGGGATATATTGGGATGGAATAGGGCTAGCTGGCCTAAATAACAAGGACCCCCTTCTGGCTGTTTTGGAATGCCATTCCATGCCCTGTCTCCACAAATTAAGAAAATTCCTTCGGGCAACCTTCGAGGTTTAGTAATGTTGCTGCCATTGCAGCTCGAGTATAGAAAGTGACTTACCGATGCGCTGTCAAGATTAGAATCTAAGGTTGCCCATAGTTTTCTGTTTTTATTTGAGCTGTCTGGGTCTAACGGCAAAAATGAAAACCATCCTCCTATTTTCCCAGCGGTAGTGTTTGCATGCATACTACCAAGCAGGTCTAATTCTTCTGGATCAGACTGGAGGGAAGCATTAAGTGCATGAATAAGCCGGCATTGTACTGCTCCGTCATACTGTTGAGGGGTCGCTCTATAGATCGTTGTGGTATTGAAGTTGCTATATGTTAGGTTGGTGGTGTTTACCAGCCCTCTAAAGGCTGCCACTTTCCATGTTGGTACTCCTATGAGACAGGTACGGAATGGGTTTCCAATACCGCCCAGGGCTAGGCAGATTGATGACTGGTTTGTTTTGTTAGCAATGGTTACCCATATGTTGTCTTTCGGGCTAATGGAGTTAATTCCGTAGGCCATTTGACACCACACTAAGATTCCTGTTACTATAGGTATTATCTTACCAATAAATTCTTCCATCCCTGTCATGATGTTTACACTGCTTCTGATATCTGGTACCCAACACTTGTGTCTTTTGTGCTACTTCTACAACAGTCAATAGTTTTTGTAACCTAAAAGCTGCGTGTGCTAATAAAGCTTCTTCTACACTCTCAAACAACGCAATTAACCTTTGTCGTGAAGCGTTCTCTATTCTAAGCCAAGCAGCAAGCGCCTGGTATGGGCTAATATCTAAAGCGCGTCTACAATCTGCACAGCCTTGTACTGCGTCACGTTGCGATTCATGACATATGCGACTACAACCTTCACACTCTATAGTTATAACCTGTAACCTTCTACATCTACACCTACAGTGCGTTAGCGGGTATAATTTTGCAGCTTTGCGCGCGCGTATTAAACTACGGATAAAGGCAAAATCTATCTCATCTAGATCAGAGTCGTCTAATATGTTCTTTGGAAGATTTAGCACTTCTTCTATTCTTCTGCAGAGAGGTCCGAGTCTTTGGGAACTTCTGGATTGTCTTCGCCTTCGCCTTTCAGTTCGCTCAACCACGGTCGTACCCACTTGGCTGGAAGCCACCTTGGATCAGATGTACCTGTAACGACACAAGCGTAGCCCCGTCCCCAGGTCAATAAACGACCCCTGCAACCTTCCCATCCTCCTTTCACTGGATTCCAGGCTTCCACTCACACATCCCATTTACTTAAATCATGTGGGTTGCCAGTTAAATGATAGTCCATTGGAACGGCATCATCATCACCGACAGGATTTTTCCAATTTAAAACATAACAGGTCTTCATTAATACAGCGTTGGGGGACATCTCCCCCTCTTTTTTCAAAATGGCAGCAAGTCGTTTTATATCCTGATGGCGCCGTTCAATAATAGCCTGACCCGTACTGTTGTACGGAACCCCTCTTCTATGTTCAATTCCTCAATCTGCTAAAAACGCAGCACATGTTGTTCCTGTGTATGCAGGAGCATTGTCTGTTTTGATGACTTGTGGTAAGCCAAGGGCAGCAAATGCTGAAAGCCAATGTTGTTTCATACATCGGAAGGCGGTAGAAGGCGCTGGTGTCGCCCATACAGCTCTGCTGCAAGTGTCCACGGTGACGTGGATATGGCGCAAGCGACTAAAGGCGGGAAACTCAGTTACATCAGTTTGCCACACTCCTCTTGGTTGTAATCCTCGAGGGTTGGTGCCTTGATCTTGTAAGGCTATAACACGGGCACAATCAGGACACGTAGCGATGATGGCACGGGCTTGTGCTCGCGATAGTGCAAATTCTTTCTGAAGAGCTCGAGCAGATTGGTGAAAAAATTTATGTGACTGATGCGCCTTTGTCTGGAGAGGGGTGTCGGCAGTTACAGCTGAGAGGGACTGGGAAACTGCCTGATCAATAACAGCGTTGCCCTCTGTAAACATTCCAGGCAAGGTGGTGTGACTTTTGACGTGAGTAACCCACAGTTGACCTTGTCGATGCTGCACTGTAGCAATTAGACTCCATAACAGTTGTGCAATATCATTATTGCCTACATGGCCTATGATCGCATGATCACAACGCTCTACTAGGCCAGCAACATAGGTAGAATCTGTGACCAAATTTAAGTCTCCATCAAACAGTTTCAGAGCTAGTAGCAGGGCTTTCAGCTCCAGTATTTGTACGGAGAAGCCATCTTCACAGCGTATCTGCTTTTTCCAGTTACCATCTTCTAACCAGGCACATCCATACTTTCCTGTCTTGCCGCTGGCGTCCGTAAAAACAGTCTGCGCTCCGGGCAACGGCTTCTTGCTGACTTTGGGTCGCTCCTGAATAATCTGAGTTGTTTTGAACAAAGGATGCGACGGGTAGTGGACAGACAGGGTAATGCCTAGGGTGGCAAGGGCAAACACGGGGCTTTCTTGCATCCATGACCCCAGTATGTCTAATGTTTTCCATGGCAAATACATAACTTGGGGGTCTCGACCAAAAACGAGACGTGTCCTGTTTCTTGCTTTCAAGAGCAATTGACCCGTGGCCTCAAGCACATTTTGCAATGATGATGCAGGTCTGATAGGAGGGAATACCTACTCCAAGATAGTTACTATTTTGTTCGCCACCTGTAAAATGACGGCCGACCGATAGTGTTCAGGGCCGTAAAGTGCTACTGCAAGGTCGTTACAAGGCTGATATCTATAGCATTGTGTTAAAGCTATTTTCCTTTCTATCTTCTTCAAAGATTGTACGGCTTCAGGTGATAATGTTCTTGGCTCACAAGGGTGAGTTGAGTTCTGTAACAGCGCGTTCAGTGGCTCTAGATCTTGATTGGTGAGGCCACACCAGGTGCGCAGCCATTGTAGGTCCCCTACTAACTTCTGCACATTATTAACAGTCTTTACTTCTGTATGTAACTGTAACTTGCTAGGTTGTATTCGGGACTCCGTTACTTTCATTTCCAGGTAGTGCCACGGTGCCTGACGTTGGACTTTTTCAGGCGCTATGTGTAGTCCGAAGGCAAGCAACTGTTGTTTCAGTTCTTCTTTTGCCAAGGAGGGGAGAGGTTGCTCGGTTGCTATCAATATATCATCCATATAGTGATAAACAATGGCCTGGGGGTTCCTTTCCCTCCATCGGTGCAACGCCTTGTCAACATATATCTGACACATGGTAGGACTATTCGCCATACCTTGAGGGAGGACTGTCCACTCATATCGTTGGGCTGGCCTTGCGTTGTTAATAACAGGAACTGTAAATGCAAATTTTTCAGTGTCTTCCGGGTGCAGAGGAATGGAAAAAAAACAGTCCTTTAAATCAATGATTAATAGTTGCCAATGCTGGGGTAACGCGGAGGGGGACGGTAGGCCTGGCTGGAGTGCTCCCATAGGTCGCATAACTGCGTTCACAGCGCGCAGATCATGTAGCAGTCGCCATTTTCCAGATTTCTTTTTGATAATAAAGATTGGAGTATTCCAACAGCTCACTGATGGTTTTATATGTCCTAATCGGAGCTGTTCCTCTACAAGTTCTTGCAAGGGCTGAAGTTTTTCCTCGGGGAGCGGCCATTGGGCCACCCACACTGGGTTATGAGAAGTCCACTGAATCTTCAGGAGGGGCAGGCCTTGCTCCCCAATGGCCGCTGCTAAAAAGGTGTATTTTCCAAGGTAATGCCCCATTGGCTCATAACGTTTCTGCCCAAAATCCACAGGTTTGTGTGCATCACATAGGGCTTTACCGTCCCCATGTGCCCCTCTTGGTCGTCCGTGAGTGTGCACCACTGTGCACTTTGGCAGGTTGTCGCTTCTCCACCAATTCCGGCTATTGCTGATTGTGATGTTATCAGGGGCCACGTTTTTGGCCAATACATCATGGGGATGATGGTGATATCTGACCCAGTGTCCAGCATGAACTGTGGCAAGGTGCCGCTAGGTAACCTTATCTCTTGTGGCGTTGCCTTGGCCTGCGACACTCTTACTGTCCTCGTTGGCCTGTCTCGCGAGATAACCATGGAAAAAAGCGACAACACTTTATTGTCGGCGATGTTGGTACTGCCAAATCCCTCTGTCCCTCTTTCCTTGGGCAGGGCCCGGGGCACTTGGGGAATAAACGGAATTAATTGGGCAACTCGGCTTCCTTTTGGTACTGTCATGGGTGGTTGCCATGCCTTTAGCATTACTTTAATGGTTCCAACATAATCAGCATCAATTAAGCCAGGTAAAACAAACAGTCCTTGTCGTGTAGTGGATGATCGTCCAATTAGCAGGGCAGCAAGGCCCCCACCCAGCGGGCCAGAAGTCGTCGTTTCCGCTAGATGCACATCTGTGGTATCAATTGTTATTGTGTCTGCTAGGGCCAAATCAACTCTTGCGCTTCCTCTGGTGGCAGCGGGCAATTCGTTGAGGCAGCCATGCTGCGTAGGGGTCGTGGGCCTGAGTATTTGTTCGCCGCGCTCAGGCCGCGGCTGCTGTAGTTTCCCTGATCAAGGAAGGTACCATCCTTTTTGAATCGTGAGCGACACTCTTGTGCCCTATGTCCATATTTTTGGCATCGCTTACATTCGCCTTCATGGGGCTGTCGCCGTTGCTGTTCCGGGCACTGCCTTTTAAAATGCCCTCGTTGTCCGCATAGGTAGCAGATAACAGTTTTAGGCCTTCGGTCTTCCTTTCCTTGTACATTTTGGCGTAGGGCAACGGCAAGAGCGGACGCATGTATGCGTGCTTTAGTTTTTTCTTCTTCCCACGGCGCTCTAGCACATGCCTCTACCATTTGAACCAAACTAGCTGCTGGATTTAAGGTAGCTAAGAGGCGTTTACAGGCAGTATTAGCATTTTGTGTAACTACTTCTTTTACCATAACATCCTTAAGGTCCTCGGGCACATTGGGAGCAGTGTCCACGGCTGCTTTGACTTTATCCACAAAGGATAGAAATGGTTCGGATTCTCCTTGGGTAATCTTCATATATGGTGGATTTATTTTGCCAATTTGCGGCAGGGCCATAAAGGCTTCCAATGCACACGCTTTTGATTGAGCTAGTACGCGGGGTGGAAGCGCTGCCTGTCTCTGGGGGTCTCTAAACACCCCAGTTCCTAAGAGTTGGTCTTGGGTGGCAGTTCGGAGGGGATCTCCAATCGCCAACTGTACATTATCTAACTGTTTTTCTTCTACCCTTTCCTGCCATTTTGCTAAAAATAATGTGAATGTCGTGGGTCCTAAAATCATTTCAAACAAGAGACGAATATCTGTAGGTGTCACTTCTGCATATTTTATGAACGCCATGACTTGTTTTTTTACAATGGAATTGTCGAGGCCATAGGCCATTACGGATTGTTGTAGTTTGTTAATTTGACTCCATTCAAAGGCTCTCCATTCTGGACCATTAGGAGTTGTTACTACAGGCGCTGATATTAAAGGCGTAAAGGCGAAGTCCCCTGACAACTGAGCATTGGTAACAACCCCTCGCCATCGCTTTGAAAAATCAAAGGTAGGATCTCGCGGTAGCTCTTTGGGCAGGGTTTTAAATGCAGATAGTCCTTCATCATTTATTTGGGACATTCTAGGTGGTGCATTGGATCCATACTCTCTGTCCCGGGCATCGGGATCCATTCCTGATTCTCGAAGTCTGGTACGCCACTGCAGGATTTCTCGCCGTTCGGCCTGTGTTAACCCTTGACCGGGCCCGTAATTAAGCCTAAGATGATCGTTGAGTTCTTCAATTCCCATTTCTCCATTTCCAGCATATTCAATTAGAGTGAGTCTTTGCTTTTTAGTTAACGTTTTAGGCACATCTCCCGCAAGGGATTGGTTTTCAGTTTCCTGGTCCCAATTTTTTAACTGCCTTTCTATATTAGAAAGTCCATCCTTAATAGCATTTGCTGCCTTTTGGTATGCTATTGCGCGAGTGGTTTTCTTCGCCCCGCCATCTAATCTTTTCATTTCTTCTAACAAATTGGTCATGACATTCTTTTGGGCTTGCAGGAGTGTTGCTAGTTTTGACTCACTATGTTGCGATTCTTCCTCGGCGGCAACGATGCCACCATCGCCTGCAGACGCGGATGTAATTTTGCTTGCGGCTTGATTTTGGGTGTCCATCGGCTCCTGCGGTTCGGGGGGGGCGCTTGGAAGCGTGGGGTCCTAAGGTGGAATAAGATTATCAAAAGCTCCTCGAAACCCTGCCGGGGCAGCAACTGGAGAAAAGAGACCCTGCTCCGGATCAGGATATTCCTCCTCCTGTTTTGCTAATGTGTCTTGATCCCCTGGGGATTCCTCCTCTGGACCTTCTTCAGGGTCCTTTACTCTGGGGGAGGCAATCGCTGTTTGCAGGGCGCGCGCTATCTCTGCATCTGCATGAACTTGCTCCATCATTGAACGTACTGCTCGATACGTTTGTGCCATAGTCTTTGCCCCCTTCATGCCAGCCTGCACGCTTTCCCATAACTCAGACCCCACAGTTCTCCAAGCTCCCGGATCAAAGATTTGATCAGTTTCCGCGAGATAGCCGCGCCGCCTGCACCAGAATAGCAGGTCTATTAACTCCTTGCGGTCTATCTTATGTCCCGTTGTGGATGCAATTTTCATGAACCCATCCACGGTGGCTCGTTCCCAGGCTGTCATTGCAGCATTCCCCATCCCGATCCAGACCTCGGTCTGCCTGACTCACCGGTCAGTCCGTAGCGCTACGATTCCGCCTCTCTCGGGTCGTCCGCCTCTCGGGCTATTCCGCCTCTCTCGGGCTATCCGCCTCTCTCGGGCTATCCGCCTCTCTCGGGCGCCGGGATGGCCGTCCTCTCTCTCGTCCGCGTTGTGGTCTTTGAAAACCCTCTTGATCACGTCGGGGTCACCAGATGTTGCGGCCGAAGACGGGGAAGCAAGACGCATCAATATGATGAGTAAAAAGGCTTCAGCTTTATTCTGTGATACTGCTCTTTTTATAACATAGCTCGGTTCTGTGCACGCTTTCATGCGCTGTACTTAGCAAGCTAATTGGTCTAACACTACTGTTCACGCGACAAGCACGAGTATGATACATACGGTGATTGGATACAGATTTCTATATTTGTTACAATATTTTAATATTTTTGCAGTTAGTATGTTTTGCTCAGAATCTTGTTTTTCATAGTTTCATCCTTCTTGTTTTTTTCCCAAGGACAGTGTGTTTTTCACAGCTTCAACCTGCCTTCTTATCTCAAGGACAGTGTTCTTTTTATATTCGCTGATACACATTCCTTACTGTTAACACTTTGGCTGCAACATCACAGCCCTCCACTACTGGTCTTATTGCAGGATGCTGGAAATTTGCCACCTGCCCGTTTTGGCAGCCTGTCTCCGCTCTAAATGACCTTCTCGTTGTGCCTGTTTCGCTGGTACTATTTCACCAACCTTCCCACGTAACTTTATATAACATCCTTGATATCCTTCATGTTCTGGAGCAGCACAGGTGTCACCTCAGTCTCTTTCAAACGATGGAAGACGTTAGGACAAGTCTTGAGGAAATCTCCCATGAGCTGAGATAACATGGAGAACCTATATCCATTGACAGTGAACCCAGCAGGGAGGCAGTGGGCTTTAGACTTCTTTACTTTAGATTCCTGCCTGTGTTCCCACTCTTGCCATGATTTTATTTTAGGGCGTTCTTTACGGGTATTCGTCATAGTCCGTGTGCCAGGTTTCATCTGGTCTTCATATCCAGCCAGTGTAAGATATTTTAGGTTGCTGGTTTTCCTGCCTTGAAATTTTAAGTGTGTTTCATTTTCTTTCATTCTTCTGGTCTTACTTCTGCATTAAAAGTTGTTTCTTGTTTGGCAGGAACTCATGAGATTACAGAACCTTCTTCTGTTGTTACAGACTGGCCAGTACATCCTTTGCTTTGACCCTTACTTCTGCTGGTTTCATCTGATGCCCTCAATTTACTGGAGAAAAAGAGAACAGTTAATTCTATCTATTGTCACGGTGTTGGTCTTGATTTCATAAACCTATATCATATTCTCCCATCCCTCCAGTTATCTGGTTTCGTAGGAGAACCAGAGAGTCCAGGCTCTCTGGGTCATTCCTGATATGGCCACCAATCCATGCATTTTTACCATCCTTATTCCTTCTCCAGCTTTTCTCTGTTTCTTGGAGATGAGGCAGAAGGAAAGACCACAGCAGCACACAGACTTCTGAGATGGTGCTCCGTCTGTTCCTGCAGTGATAGCAAAAATTGTGATACCCTCTAAGGAAGAAATTCTTCCCTCTGAGGGTGGTGAGACACTGGAAAGGGTTTCCCGGAGAAGCTGTGGCTGCCCCATCCCTGGAAGTGTTCAAGGCCATGTTGAATGAGGCTTTGGGCAACCTGGTGTAGTGGAGGGTGTCCCTGCCCATGGCAGGGGGGTTGGAACTGGATGATCTTTGAGGTCCCTTCCAACCCAAACCATTCTGTGATTCTAAAAATATGTGTTCTTCTATATTCTTCTTCCCTGTCTTAACTCCTATCGCTGTTTAATTTTTTGTTGTTGTTTGTTTTTTTTTTTTCTGACTGCTCATAGGCATTGATGTTTTTCATGCACCTATCCTTTATAACCTCAAGATCTTGACCCTGCATTGAAGTGGTCCACCTAGCATACTGGTTTTTCCCTTGTTTGTATCTCTTTAGATTTCCTTATATTGAATTTCATTTCCATTTTGTTTCCCTGTGGCTCAATGTCATTCAAATCCCTTTCCAGTTCTTGATATCAGCCTTTAAATTTCCCACTCTCAATACCTGTCGTCAGCAGATGTGGTCACCTCGTTGCTCCTCACCTTCTGCAGACCATTCATAAACATAACAGCAGAGTCCCAGCCCCAGGTCCTGTCTACTGCTGGAACTTATGGAATCCCTATGCTTTGAACCTTGTGATCTATTAAAAATAGTTACTTAATTTACAGCCACCTTCATGTTTTTGCTGTGACGGCCTCGTTTCTTCAGAAGTCTCTGATGAGCGAGCCGTAAGAAGAAGGGTTGTTGCTGTGCGTTAGTAAATTGAGCTCTTAATTCTAAAAAAACCTGTATCTTCCTACTCGCTTTGCAAGTTTGTGGGGCTTGTCTAAGGTGGATTTTCTCCCCTGTGTGTCCAGAGTCTTAAGAAGAAGTTAGACAAAATGCTTGGGAGATAGAAATATTGAAAACAACCTCCTGAAATATTTTTCAGTTCCTAATATTTCTGTTCTTTTTGGTAAGCCACAGAGCTGAAGTGAGGCTTAACTTCCAAATTAAGATATTAAATGTGGCTAAATGTGAGTCGTGGACTATAGTTAAAAATAAAATACTGCCTGATTTATAAAAATTTATTTTCACCGAATGGTGATTCTATTTTCTTGAAAAAAACATTTACGCTAAGCAAGCTGTTAAAATTCCACCAACTCCGAGCCTCACGGGGTTGTATGTAACAGGAATAAACAGAGATTGACTCTTTCAACCAATTTCTAATGTTGTGTTTGAGAAAGTTTCTCCCTGATTATTCTTACAGTTTATCTGGGTTCAGGACCATACTTGATGATCCCTGGCAGGATTAGGACATGCTGAGGGAGCATCGCTGGAATTTAGACTCAGTGTGAGCCTGGCTGGTCGATGGTATCAGCATGTGTGTTATGCAGGAACAGATCCTGTGTTAATTCCATTGTTTAGATAAATATTCAGTGGTTTTTCTGGTATTTTAGGATTTTTCTGATCTCTTTAGTTTTAAATATCATAGAATCAGAGAATGGTTTGGGTTGGAAGGGACCTTCAAGATCATCGAGTTCCAACCCCCCTGCCATGGGCAGGTACAATAAATATATATATTATATAAAATAGTTTCAAACCGTGACCAGAGGCTACTGATAGGACCAGAGATATTTTTCTACCATTTAAAATAAAGACAAGGTAAACCCAACCTCGAAATAAAAACCACTAGTGCATTGTTTCAGCCACTCATATCCATTTTGTCGGTGACGTGGACAGTGGCATGGAGTGCACCCTCAGCAAGTTCGCCGATGACACCAAGCTGTGTGGTGCCATCGACACGCTGGAAGGGAGGGATGCCATCCAGAGGGACCTCGACAGGCTGGAGAGGTGGGCCCGTACCAACCTCATGAAGTTTAACCAGGCCAAATGCAAGGTCCTACATCTGGGTCGTGGCAATCCCAGGCACAAATACAGACTGGGCGGAGAATGGATCGAGAGCAGCCCTGAGGAGAAGGACTTGGGAGTACTGGTGGACGAGAAGCTCAATATGAGCCGGCAATGTGCTCTTGCGGCCCAGAAGGCCAACCGCGTCCTGGGCTGCATCAAGAGGAGCGTGGCCAGCAGGTCGAGGGAGGTGATTCTCCCCCTCTACTCTGCCCTCGTGAGACCTCACCTGGAGTATTGCGTCCAGTTCTGGAGTCCCCAACATAAGAAGGACATGGACCAGTTGGAGAGGGTCCAGAGGAGGGCCACGAAGATGATAAGAGGGCTGGAGCACCTTTCCTATGAGGACAGGCTGAAAGAGTTGGGGCTGTTCAGCCTGGAGAAGAGGAGGCTCCGGGGTGACCTTATAGCGGTCTTCCAGTACCTCAAGGGGGCCTACAAGAAAGATGGGGAGAGGCTGTTCAGGAGGGCCTGTTGTGATAGGACAAGGGGTAATGGTTTTAAAATAGAGGGAGGTAGATTCAGATTGGATATTAGGAAAAAATTTTTTACCATGAGAGTTGCAGAACACTGGAACAGGTTGCCCAGAGAGGTGGTGGATGCTCCATCCCTGGAGACGTTCAAGGCCCGGTTGGATGAGGCCCTGAGCAACCTGATCTAGTTGGAGATATCCCTGTTCCTTGCAGGGGGTTGGACTAGATGACCTTTGAAGGTCCCTTCCAGCCCTAACCATTCTATGATTCTATGATTTACTATCCAAGAAATACTTATACAGTCCGTTGGTGCGTATCTCTGTACGGGATGTGTTTTAATCAGCCCTCTCTGAGTGCAGGAGATGTAGTTTAAATCAAAGATCCTTTTTTTTTTTTTTTTCTCCTTCTTTCTGACACCAGTTCTAATATTCTTCAGTGCAGGACTCGGTAGCTTTTGGAGCTTTTGCTCTGGGGAAACTGCCTCTGTGCCAAAGAAAATGGGTTCGTTGGTTTGCCAAATGGCAAACTAAAATAAATAGCATTTGTACAGCATTAATGTGCATAATACTCCATTGATTTTTTTTTTTTTTTTTAAATCTCAACTTTTTCTATATTTTACCTCTCTGAGGTTTTTTTTAAGCAAACTGCACGGCCAGCTGGCTCTACACTCCAAATCATACTGTCACTGGTTCTGTAAACACAATAAAAAACCAGTTTTTTTTTTTAATTAAATTCCTTTCACTGCGTAAATGGTCAATGGGGCTGGTAACCAAGTTACTAAAGAATCGCAAGCAGAGGAGCTTTTAATTAAATATCATTTGGCAAGGTGCCCAGCAATCTCACCGTTGTGGGAGCGGAGGATGAGAAGCAAAATGAAGAACTGCCACTGCTGCCTCTCGGAGTGTCTGGAAGATGGATTTGCTCGTACGTGCAGACATACTACCAAATAGTACCAAACCCACAAATACACAGAGCAGCTACTCTGTCCAGCCCACCCTGCGTGTGTGTTTGTCATAATCTCGTACTGGCAGTGATGGAATTTCACCGAAGGCTGTGTTAGCAATAGAACGGGATACAAAAATACGTGAAGAAAAAATCATGCCTGATTTTAGGATATTGTTTAAAGGTGAGAAGCAATTTAGTCCCGTTAATTTCCCCTCGTTGACCTCACTATCACACGATGCCAGAGTATTTTTTAATCATCTCTGCTAGCATGTGGACTTAATAAATTTTTCCTGTGCTGCTCCTGAAGTTATTTTAGATATTTATTTAGGTGGTGGCAGTGATTGTTATAGTCTGTTTGTATGATGATGGATTTGTCTGAAAGCTTTTCCATAGCTGATCATCCCTGGGTTTTCTTCCTCACACGTTGAATGTCTCAGTGAGTGAGCAAATGGCCTCAGTGAATCCTCATTTTTCTGTATTCACGTGTACAGTGTTGTGATTTCAGTCCTGTCTCGGGTAGGTCTTCCCTGCCTTTAACCAGCCCTATGTTTGCTTTGAAATTCCAGATCTGCCCTTTTCGTCTTCTTTGGTCAAACAGATTAGATTCTAATTTGGAAAACAGTGAGATATCATCTTTCTCAGTGCTCAGTTTTTCATATTTCACCTATGTTTTGATTCAGTTTTGCTTCTTTGTTATTGCCAGAATCATAGAATCTATGATATCAGAGAATCACAGAATGGTTTGGGTTGGAAGGAACCTTCAAAGATGATGTAGTTCCAACCCCCCTGCCATGGGCAGGGACACCTTCCACTACACCAGGTTGCCCAAAGCCCCATCCAGCCTGGCCTGGAACACTGCCAGGGATGGGGCAGCCACAGCTTCTCTGGGCAACCTGTGCCAGTGCCTCACCACCCTCAATGTAAAAAATTTCTTCCTTAGATCCCATTGAAATCTCCCCTCTTTCAGTTTAAAGCCATTGCCCCTTGTCCTGTCACTCCACACCCTTGTCCAAAGCCCCTCTCCAGCTTTCCTGTAGCCCCGTTAGGTACTGGAAGATGCTGGAAGGTCTCCCCGGAGCCTTCTCTTCTCCAGGCTGAACAGCCCCAACTCTCCCAGCCTGTCTCCAGAGCAGAGGTGCTCCAGCCCTCGGAGCATCTCTGTGGCCTCCTCTGGACCCGCTCCAGCAGCTCCATGTCCTTCTTGTGCTGGGGACTCCAGAGCTGAATGCAGTATTCCAGGTAGGAATACTGCATTCCCATTCCCGTACTTCTCTCAAGTCTCTTTGCTATTTCACCTTCAGTGACCCTAAACCGCTGCCCAATTTCTGCATCTGCCGGGTCACAACCTGCTCCCATTACCCTGGCTCTTGGTGGGTTTATCTGCGTTGTAAGTGCTTCCAGGTAGGAAATCCGTTTCCTTCTGTGTCTGTACAGCACTATGTAAATTTGCAACAATATATAAACGTTTTCTAATGACCCACCTCGGTAGAAGTTAATTAAGTCACATCACAGCTGAGTTTGACGTCTCGTGCTCAGAAACGCACTGTTTATTTAAAGGAGGCAAAATGAAAAAACGTGATAAAGAAGGGTTTGAGTGGAGAGATGAGACCAGACTGCAAATCCGAAGCTTGCCCTGGGCTCAATAAAACTTGTTCTGTTAAAATCCATTCTCTAGCAATGCTGATTTCAATATGAATGCAGCTCACTTTGGTTCTGGTTCTATTTCAGATCTTTTAAGAACAGATTTTGTTGGCTTTTCGTAGCAGAAATTTGTTCGTGATGCATTTGCTTAAAACAAGACTTCAGGAAGCCCATCTGCATTCTCCTGTCTCTATATACCGACCTCTCTTCTTTTTGGCTTCCAGCATTCCTGTGACGAGCGTTTTCCTCTGCAGACACTTGGAATTTTAGGCACACATTGGCCAGTGTGCAAAACACAGTACCGAATGAAGTTAGTTTTATTTCTCTAAGTGATCTCTTTAATTTCCCTGCTTTATCTCAGTTTTAAAGCTTGATTCACATCTTTGTGTCTGGGATTAATTTGACTTGGCACACTGCAGTGTCTCTGGCTCCCAGGAGCAGCTGATTATTTACAATGAATTTCTTTTCCCTCTTCTCCCTGTGGCTTGTAGCGAAGATTTTTCTTTAGGCAACTCCTGATAACATGCAAAGAGCAAAAATATTTTAAGAATGAATAGCTGAGTTACCTGTAATGACTGGAAACTCAAACACGACTTCCCTTGTAATGGGTCCAAAACTGTTATTTACCAGGATGTCTTTGGTTTGCAGCAGAAACTTTGAATAATGAATGGTGGCACTATCTGTGTAGCTGTACAGAAAATATTGGGCTGGAGCCTACAGTGAAACAAGGAGTTGACAAACGTATGTTAATTATGTGCTAAATTAATCATAAGGTTTTGGTGCGCCAAAAAAGGGGAAAAATGTGTTTTCTCTCTTCTCAGGTCTTTGTGTAATGATGATGTGAATAAGGAAAAGTGGCTGTTTGGATCTCGTTTTCAAAAGAGAATTTATTATAGTTTTTTATTAGCACTACCTGTTGTATTTTTTTTAAGTGCACTCTTATTTATTGATTTGGGGAAAAAAGTGAAGCTGTTAGCAGTGCCTGTAAGAGCCTGTGTGTCACTGGGCTGGGCGGACATTAGAGTCATAGAATCATTGAGATTGGAAGAGACCTTGAAGATCATCGAATCCAAGTCCCTGCTAAACCATGTCCCTCAGCACCACATCTACACAGCTTTTAAATGCCTCCAGGGATGGTGACTCCACCACTTCCCTGGGCAGCCTGTTCCAACGCTCCACAACCCTTTCAGGGATGACATTTTTCCTCATATCCAACTTAAACCTCCGTGGTGCAACTTGAGGCCATTTCCTCTTGTCCTGACCTTGGAGTTAGCTGGAGCAGTGGCCTGTCTTGCTCTCTGTCCTGTACCAGTGCCCAGCAAGTGTCTCTTTAGTCAAATGAATTCGTCAAGGAATTGCAAAGGAGGAGAGAGGGGAACATCTACGTGTGGGTCCCATTACGGATGTGTGCCTGGTGATGTGTCAGTGCGGTGGGGGAAGAAATGGGATCCCAAGAGGGAGAGTACATGCAGCACCGTGTGACATGTTTCTGGTCATGGTTAAGGGAATTTTGGGGGGGGAGAAAGGTGATGGGGAGGAGACCGTGGACTGGGCTCTGTTACAGCAGGCTGGATTTGTTCCCCCTTTAGTAAACAAGATTGTCTCTGTGAACCTGTTTGTACATTCCGAATGCTTTTTGTCCTTTTCTCAACATACTTTCTGTATACTTAGAAAAAAGACCAATAATAATTGATGTATGAAATTTGCTAAATGACAGCTAAAATCCAGTTGTGTACAGTCATATCATTGCAGCTGGTAGTGATATCTCATATGCAGAAAATTCTCCAACATGCAGAAATAACCCCCAAAGCACTACGAATGCTGCCATGACCTGCAGGCATCCTTTAATTAAAACGTATATTTTTTTAGCCAGGCTTGTGCTTACCTTTTTAACTCTCTGAAATTCCTGGTTATTTCCACGAGCAAGTCTGTCATTGAGTCTCAGAATAATCCCTGTCCTCTAAAGATGCGGTGAATCGCGTGTGACGGCGAACAGGAATTGATAACTCCGGAGGGAGTTTGCAGTAAATCAGGATGTGTTCCTGAGGCCACTGAAGGCTTCTCTCTCACAGAATTACCTCCAGAGCCGACGTTAGTGCTGGCATCAGTGAAGCTAAGAGCAACCAAAAAAGTGTCAAGAACGAAGATCTACGATAAGCACAGATGGAAAGAGCCAGATACAGGAAAGAACACAAAGGAGTTGGGGGTGGAATTTTGTCTCTGGTGAAAGAAGTGGTGAATGGTGAAGAGCTGCGGAACAGCATTAAAAAAAAAAAAAAGAGATTATAGGAAAGGCTGATCAAATTTTGTGTTCCCAGGCCATGACGAAGAAATAGAGGTGGGTAAAGAGTGAGGACCTGCAGAGCTGGAAAGTGATAGAAGTTGCAGAGAGGGAAGGAAAAAAAGATTCAAGAGGCTGACCAGCAAGCTGGTGTTGAAAACGGAAATAGAGAAATGCCTGGGTAGGGGGAGAATGTTCAGGAGAGAGTGTGAAGAGACACCTGAGATGAGTTGTGTCGCAAGATCAGAGAACTTGGAAGTGGAACATTTGAATCAAAGATGTCAGTACTGAAAGACAAGTAGTAATTGGGAGCAAGCCAGCTCAGGAAGAAATCATAGAATCATCGAATGATTTGGGCTGGAAGGGACCTCAAAGATCATCCAGTTCCAACCCCCTGCCATGGGCAGGGACACCCTCCACTACACCAGGTTGCTCAAAGCCCCGTCCAACCTGGCCTTGAACACTTCCAGGGATGGGGCAGCCACAGCTTCTCTGGGCAACCTGTGCCAGTGCCTCAGCACCCTCAGAGGGAAGAATTTCTTCCTTAGATCCCATCAAAATCTCCCCTCTTTCAGTTTAAAGCCATTGCCCCGTGTCCTGTCATTACACACCCTTGTCCAAAGCCCCTCTCCAGCTTTCCTGTAGGTCCCCTTTAGGTACTGGAAGGTGCTGGAAGGTCTCCCCGGAGCCTTCTCTTCTCCAGGCTGAACAGCCCCAACTCTCTCAGCCTGTCTCCAGACCAGAGGTGCTCCAGCCCTCACATCATCTTCGTGGCCTCCTCTTGACCTGCTCCAGCAGCTCCATGTCCTTCTTGTGTTGGGGACCCCAGAGCTGAAGGCAGCACTGCAGGGGGGTCTCAGGAGAGCAGAGCAGAGGGGCAGAATCCCCTCCCTCGCCCTGCTGCCCACGCTGCTTTGGATGCAGCCCAGGACATGGTTGGCTTTCTGGGCTGCCAGAAAGTTGAAAGGTATTTGGAAGATATACAGGGTGCCCAGAAGCCAATAGGTAGGGTGAACCTGGAGGAGCCCTCTGCAAGATAGAGGCAGAGAGAATAGTGCAGTTAATGTCGAGGCAAAGCACTTAGCTTGGGAAAAAAGTCAGAATATAAACTCTCAGGAGTGTCAAAATAACCACGGAGTAATTATAGCCAGGCAGGAGACAGGATGAAGGCAGTGTGCGTATGGGGAACGTGTGAGAAATGTCTTCACTCAACACTTATTTGTACGTTCTGTTGAATGGAGAATAGTAGCAATAATGTGAGTGATGTAAGGAGAATTTTATTAATCACTAAAGCAATGGCAGAATGTGCCAAGAAATTCTCTTGAATTGAAGATCAGTGTGATGTCTTCCAGTTGTCGGGATCTGAACAGAGAAGAGGTTGTGATTGGAAATGGAATCAAACTTCCAGCAACTGGGAAGGCAAACCGTGCTGGGGAAACTTGGCTCAAGAATTAGGTTACATTGAGGTGAAGCAAAAAGAAGTGTAAAAAACTTAAGTTCTGAAAAGTGATACTTTTAAAAGTAAAAAAAAAAAAAAAATCCTTGCATAGGAGGTGGCTTTTATCTTTTCTATTTGAAATTACGGGGCTGGAATAGAAGGAACACCTGTGGTGCCTTCCTCGAAGGTTGACCAGATGATTATTTCTTATTTTAATCTCCGGATATCGGTTGTAGAAACCTGATTCCTTTAGAGCAGGAAGAGTAAAGGATAACAGCGAACTGAAGGAAAAATAACGATTATTGAATCGAGTGTCACAACATGTGGTGGTTGTCCAGCTCACATGGAAGTGGTTACTGGAGTGAATCTCAATGGGATGCAACTGGTGGTTGGGGTGGATGGGGAATCTATCCCAGACTAGTTCAGCTGCTCCTGCACCCGTTTGCAGCTGGAAGGGTTCAGCTACGGAGCTGAATCCTCAACCTGTGCAGCAGCTAATGCTAATGGGGCAGGTTGTTCAACAAGGCCAAGTGCAGGGTCCTGCACGTGGGTCGGGGCAATCCCAAGCACAAGTTCAGACTGGGCGGAGAATGGATGGAGAGCAGCCCTGAGGAGAAGGACTTAGGAGTGCTGGTGGATGATAAGCTCACCATGAGCCGGCACCGTGCGCTGGCAGCCCAGAAAGCCAACCGTGTCCTGGGCTGCACCCAGAGCAGCGTGGGCAGCAGGGCGAGGGAGGGGATTCTGCCCCTCTGCTCTGCTCTCCTGAGACCCCCCTGCAGTGCTGCCTTCAGCTCTGGGGTCCCCAACGCAAGAAGGACATGGAGCTGCTGGAGCGGGGCCAGAGGAGGCAACAAAGATGATGCGAGGGCTGGAGCACCTCTGCTCTGGAGACAGGCTGGGAGAGTTGGGGCTGTTCAGCCTGGAGAAGAGAAGGCTCCGGGGAGACCTTCCAGCACCTTCCAGTGTCTAAAGGGGCTACAGGGAAGCTGGAGAGGGGCTTTGGACAAGGGTGTGGAGTGACAGGACACGGGGCAATGGCTTTAAACTGAAAGAGGGGAGATTTCGATGGGATCTAAGGAAGAAATTCTTCCCTCTGAGGGTGCTGAGGCACGGGACCAGGTTGCCCAGAGGAGCTGTGGCTGCCCCATCCCTGGCAGTGTTCAAGGCCAGGTTGGACGAGGCTTTGGGCAACCTGGTGTAGTGGAAGGTGTCCCTGCCTGTGGCAGGGTGGTTGGAACTGGATGATCTTTGAGGTCCCTTCCAACCCAAACCATTCTGTGATTCTATCATCTGTTACACCTTGGAGCCCATCAGTGCTGCTCTGCTTCCCTTTAATACCTGAGGATTTGTGGGAAGGGGCAGTCATGCCCTTAGAATTATAATTAGTCCTGCCTAAGCTGTAATCATTAAAGTTGCAGGCGGCTCGTTAGTTGCATCATGTTTGTTTGCCTGCAGCCTTTTTTGTGTCCTGCTGAATCCTGTAAGATACAGTTATTGCATTAGCAGAAGGGTACCTGAATTATTTAAATGAGTAAAATTTGGTATTTGGGACAGGTGAAAAGCATTTTCTGTGGAAATGGGTGATTTAAGCCATGGGATTTGAAGAGCTGTGTTTGAAATATAAGAACCGTTCTAGTCTCTGAAAGCAAAAGTTCTGTGCACCTTTAAAGTGGTTTCTATTGTGGTGCAAGGTGCTGTGTTTTTAGTAAAACATGTTTAAATTAACAGTCCTTGGACGACTGAAGTCAGGGAAGTGCCTTGACTTAGATGTCACATTTGGGTTTTAATTACTCCGTGATTGCAGGGTGGAATTAGGAAAAAAAAAATCCTTCAATTGTAGAAAATCCTGACAAAATTCATGATCTGCTGCCCATCGTTGACAAACTGCGTGTTCCTGTGAAGCATTGTGCAGCCCTGCCATTCCCATTGAATCACAGAATCATGGAATGGTTTGGGTTGGAAGGGACCGCACAGACCATCCAGTTCCAACCCCCCTGCCATGGGCAGGGACACCTTCCACTACACCAGGTTGCCCAAAGCCCCATCCAACCTGGCCTTGAACACTGCGAGGGATGGGGCAGCCACAACTTCTCTGGGCAACCTGTGCCAGTGCCTCACCACCCTCAGAGGGAAGAATTTCTTCCTTAGATCCCATCAAAATCTCCCCTCTTTCAGTTTAAATCCATTGCCCCGTGTCCTGTCACTCCACATCCTTGTCCAAAGCCCCTCTCCAGCTTTCCTGTAGCCCCTTTAGGCACTGGAAGGTGCTGGAAGGTCTCCCCGGAGCCTTCTCTTCTCCAGGCTGAACAGCCCCAACTCTCTCAGCCTGTCTCCAGAGCAGAGGTGCTCCAGCCCTCGCATCATCTTTGTTGCCTCCTCTGGCCCCGCTCCAGCAGCTCCATGTCCTTCTTGTGCTGGGGACCCCAGAGCTGAAGGCAGCACTGCAGGGGGGTCTCAGGAGAGCCGAGCAGAGGGGCAGAATCGCAGTGGTGTATTCCAACCGAAGGAGCGGTACCGTCTTCCAAACGGCTCTGTCCCTCGGTGGGCACGAGGGAAGATGCAGAGTGACGCATATGAGGAACACATTTCCTGGGCTCCAAAGTTGGGTTCTGACCCCTCTCTGGGATGGAAATTACCGTTATGATCATTTCAAACATTTTTGCAGCGAGAGAAAGCAGAAGAGCGACCTGCTAAGGGGTGTGTGTTGCTATCTCTCGTTCACATCCCCTCTTTTCTTTCTCCCCGTTTGTTTTCCACATGACTGGGAAACAATTGCTTCTTCCACACGGAGCCCTTCTCCCCTTCCTGGGAAAATAGCAGGGAATAGGGACCATTTGCATAATCGTCTTTAGTGCTATTGTGGGCGGGTTTTGGATGCCGGCACGGAGTTGCAGACTGGCCACCTGTCCAGAACAAATGAACTTGGCTTTTGTGCCACATTATCTGCTTTTCCACAGCCTTATTTTCATGGAAGGAATAACTCCATTAAAATATTATAAACCCCCCTCGTTCTCCCGGTGTTTGCGTGGGGTTTAAAGCCCCCGGCTCAGGGGCGGGGAGGGAATTTCCTCCTTCTGTGTGAGCACAACTATATTTTCAAGCGGGCTCTGACATAGTTTTATAACTGCCTTTGTGAAATTATCCTCATGAATATTAATTAGGGGTGTGGGAAGAAAAGAAAAAAAAAACCCCGCCAAACCTCGAAATGATTTGCATTCATCCTGGTGTAAATGATAAATTAAGTGTTGTCTGATGTTTTCTAATGGTCCGTTTCACCTATGTAAAACAATTCATTAAACAATTGAGTTCTTAGCGAGGGAGGAAGAGGAGGGTAGGAGAGGGTGCTGAGGACACTACGCCGGCCAGTGCTTCATCACAGGAATTAACCACCTTCCCCGTTCCCATTTTTTTGACTTTTGCATGTGTAAGTGTTGGTTTTTGATCTTTTGTTCCCTATGACTAAAGACTCGGTGACAAACTAATTTGAATTTCTGCTTTTAAGGGGAAAAACGTGCAATTTCGTGTAGCTGGGGTGCTTTTGGTAGCCAACGCGTAGAGCGGACAAACTGTTTTGGTGCCTCGGTTTATTGCACATCAACCTTTGCGCTGAGAACCTCTCGGTGTGGAAAGCTCCAGGTTCCGTTGCTGCGTCGTGATGCAGGAAAACAAACTTTTCTGTACTTTATTTTTAACTTACTATTACTTAGCCAAACTTGGGCCAATTGTTTTTCAATATGGACAAAAGAATTCAGCTGTAAAAATACAAGTATGAAAGTTAAAACCAGCAATACAGCGTAGGTTTACGTGCCATTTATGTCCAAAAAAAAAAGAGGGACATGGTTTTTTTTTCTTCCCTTGCCTTTTTCCTTCCCAGTAGCAGTTACGGTAAGAGATGCATTGAGCCAATAGAATGTTATCTTAACACCCTTTTGGAGCCCTTACTCAACGCTCTGGAGTACCTGTGGCATTGATGATGACTATTCCGTGGCAGTGGAGAATCACAGAATCCCAGAATGTCAGTTCTCCAGATATGACTTTGGAAGGGACCTCAAAGGATCATCTAGTCCAATCCCCCTGCCAGAGCAGGACCACCTGGATCAGATCACACCAGAACGCATCCAGGCGGGTTTGGAACATCTCCAGAGAAGGAGACTCCACAACCTCTCTGGGCAGCCTGTTCCAGTGTTCTGGTACCCTTACTGGGAAGAAGTTCTTCGTCATGTTTAAGCGGAACCTCTGATGTTCCAGCTTAGATCCATTTCCCCTTGTCCTGTCATTGGATGCCAGTGAGAAGAGCCTGGCTCCATCCTCATGCCAGTCACCCTTTCCATATTTATAAACATTCCTGAGGTCCCCCCTCAGTCTCCTCTTCTCCACGCTAAAGAGACCCAGCTCCCTCAGCCTTTCCTCAGAAGGGAGATGCTCCACTCCCTTCATCATCTTTGTGGCCCTGCGCTGGACTTTCTCAAGCAGTTCCTTGTCCTTCTTGCACTGAGGGGCCCAGAACTGGACACAATATTCCAGATGCGGCCTCACCAGGGCAGAGTAGAGGGGGAGGAGAACCTCTCTCGACCTACTAACCACACCTCTTCTAATACAGCCCAGGATGCCATTGGCCTTCTTGGCCACAAGGGCACATGGCTGGCTCATGGTCATCCTGCTGTCCACCAGGACCCCCAGGTCCCTTTCCCCTGTGCTGCTCCCCAACAGTTCAGTCCCCAACTTGTACTGTTAAGAAGATGGGAGAAGTGGATGGGAGATTTCTGTCAATCATCAACTGCTTTGCAATGATGTTCTTGAGACCAGACCTACACCGTGCACATTGTACTACTTTGTTTTGCTTCTCTCGTGTTCCTCACATCGCGTTTACCACCCTTTGAGTGAGCAGGGAGCTGCTGCAGCTCTTGTAATTCCCTTAGTAATCCTTTGGTAACACTGGGAATGAACGTTGCGTGTTACTGTTTGCAGTGACTTGTGCAGGTATTTGAATTATGGAATTGTTGTGGACTTTGGCATGGAAATTGCACGGCAAGACTGGCCGGTCCGTCCCTCCGGTCGCTGTCGGTCAGTAGTGCTGGTTTAAAGGAAGCCAAATACATTTGTCGGATTACACGTGTCTTTTTCCAAGAGAGAACGTTAAAATCCATCAATTGCATTTTGCTGTAATGAAAAATAATTTAATTACAGTGAAAAATGGTAGGCAGAAAAGAACAAAAATGTAACCTCTGGAAATTAAGAAGACCAGAAGTTTCAAGCCACCACTTAGTACTTCAGCAGTTACTATTTTGACGTATCTTTTGATTTCCTCTGTGTGGATGGTTTATTCATGTATTTTAGAAAATTACGGACGCTGTTCCAGCAGTAAAAAAAAGAGCTATTTTGTTTAATTTGCAAACCGCGCCGTAGTTTGTAAACCCTTAGTCATTAAATGTGTTTTCCCTGCCTGAAACGTCTTGTTTAAAACCCAACAAACAGGGGAATTGGAAAAATCTGTGCATGTTGATGAATTGGATTTGTTTTTTTTTAATCTTGTGCTGATTTTTCCTGCTTTGCCTTTCTCTTCCATGATAATTGGAAGTTGGGTTCACTCTTTATACTCTCATCCTCTGAGTGAAGACCTGAAGTTCCCCAGTTCTTAGTGGAAGTTTCTGATTTCCAGCCCTGGTTCACAACAGATTTTAGAGGAGCAGTTCTCCAGATATGACTGAATTTGGAAGATTTAAAGTCTGGCCGTCCGTGTAATCCGAGTCCTCTCTCCGTTACTTATTGATGATGAGGTTTCCTAGGTTTTCCAGTTGTCAGCCTGCTGATGCAGCTTCGAGATTTAGGATGTGATGTGAGTATGGGAATCTTACTCTTTGTTTTCTTTCCAGGAGCCTGACCCCTGGTACCTCATTTTAACATGGTGAATAATGCTCTGTGCTCAAAGTGCATCCAGCTGGAATTGCGTCTGGGATGGGGGGCAAGGGGGGGACTGGGAGCTTTGGATGCCATCATGAAGCAATTAGACAAGCTGCTTAATAATTTATAGCTTGCTGTCGTAAGAGTTGGAAGCGTTTTGACTGAAGAGGGTTTTGTTGAACCTTTCGGTGCTTTCGGTGAAGCCCGTATTTCGGTTGGAAATGATTTGGCTTTGAAGAACAGCGGAGAACACAGAACCCGATGACTTTGTCATCTATTAATTAATGCTTTGTCTTGCTACCTAGAGATAAGAGTTTGCTCAGATCTCTCAGCGTATTGTGAAGACGTAAAAACCTTTGTGAAGCAGAAAATGAACGTAACACTCGTTTTTTACAAATTTTGACAGATAACATTTTTTACGTTTCATTCAGTTGAATTTGCTTGTAACTTGGTGGCTTTTTTCCTGTTCTGTAACCTTAAATATTATATTAAACCGGGGAAAAAAATGGTAACACTGGGGAAAGGAGGAAAGATTTGCTTATCTACTAGATTGTAATTTTGATATACTTGGTGTTTAGATGAGTGCTGTTCTTAGAAATTACATAGATACCGTTATAGAAAAATAATTTCTAATACTTTAATAAAAAATGCTGAAATTCCCAACCTTTGCTACATAGAAGAAAGAAAAGCGCAGTTGGGTTTTCAGGTGCAGGAGAATGAAGCAGTCTTAGACTGAGCTGTCTGAAGAATCATAGAATCGTGGAATCACAGAATGGTTTGGGTTGGAAGGGACCTCCAAGATCATCCAGTTCCAACCCCCCTGCCATGGGCAGGGAAAAGAAGTGCAAAGGCAAAGAGAACCAGAGCTCCTTGTGCAAAATACTGTCCGTAAACACTGTCTCTGTTTTCCAAAGGAAAAGAGTTTTTCTGTAAGCTTTTTTCACGTCTATAAACGTTATAAAGTTATGAGTGATTTGTAATGATAGTCCCTCAAGCATTTGTCTAGAGAAACGTAGTGCTGACCTTCTTGGATGTGACTCTTCCATCTCCAGTCGGTGAGCAGTCGCTTTGCTCAGTTTGAATAGTTGTGCTGTTATTCCAACGCTGAAGCTGTTTCTTTGGCTTTATCCAGTTGTTGCAAGGATATTATTCAAGATGTAGATCTGTATTTTCTTCCGTATTTCTTTGAATTCAATTCTTAGCAGCCACACTCTTTCCAGAATTATAGTGTGGATTCAGTCTTCATAGAATCACAGAATGGGTTGGGTTGGAAAGGACCTCAAAGATCATCCAGTTCCAACCCCCCTGCCATGGGCAGGGACACCTTCCACTATACCAGGTTGCTCCAAGCCCCAGCCAACCTGACTTTGAACACTGCCAGGGATGGGGCAGCCACAGCTTCTCTGGGCAACCTGTGCCAGTGCCTCACCACCCTCAATGTAAAAAATTTCTTCCTTAGATGTCATGGAAATCTCCCCTCTTTCAGTTTAAAGCCATTGCCCCGTGTCCTGTCATTACACACCCTTGTCCAAAGCCCCTCTCCAGCTTTCTTGTAGCCCCTTTAGGCACTGGAAGGTGCTGGAAGGTCTCCCCAGAGCCTTCTCTTCTCCAGGCTGAACAGCCCCAACTCTCCCAGCCTGTCTCCAGAGCAGAGGTGCTCCAGCCCTCGCATCATCTCTGTGGCCTCCTCTGGACCCGCTCCAGCAGCTCCATGTCCTTCTTGTGTTGGGGACCCCAGAGCTGAACGCAGAATTCCAGGTGGGGTCTCAGGAGAGCAGAGCAGAGGGGCAGAATCCCCTCCCTTGCCCTGCTGCCCACGCTGCTCTGGATGCAGCCCATGATAACGTTTGACTCTGAGCTGAATGAATCCGATCATGTATTTGTCCCTGTAAGACCATGTGCCCAGTTACTGCTATTTATTCGATGCATAGTAATCTGAATTTTATGGCTGTTTCATCGTGATTACATCCTGAAAGTCTACTGAAATATTTTTTTATTTTTGAGCAGTGAAGGCACAGGACATGAAAGGCTCAACCAGTTCTGAGGGCAATGGTTTAAACTGAAAGAGGGGAGATTTTGATGGGATCTAAGGAAGAAATTCTTCCCTCTGAGGGTGGTGAGGCACTGGCACAGGTTGCCCAGAGAAGCTGTGGCTGCCCCATCCCTGGCAGTGTTCAAGGCCAGGTTGGATGGGGCTTTGGGCAACCTGGTGTAGTGGAGGGTGTCCCTGCCCATGGCAGGGGGGTTGGAACTGGATGATCTTTGAGGTCCCTTCCCACCCAAACCATTCTGTGATTCTGTTGGCCACATCTTTGCAAACGCAGTTTCCCCTTTTGCCTCCAGCTTGTCTGCATCATCTGTGCTAGGAAGAGTTCATGGTTTTCAGAGCAGGCTTGCGCAAGGCTGGTCCTCTTGGAATGAAGTTGTAGTAGTTGCTCATACTTATTAATTGTATTAATTGATCTTTGCAAAGGGAAAGATTCTGCTGGGGACAAAACTGATGATAAATGCTCATCAGGACTTTACTCTGAGTACATAATAGCTGCACATATTGCAGTGTGAAATAGTGCAACTTCACGTAAGTGCTGTGTAATCTCTGATGAATCGAAGGTGCTGATGTGCTGATCTCGGTGTCGTGTTGGCTGATGTGGTCTGATTCTCTCCTGTGCTCGATTTATTTACATGAGATTGATCTTTGTCTATAATTTGTGACTTAAACTGGAGGGGCTGTTACCATATTTGATTTTTGGAGGTTCTGGTCTCTGTCTTTCCACCCTGATGCTGTGGAGTGCTGCCCCATTCAGAGGGTGTTGGTGCTCCCAGACACTACGGTGATTCACGTCGGAAAATCTACATCATTGTGCATTTGTCTCACTTAAATTGCTCATCTGAAAATATAATTGAGAACTTCCATTTATCATCGAAGCGACGCCTTATCCTGAACTGGAGGAACAAAAAACCCGAGATGTTGTCTCTAACACTTGTGTGAGTGTCTGTGAAACACCAATCTGTTCCCAAGTAACTCGTTTCAGTCCTGTACTCGGGTAATTTTACTTTAAAATACCCTCTATTTGCTACCAGCATCGAATTTTAAAATTTCTGCTCGTGGGAATTTCGGACTTCTCAGATTTGTTTTATTGATACATGAGTAAACTCAGTGTTTGAGAGCTGCTCTTATAACTGTTAGTAAATATATAAATAGAAATATCAACATTGCTTTTTTAAGAATAAACTTACTCTGAGCCTGAGTAAGTTTGGCCCAAATAATCTTGATATGATTTTACTGCCATATTGCAGTCCTGCCTTTTTTTTTTTTTTAATTTTATTTTATTATTTTTTGACATGGTTTGGCAGCAGACTAGGGCATTTGCCATATCTAGTCTTTAAAAATAACATAAGGAAGACGTCGCCTGTCAAATTAGCACATGACCCGTTTGGAAAGCAGAAAAAATACCAACACAACAGTTCTGAAAGATTACAGAGGTTTTCAGACTTCTGTTTCCTACCTACTCTGCTTCACAGTTACCTGGAGCGAAGACCTTTGGGGCTTTCTACGGTTTAATTTTCAGTATGAGAAAGCTTGATACAAACTACTCAAGGTCTGTTGAGGTTCTGCCACAAAGAAAAGCCAGAAAATGCCCAGTTAGGAGGAAACATACCATATGCTTTCCAGTCCTGAGCTGCCAAACTCAACTCCTTCCCTATTGTGGGAGCGTTGGAGACCAGATGGCCTGTGTCCCCTGGCGCTGGGCATTTTCTGCCTTTTCTCAGTTCTTCTCTTGGTCTGATAATACCAGGTCCATGAGTTTCACGTGTGAAATATAGATCTAGAAATGAGTTTCACGTGTGAAATATAGATGTAGAAAAGTTCCTGTGGGCAGACCTGTACTTGGCCAATGTTGAGACTGACTAAATGTGTGTTGTAAGTACCCGGAGGCAAACTTTCCTTCTCTTCTGGCTGCTTTTCACCAGTTTGTTTTCTGTGAAGAGATTAGCTTGGTGATTTTTTTTTTTTTTATTTCTTTTCTGAATTGTTCCTGTTAAATTCTTTCTTAAATGAACAGGAAGGATTTTTTTTTTTTATATGAATGAAGTCAAACTGAGTTGGACTTGGACACTCTTGGCAGCTCTTAGAAGAGTTGGCTTGTCTTATAACTTCAGAGAAAAAAATGTTTTCTAATAGACTGTTTTTCCCCTCAGTGAGTGCTTTGGCACCTGTATCCTGAGCTGTGCAGTTGTTTTTTTTTGCTACAGATGTTTGAACATGAGCACAACCTTTAACGTCTCTGCAGTAGTTGCAGCTGCCTGTTCTTGTGTCCTGTTGAGAATAGAGATTTCTTATTTTAAAAAGATACTCCTGATTTAAGGTACCAAGATACCTTCAGATACCAAATTTACCTTTGGTAAACTTAAAATCCTGGTAAAGACCGTTAGTTACTCAAACCTTACTTATAATTTTGCATAGTCTAAATATCCCTGTTCAAAGATTACATTGTGTCTCCGCGACTGTTGGATTTAAAAAGGGCAAAATAAGACACAGTAAAACTCCTGAAACATACACACATACTTGTGAAGGGCAGGTTAAAGAATGTGGATGTCGTCTTAAAAGTTTCATAGAATCATGGAATGGTCTGGGCTGGAAGGGACCTCAAAGATCATCCAGTTCCAACCCCCTGCCATGGGCAGGGACACCCTCCACTACACCAGGTTGCCCAAAGCCTCGTCCAGCCTGGCCTGGAACACTGCCAGGGATGGGGCAGCCACAGCTTCTCTGGGCAACCTGTGCCAGTGCCTCAGCACCCTCAGAGGGAAGAATTTCTTCCTTAGATCCCATCGAAATCTCCCCTCTTTCAGTTCAAAGCCATTGCCCCGTGTCCTGTCACTACACACCCTTGTCCAAAGCCCCTCTCCAGCTTTCTTGTAGCCCCTTTAGGTACTGGAAGGTGCTGGAAGGTCTTCCCGGAGCCTTCTCTTCTCCAGGCTGAACAGCCCCAACTCTCCCAGCCTGTCTCCAGAGCAGAGGTGCTCCAGCCCTCGGATCATCTCCGTGGCCTCCTCTGGCCCCGCTCCAGCAGCTCCATGTCCTTCTTGTGTTGGGGACCCCAGAGCTGAATGCAGCACTGCAGGGGGGTCTCAGGAGAGCAGAGCAGAGGGGCAGGGTCCCTTTCTGTAGGACATATGAGAGCAGGCATTCCAGGAAAGTGCTTTGCACTGAGTAGAAATACTGCTAAATTATGTTCTGCTTCCACTCAGAGTCCATATGGAGTCTTGGGAAGGTGGGAAATTTTATATGATCAGAACTCTCGATAAGGGAAATACAAATGCTGTGAACCCAGAAAATCACTGCTACTTTTTCAAAATGGGATGTGAGCTTTGGAGCCACCTTGCTTGGGGAACGCCGGCATCAGGAATTGCCTTTGGACCTTGTATAGTTATTTGCAGTTCTTTTGGTGTGGTGTGTTCACCTGGGAGCTTCTCCCAGCAAACTTCTTGTTTGATATTACTGATATTACTGCTGTCACTTACTTTTACTGCT
Organism: Tauraco erythrolophus; assembly: GCF_009769465.1. Lineage (NCBI taxonomy): Eukaryota > Metazoa > Chordata > Aves > Musophagiformes > Musophagidae > Tauraco > Tauraco erythrolophus. The sequence goes on along the minus strand of NC_141465.1, from coordinate 135,653,044 downwards.
CTACGAAAAAAAGTCCCAATAGATTTTTCATAAGCAGGTTAATCATATGGTTATCATGGACCTAAACTGGATTTGTTAATTGCTTCGTTAAAAAAAAAAAAAAAAAAAAAAGATCAATTTTGCCAATCTGTTTGCAAAGTAGGGTGCAACCTGTGCATTCAGACCTTTGCACAGCTGAATGTACCTAAGTGCCTTTAGGGTAGACAAAGAAAAGAGTTGCCTAAAGGTGCAGATAGCTGGGACTGCAGTTAGCCAGCTGTATGCCCAGGTGGCCAAGGCAGCCAGCAGCATCCGGGCTTGTACCAGCAATAGTGTGGCCAGCAGGACTGGGAAAGGAATCGTCCCCCTGTGCTCGGCACTGGTGAGACCACATCTTGAATCCTGTGTTCAGCTTTGGCCCCTCACTGCAAGAAGGACATGGAGGTGCTGGAGCATGTCCAGAGAAGGGCAACGGAGCTGGTGAAGGGTCTGGAGCACACGTGTGATGGGGAGCGGCTGAGGGCACTGGGGGTGTTCAGCCTGGAGAGAAGGAGGCTGAGGGGAGACCTTCTCGTTCTCTGCAACTGCCTGAAAGCTGGTTGTAGTGAGGTGGGATTGGTCTTTTGTCCCGAGTACCAAGCGATAGAACTAGATGATCTTTGAGGTCTCTTCCAACCCAAACCATTCTATGATTCTATGACCAGAGAAAACGGCCTCAAGTTGCACCAGGGGAGGTTTAGGTTGGATATGAGGAAAAATATCTTCCCCAAAAGGGTTGTGGAGCATTGGAACAGGCTGCCCAGGGAAGTGGTGGAGTCACCATCGCTGGAGGGATTTAAAAGCCGTGTAGCTGTGGTGCTGAGGGACATGGTTTAGTCAGTGTGAGAGAAGCAGCAAGCTTGGTTTTCTAAGGTTGCTTTTTGTATTCATCCCAGGAGCATAAAATTCAATTTTGCATTCAGCATTGGGAAATCTTGGCTCGATTCTCTCATCTGGGGGTATGAACGTTGACAATTTCAGGCAAACAGTTGATTTCTAGTCATTTGAACTTGAACTCTGCGTTGACACCTGTCATTTCATGCACCACAGTGTCGAGTACGTGATGCAGCAATCTACTGGTAGTGGCTCAGACATTAACTGGAGTAGTAGACCATGGGTTAAAGATTCCTGAGAATGTCATTTTTCATCTCAGCTCAGCTGAAAGATGGAGAAGACTTCTGTTGGTGTTAGAAAATAAAAATTGCAAAAATTGGAGCTGTCCCAAGTCATCATTGTCATGTTGCTCTGACTGGTGCGTGATAAAGGCTGAAGTTTGGTCTTATGGGAAGGAAACAATACTTGTATTTTATTCTTTTTGGGAATATCTTCCAACATCTCTTGCCTCTCAGTGGAAGGTGAGATTTTTTTCATTATTAAAGGCCCGTGGATCCAGTTATCAGCTCACATCAATTTGCAGATCAGCTGTCATGAGTGGACCAGTCAAAGACTGGAAAAAAAACCAAACCTGTCCTTGGCCACATTTCTCCTGACATTGTATTTCTTGAGATTTTTAGTGTCTTCTGTATTTCCCTGCAGGACACAATCCCTTCAGTTTTTATATCCTTATCCTCTCCTATGAGACAGGCTGAGAGAGTTGGGGCTGTTCAGCCTGGAGAAGAGAAGGCTCCGGGGAGACCTTCCAGCACCTTCCAGTACCTAAAGGGGCTACAGGAAAGCTGGAGAGGGGCTTTGGACAAGGGCGTGTAGTGACAGGACACGGGGCAATGGCTTTAAACTGAAAGAGGGGAGATTTCGATGGGATCTAAGGAAGAAATTCTTCCCTCTGAGGGTGCTGAGGCACTGGCACAGGTTGCCCAGAGAAGCTGTGGCTGCCCCATCCCTGGCAGTGTTCCAGGCCAGGTTGGATGAGGCTTTGAGCAACCTGGTGTAGTGGAGGGTGTCCCTGCCCATGGCAGGGGGGTTGGAACTGGATGATCTTTGAGGTCCCTTCCAACCCAAACTGTTCCATGATTCTATGAATGTGGATTCTTCCGAAAAACCACTTAGATTGAATTCACCTTATCCAGAATGTATTTGACTTTGGATCCTTTTCTCCCCCCACCAACTCGTCAGCTGCACTAAAATCACTGAGAAATAATTCCCCAGTCCCTTTTCCTGTTTTCAGTTTCAAACTTCACTAATAAGCAGAAATATGTCACTTCGGTGTCTGCAGACCTGAAATACTGAAAGTAGTGTTAGGCACGACTGAACTCAAACTTGACCTCCTCCTTACGCTGGCTGATTAATCCAGCTGGTTTTCCTAGGAAGTCTAAACCTTTGTTTTCCACTGGATCAAGATGGCAAAACTTCTTTGCAGATGTAAGCATGTACACGTTCCTTTCTGATTTCCGGAGGACAATTCTGTTGTTTGTTCAGCTGAAAGAGTTGTCCAGCCAAAGTGAATCATCTTCATTTGTTCTTAAAAAATTGCAGATCTTTGTCTCTTTGTCTTCTGCACTTGATATTCGTAACGGTGCTTTTAGCACGTACTTACTGGTTCAAAATAAACCCCAACTACCAGTCTGGAGTTGGAATTTCCTGGCTGAAGTGGCCTGTTGTAGGTTTCACTGCAATTAATTCTTTTACGGATCTGTGCATAACCAGACAAGCAGTGGCAAACCTTCCTTCCTCCTTGGCTGTTGAATTATCCAGAGGAAAATAAGCTGGGGGGGTGTGGTGGTAGAGGAAGGGAAGATGGAGCCAAACTTGGAAATGACTGACTGCCCTTTGACTGCTGAACTGGTTAGGTTTGGCCTTGTGCCTCCTCACGTCATCAAATTTTATTGTATAAATTATCTAAATGTTCATATTTAATGTCAACATTTCAAAATAGACCTTGTCATTTGTCCTTGTCAGGATCCTCCTTTTCCAGTGAAGAAATTCCACGTGAATACAATGAGTATTTCCATGTGGAATACTCCCCAACCCTAAGGGAGGTCTGGAATGAAGGGCACTGTTACAGAAAATCCACGTTTCTTGGAGAAAACCGCGATAATCGGTCGGACCGTTCGCGATGGTCGTGGAGCAGATTGAGGCGGTGTGGTGCTGTGGTGGGACAGGGCTACCAGTAACACCAGGAACATGTGGGTGTGGAATTGGGTGAAATATTGTCCATGCAAGGAGATGTTTTCTGAGATGCATGAGGAAAAGGTGCTTTGCTGAAATAGCCCAAAATTCCATAATTTTGTGACAATATAGCTGTAGAAATGGACTGGCTATGCACAATCTTTCATCATCATCATCATCGGCATTGTCATCATCATCGTCTTGTATTGGAGAGTGTAAGATTTCAGTAGTGTTAAAAGGAGACTTTCAGACTTATTTAAACATTAATAAAAATGTTTAAAAAGAATACTTGAAGCAGAATGGACTAGAAATAGGAGTTAAAAAAACCCACCAGGAAAACTACGACGTCCGAATAATGATGATGGTGATTTTCAGAGCCAGATTTGTTCCTGTAAACTTTACCAGACATACCAGATACCAAAACATACCAAATTCATTAAAATATGGCATTGTGTTTTCAGGCAGATTTTAGTTTCCCCCCCCCAAAATGATGTACACATTTAAACTAATGCCAAAACCTGACTTACAAAATCTGAATATAAAAGATTACCTAATTGCACGTTCCGTATTCTGAAGATATAACGAGCTCAGATGCTAAATACCGAATGCAAAATTAATTTTGACACTGTAGTGTGATAAACTTCAGACTAGTAAAATCCCAGTTGTTCTAAACTGATCAATAAATATTATGTGAAGCTGAACAAGTTTAATAGTTAAGCCAGCTGTTTTAGGATGGGGAAAAAAATAAGCTTTGTGCTCCATAAAACACAGAGCTGCGTCAGTGCTTTGTAATCATGTGAACCTTTAGAATCACAGAAACATGGAATGGTTTGGGTTGGAAGGGACCTCAAAGATCATCCAGTTCCAACCCCCCTGCCATGGGCAGGGACACCTTCCACTACACCAGGTTGCCCAAAGCCTCATCCAACCTGGCCTTGAACACTTCCAGGGATGGGGCAGCCACAACTTCTCTGGGCAACCTGTGCCAGTGCCTCAGCACCCTCAGAAGGAAGAATTTCTTCCTTATATCTAAGAAGTTAATAATTAAATTTAATTAAGAAGTTCTCACAGAACACAAAACGCCGACCTGCTCGGTCACAAAGACACGATGAAGAACACCGAGCGACTTCAGAGCGGCTGGTGGAGAACAAACCAAATTCAAAATGGAGTTTATGACAAAAAAAAGCAAATCTGGGATGTATTTCTCTGCAGAAAGGAAAAAAGTCACTTTGTGCAGCTTTCTAGTGCAATAATATACAGACTCGTTGTAGAAATGCTTCTTACAGATGAGCAGATTTGCCAATGAAGTGCTGGAATAACTTGGAAGGAATAGCTGCCGGAATTGTTTTGCAGTTCCTCAACTTCTGCAATTCCTTAAGACGCTGATATATCCCTGACATGAGATGCTGGTGCTTCCAGTTGTCAGGCTTTTTCACAATATTAGATACTCAGAAATCAAATTCTTGTGAATGGTGTTATTTAAAAAAAAAAAAACAACCAGAAGCAAAGCACATATTTATGGTTTATTTATAAATATAGATGCAAAATCACACAGTGATGATGGGAGAACTCTGATTTTACAGTCGGGCTCCGTGGCTGACTTGGCAAAGTCTCAAATACAACGTCACTTAAGAGATGCCAAGTCTATATTCCTGCATCCCAGCTAATAAATAAGTCCAGCTCACATGTTCCTCTGTATTGCCCAGAGAAGCTGTGGCTGCCCCATCCCTGGCAGTGTTCAAGGCCAGGTTGGATGGGGCTTTGGGCAACCTGGTGTAGTGGAGGGTGTCCCTGCCCATGGCAGGGGGGTTGGAACTAGATGATCTTTAAGGTCCCTTCCAACCCAAACCATTCCATGATTCTATGATTCTTAATTCCTTGGAAGCGTCACCTTTTGCCGATGCGTCGGACACGCAGCTGTGCCGCGTGTCACCGGGGACCGTCGTGCCGGTGGGACGATCAGTCGCACGTCGTGGTTGCCTGGGGGTAAAAAGGAGCTCTGGCACCGAGACTGAGTCTGTTGGGCAGACACGGGTTTATTTGTCTGCGGTGTTAATATCTGTGATTATTTTTTTTTTATATAAAATTATTGATTGCTGGTGGATGAGGAGCTCAACACGAGCTGGCAACGTGCGCGGGCAGCCCAGAAAGCCAACCATGTCCTAAGAGAAGGCTTAACCATTAAGTCTCTTCAAAAAACATTTGAAGTTGCAGTGTGAGAATGTGCTCATCCTGTTTTCAACCACTTCTCTGCCGTAAAGCACCAAGCGCTATTTTGAAAGCAAAAGTTTTGATTTTCAGGTTCCTTTACAAACCACACTTTCAGCCAGCATCAGCTGACAACGTTGCCTCACCAGCCTCCTCCAAAAAAGGTTTGGTTAGATTATAAATACTTTTCTTCTTGTTTTTTTGAGGGGATGTGAGTTGTGATAAAGAAAGCATTTCTCTTCTTAAAAGGGAAAAAAATAGCAAGTGTTGACTATGACAGGTTGGAGTTATCGCAGACAGGAGAGCTGCAAGAATGGATTAGCAAATTTGGGAGGGTGCAAAGCTATGTTAACCTTTTTGCTGCTTTCTTTAACAAATATCTTTAATCAGAAACTGGTACCAGTGGTGGTGTTGAAAGCACTGGTGCAGAACAGTGCTTAGAGGTGTTTCACTGAAAGGTTGATCAGGTTTTTTCTCTCTGAAATTCTTCCATCAGCCAGATGAACTCGTTAACGTCGATTTTTAATCATAGAATCACAGAATGGTTTGGGTTGGAAGGGAGCTCAAAGATCATCCAGTTCCAACCCCTCTGCCATGGGCAGGGACACCCTCCACTACACCAGGTTGCCCAAAGCCTCATCCAACCTGGCCTTGAACACTGCCAGGGATGGGGCATCTACAACTTCTCTGGGCAACCTGTGCCAGTGCCTCAGCACCCTCCGAGGGAAGAATTTCTTCCTTAGATCCCATCAAAATCTCCCCTCTTCCAGTTTAAAGCCATTGCCCCGTGTCCTGTCACTACACACCCTTGTCCAAAGCCCCTCTCCAGCTTTCCTGTAGCCCCTTTAGGCACTGGAAGGTGCTGGAAGGTCTCCCCAGAGCCTTCTCTTCTCCAGGCTGAACAGCCCCAACTCTCCCAGCCTGTCTCCAGAGCAGAGGTGCTTCAGCCCTCGCATCATCTCTGTGGCCTCCTCTGGACCCACTCCAGTAGCTCCATGTCCTTCTTGTGCTGGGGACCCCAGAGCTGAAGGCAGCACTGCCGGGGGGTCTCAGGAGAGCAGAGCAGAGGGGCAGAATCCCCTCCCTCGCCCTGCTGCCCACGCTGCTCTGGATGCAGCCCAGGACACGGTTGGCTTTCGTGGCTGCCAGCTCATGGTGCCGGCTCATGGTGAGCTTAATCCGTAGTTCAGTCTTTTCCTACAAGATCCTCTCCTGATTCCTTTGTAGAGGGGTTGTTGTCACACTATTCTTGAGAAAAAAATACTGTCGAAGATGAAATTGTTGCTGTGCTCCATCAACCACCCAAGATCTGAGTTACAGGAAACTTGAAATTTAAAATTACACTTAAGCTTCATACATTACAGAACTGAAAAGTGCCAAGTTATGGTCTCACTCAAAACAGAACTTGTGGAGACAATTACGGGGAAGGTGAGAATTTGAGAAGCCAATTTTTTTGTTTGTTTGTTTTTTAATCTTAATTGGTGCTTTGTTTTTTCCCACAGCACCAGACCGTGATCCTTGTCTGTCTTTCTACCAACACACAACTCTCACTTGCCTGGGTGGAAGGAGGCGATGAGCAATTCAGGTGTCCATAGAGTCACTTCTGTACTTGCTGCAAGTGATATTTCTCAGAAGGTTGTGCAGAGAAGGAAAATACCCCTACCTGACAGCAGTGCTACTTCAAACCCTGCGTTGAGTGTCTTCAAAGTCAAATTAAATAGCACCTCTTTGTGCTTTTGGCTCCTATACCTTAAACCAGCAGAAAATAGTGGTGAGGAAGTGCCTCAGATGTCTCCCACCTCTTTCTCTGCAGGCAGCGCTTGCTCAGGTCGAGTTTGTGCAGAGGGCTTGTTTGAGACAGAGGAAGGATGTGGCATTTGTTTCACAGAGAGCGGGGGAGACGGGGTACGGTGACTGGGAGAGCAGTTCCTCTTCGTAGTGAGTGGTACAACATCTTTGTTACTATCACTTTTGCAGGTGGTGTATTTGGATTGTATTTTGCAGAGGTGAAGATGCTCAGTCCTCAGAAACTTTACTTTGAATTAACGCAAGAAATCAGACCTGTAAATAGAGAAAGCCAGATGTTTAGCCATGACTTCACTCTCTTCAGTCTTTTAATGCCAGTTTTATATGGTCTTTCCCTCGAAACTTGGAGGGAGGGAATCTTTATATACATGTTCAGCTCTTGGGCACCCAACATAAGGACGTGGAGCTGCTGGAGTGGGTCCAGAGGAGGCCACGGTGATGACGCGAGGGCTGGAGCACCTCTGCTCTGGAGACAGGCTGGGAGAGTTGGGGCTGTTCAGCCTGGAGAAGAGAAGGCTCCGGGGAGACCTTCCAGCACCTTCTAGTGCCTAAAGGGGCTACAGGAAAGCTGGAGAGGGGCTTTGGACAAGGGTGTGTAGTGACAGGACATGGGGCAATGGCTTTAAACTGAAAGAGGGGAGATTTCGATGGGATCTAAGGAAGAAATTCTTCCCTCAGAGGGTGGTGAGGCACTGGCACAGGTTGCCCAGAGAAGCTGTGGCTGCCCCATCCCTGGCAGTGTTCAAGGCCAGGTTGGATGAGGCTTTGAGCAACCTGGTGTAGTGGAGGGTGTCCCTGCCCGTGGCAGGGGGGTTGGAACTGGATGATCTTTGAGGTCCCTTCCAACCCAAACCATTCCATGATTCTGTGACTTCATCTGTTAGGAGTGGGGAGTTGCTCCAGAAGCACAAGACTTTTGAACCAAGAGGTAAACAAATTTCATCTCCAGAGCTGCTAATCTGCCTTCAGCTACACCGAAAAGTGGCATGATGAGAGCCTTCTGAATTTGTTTAAGATAATCTAAGGCTCTGCCCTTTCCTGAGGTTTTCCAACAGTTTCTGAGAGACTTTAAGCTAGCTGTGAAAGAGGACTCTGTATTTAAGTTTATGAAAAACAGCTTCACAATCTATGAAAAATTATTGCAAGTATAGAGGAGAGTAAATTATATGTGGTCTAAGCTAAAGCTACTTATATTCTGAAGACTAAAAAAAAAAATTTTACCTCCTTGTAGGTTGGTGGAGCTAAAAACTGCTGTGTTTGCAAGAAGAGAGTCCCTAATTGTGAAGCTGGCTCTCAATACCAGTCAGACCACCCTATAGTGGATTCAGAGGAGAAAACATGATAAAATTCTCACCAGACCATTCAATAAGACAGTTTTGCATCAACGTAGACATTTTTTAGGAGTAATTCAGCAAAAGGCTTTAAAAATTACTTGGAATGTTTCTGAATGGCAACATCTCTCTAGTAATTTAAAAATATATCATTTAGAAAGTGAAAATAATTTATACACAGGTGAATACTTAGCTTGGTCGTTGTAACTGGTTTTACTGTAGTTTGTAACTTGCTCCGAGTTGGAAGGATCTGCAGTTTCATTACGGACATGGTGCTGCATCATGAAGATGACAGTTTGTCGTGGTTTTAGGCTGATCCAGCAACTAAAACTCACACAGTCTCTCCTTCTCCAGTAAAGTAGAGAGGAGAGAAAAAAAAAAACAACAAAGGACTGAGGGTTGAGACAAGAACAGAGGGAGCACCCACCAACCATGGTCCCGGGCAAAACAGACAGGGCTTTCTCAAAGCAAAACAGTTTATTAATGGTTACTTAAAAGGACAAAGGGAAACAAAACCAGCTACTCGAGAGGACAGAAAGAAACAAAACCAGATCTTAAAACCGACACCTTCCCCCCCCCCCTTCCTTTTCCTCCCGGCTCTACCTCCTCCCAGCACAGGGGACAGGGACTGGGGGAGTGCAGGTCAGTTCATTCTGTGCTGTTACTGCTGCTTCTTTCTTAAAGGAGAAGGAGTCCTTACACCCTTTTCCCCTGCTCCAGTGGATCCCCTACCCACGAGGAAAAATCCACAAACTTCTCCAGCGTGAGTCCAGCCCACTGGAAACAATCCTTCCCCACAGATTGCTCCGGTGTGGGCTTTACCACAGTCTCGGGTGCTTAGGGAGCTGTAGCCACTCGCTCTGGCGTGGGTCATCACGCAGACTCCAGATGCCTTTCTGCCTTGTCGTGCGTCCCAACACGACCATCCTCAGGCTCAGGCATCTTCTCCCCACGGGCTGCGAGTGGGTCTCTGCTCCACCGAGGCCGTCCTGGTTGCAGGGGGGCCGCCTGCCATCTCACCATCAGCCGCAGGGGAAACTCGGCTCCAGCACCTCCTCCCGCTCCATCCTCACTGACCTGCTGTCGATGCAGCTGTTTCTCTCAGATCTCAGTCCTCTCCAGGTGAACTCAGCCCAGTGGGCACCCCGGGAGTGGGGTGCCCCCGAGTTCCCCAGCTGGCTCCGCCGCCGCCATTCTCCGTGGGCGGCGCCGGCCCGACTTAAATAGGGCAATTCGCAGAGGCGCCCTATTGGCTCAACCCCGAGGGGGATGGCAGTCTGATCTGGTGGCCAGAACTAAGCCTAACCCGGTTCCAAAGCCGGGGAGGTCACAGGGACCAAAACCCCTCTCCTGCCACCAGAACCCTCGCCCCCTCCACATCAAACCATGACACAGTTATTTTTTTGAGTGCCTAAAATCCTCTAATTTGAAAGCCAAAGACAGGAGAACTTGGAGAGAAAGCAACCAGTTTGAAGCTTAGTAGACGATGTTTTTATTACTTAAGATTAGTTGAACTAATCTGTCAGGATACTCCTGATAACGGAGGTACTAGGATAGAAACTTCCGACGTTTGTTCTTTTGCCAGGTGAAGCAGAGCACTGTGGGGAGATCGGTTCATATTGATCCCTAAGCTGTATATCCATCTTGGCCTGGTGAAAGATCAGGAATATAACAGATTAAATGATATGTTGGTGAATAAATCTGAATTGGCTCTAGGTCCAGTCAACTGGGCTGCGGAGGATTTAGCCTCCGATAATTTCCTGTCTTAAAGCTGGGAGTGTTGAAACCTTTGAAAAAAGGGGCAAACTTAGTGCCAGGGTTTTTGGTGTTTTTTTTTAAAAAAGCTGTGCTGAGAGAAGAAGAGTTAAGTTACATATCGTTCAGGTTAGTTTAAATTCCTAGAAAAGCGTCGCAGCAGCAAATAGAAGCATCAAGAAAAACCAGTGAACACCAGTTTGGTGTCATTTTTTGACGTCTTTTTTGGTGTTACAGGGTGACAGGTCTGTAAATAGAGGAGGTGTGAGGTGTCTCGACTTCGGGGAGGTTATTGATTCTTTCCCGTGGTGGTCTAAAATGCGTGCTGGGGAAATGTGCTCTGGATAAAATGACGAAACCGTGATGAAAAACATTTGGAAAATCATGTCTGTATCATAGAATCATAGAATCATAGAATGGTTAGGGCTGGAAGGGACCTTCAAAGGTCATCTAGTCCAACCCCCCTGCAAGGAACAGGGATATCTCCAACTAGATCAGGTTGCTCAGGGCCTCATCCAACCAGGCCTTGAACGTCTCCAGGGATGGAGCATCCACCACCTCTCTGGGCAACCTGTTCCGGGTTATCAAATAGGTCGTTGTTAGAATGAATGAAGTTTCTGAGGGCCTCTCCTTAATCCCGAAGTGGTCAGCGTTATCATTGATAGCCTGGAGGATGGAGTAGGATTTATGCTGATGGAATTTACTGGTATTGACTCAGGATGGGGTGGTAGATGAGTCTCCAACAGTGTTAAAATTCAAAATCAGCCTGGAAAACCAGCATACTGTCCTCCACATGTTGGCTGCTACGTTTCGTAGAATCCTAGAATCGTAGAATGGTGATTTCAGGGAAGATGTGGACCAACTGGAGCCAGACCAGTGGAGAACAGTGAAAATCAAGGGCAAAGAAGATAAGGAGGTTACAAATTAAGACTGAGGAATTTAGGTTTGAATGAAGAGCTACATGTTTACTCTAAAGTGCTCAGGAAGTCTTGAAACACTAAAAAGACTGTTGGAATTTTTTGGTTTCTCTGCTGTATGAAATGCTGCAAATTGCAGTAGGTGATGTTGGGCACATGAGAGTAAAAACAGGCATCGGGGTGAGACCCCACGATCTTTCCCATATGGTCTTCACTGGTGTAGGATCGTTCCTCCTTGATCCTGGGGGACTGTCACATAGATGGCCTTGGGCCTTTCCGTAGGATCTCACAGATACTCCCCTACCAGTGGAAGAAGCAATTCGTGGGATTTATTTTATTTTTTAAAATCTCTTTAAGGACTGAATATAGAAAAATAAATGCTAAACTTGAGCAGCAAGATGTTTTGGAAAGAATTAACAGGCTTCCAGTGAAGTTAGGGTTTTAACTCCTGGCTTTAACTTAACAGATGAATCAAATCCATGACGGATAAGAGATTTGACCTTTTCTTTGCTAAACCTGATTGCAGGAGTGCCCTAGGTGATATTTAATGCTGTAAATTAATTTTTCAACATTCCTCTTTGTTTTCCTTTGCCGCCTTGTCAAAAAAAACCCCAAACATAAATTAAGCAAATTGGAAAGAAATTGCGAACGGAAGAACGAAACTCTGTGGTTTTTGGAACTGGAATCATCTAATGGTAGGAAGGAATGCCTCCTCTCCAGGAAGGAGAAGCAACATGATTAGAGATGCAGCTTTGCATTAGAAATCCAAACCTTTGATAGTGTTTCTGGGGAGTTTTACAACTGATGCTGCAGGCACACGGCAACTGCTTTTATTGATTGTTTAACCGGATCAAACGCGATGCAGATAAACAGTCCTGGCGTAGTTTGGGTCTGCACCTTTTTTTTTGGGGGGGGGCTGCATCCAGAGCAGCGTGGGCAGCAGGGCGAGGGAGGGGATTCTGCCCTTCTGCTCTGCTCTCCTGAGACCCCCCTGCAGTGCTGCCTTCAGCTCTGGGTCCCCAGCACAAGAAGGACATGGAGCTGCTGGAGCGGGGCCAGAGGAGGCCACGGAGATGATGCGAGGGCTGGAGCACCTCTGCTCTGGAGACAGGCTGGGAGAGTTGGGGCTGTTCAGCCTGGAGAAGAGAAGGCTCTGCGGAGACCTTCCAGCACCTTCCAGTACCTAAAGGGGCTCCAGGAAAGCTGGATAGGGGCTTTGGACAAGGGTGTGTAGTGACAGGACACGGGGCAAGGGCTTTAAACTGAAAGAGGGGAGATTTCGATGGGATCTAAGGAAGAAATTCTTCCCTCTGAGGGTGGTGAGGCACTGGCACAGGTTGCCCAGAGGAGCTGTGGCTGCCTCATCCCTGGCAGTGTTCAAGGCCAGGTTGGATGAGGCTTTGGGCAACCTGGTGTAGTGGAAGGTGTCCCTGCCCATGGCAGGGGGGTTGGAACTGGATGATCTTTGAGGTCCCTTCTAACCCAAACCATTCCGTGATTCTGTGATTCTTTTCGGCAGTATGAGGCTGCTCTGTAGAAGTCCATGTGCTGCCTGTTACGTGGTTTGTTTTCCTTTTCATTTGTGCTGCAGCAGCGCTTTGGTCACGGTCTCGTGGCCTCAGGCCCTGTGTAAGCTCCGAGCAGGAGAATTGATCCTGACAGTGTTTTTGTCGTCAGCTTGTAATGGAAATTGCACCAAGTTGCATCCTGTGTGGAATCCCTGAATTGAGTCCATGCCGAACGGAGTTCATTCTCATTAAATCATTAAAGGTTTTATTGAATCTAGCTCTGGTAAATAAAATACAACTTTAAGTAATCGCTCTGAACACTTAATAACTTGAAATTTAATCTCGAGACTAAATTGTTCTTCTGTGTTCAAGAGCTGGAGTCGTCTTCCCACCACGCAGACTGCGTTGCGTTTTCCGCTCCCACACGTTCCCTTCTCCCTGTCCAAATGTTTTGAAGAGATTGGCAACAGCATAAAATATGTTTCAAGTTACTCTACAAGCTCGTGAAAAAAAAAAACATCTGTATGATTGATAAAGCTGTCTACTAAATTTTTGGCACTAAGTATCTGGCTGTTGCAGTCAGTCAGCCTCGTTTGAGCTAGCTGAAGTCATGTAAATTCTTACTGATTCAAGAAAAGAAATCTGAGAGCGTCAGGAAAGCACGAGCATCTGAAATGGCTTTTTTGGATGCACCTAATTTTTGTCATTTTTGTAGTAGGAGCATTCCTCAGCCTGTAGAAGTCTCACGTAGCTCAGCTGTGTGGGGGATTTTTGGAGGATTCTCTGTATATGGCAGTTTCTTTTCATTCTCAGGCAGCCTTACTCTCCTATAACTAAAAACATGATTTTAAAAATAGCTGATATCAGTCAAACTGCTGTTTTTACAACGGCAAGAAAGTCTTAATGTAACTCATGATTTTATTTTTGGAGAACCAGCAGTACTGAAATAAAATAGAATTTTCCATCTTATGTGCAACTCACAATAATAATAACGGTCCAACATTACCAAATTCAACTGGTCCAGCATTCAGTCTGGGGAAGAGAAGGCTCTGGGGAGACCTTCCAGCACCTTCCAGTACTTAAAGGGGCTACAGGAAAGCTGGAGAGGGGCTTTGGACAAGGGCGTGGAGTGACAGGACATGGGGCAATGGCTTTAAACTGGAAAAGGGGAGATTTTGGTGGGATCTAAGGAAGAAATTCTTCCCTCTGAGGGTGCTGAGGCACTGGCACAGGTTGCCCAGAGAAGCTGTGGCTGCCCCATCCCTGGCAGTGTTCAAGGCCAGGTTGGATGAGTCTTTGGGCAACCTGGTGTAGTGGAAGGTGTCCCTGCCCATGGCAGGGGGGTTGGAACTGGATGATCTTTGAGGTCCCTTCCAACCCAAACCATTCCATGATTCTGTGATTCAATTCAAGGTTCCTATTTAATGCAATAATAATAGCAGAGTTTAGATTTCTTTGTGGAAATGAAAGTTACAAGGAGTTGGTTGATTGATGCTGCTCTGATAAAGAGAAGTGATCAAAATGATGCAAGATATTGAAACCACTGAAATGAAAATGGGCACTACGTTTATTCGGTTGATAGGTGTTTTCCAAATCTCAGCGCTAACATCAGCTGGTGTCTACCAGGCTTTCTGCAATCAATAAAGGGTTTTAGGGGACGTGGCTGTTGTGAGCATCTCTCAATCATTACAGATAAAGATCTTAAGTCTGCTTTGAAAAGCATCATTAATATGTCTTTTTAAAAGCTGTATACTTTCATATCGATGATCTTTTGATTTCAGACATCTTTCTCTTTCCTTTACTGTCAGTAATGAATTTTCATTAGTTTTATAGCAAATATATTTTTTTTTCCTCCTCCAATATCTGTCACAATTGGCCTCAGTAGAAACTACCAATAAATAGACTTGAGGTAAAGTCTGGTAATAGGGAACATCAAATAGGAGCTGCAGCGTTGAGAAAGAGGAATTCGAGTATACATGAAACTGTGCTGATTTTTTGATGGTCTTTCTGTGCAGCAGAATTTCATTTCTAGGTGCTGATTCCTGGGATGATGGATTGACACAATTATCTGTCCCATCCCTCCAGCTGTTGGGCAGATTTGCAGACAGTTGAAGCACCCATGAGTGTGTAATGTTCATGTATTTGATGCAACGTGCCTTTTGGTGGGGGGGAGGAAGGGAAAACCAAGACTTGGAGGAGTACAGGCTGGGTGGAGAATGGATGGAGAGCAGCCCTGAGGAGAAGGACTTGGGGGTGCTGGTGCATGAGAAGCTCACCATGAGCCGGCACCGTGCGCTGGCAGCCCAGAAAGCCAACCGTGTCCTGGGCTGCACCCAGAGCAGCGTGGGCAGCAGGGCGAGGGAGGGGATTCTGCCCCTCTGCTCTGCTCTCCTGAGACCCCCCTGCAGTGCTGCCTTCAGCTCTGGGGTCCCCAACACAAGAAGGCCATGGAGCTGCTGGAGCGGGGCCAGAGGAGGCCACGGAGATGACCTGAGGGCTGGAGGACCTCTGCTCTGGAGACAGGCTGGGAGAGTTGGGG
Source organism: Tauraco erythrolophus (assembly GCF_009769465.1). Classification (NCBI taxonomy): domain Eukaryota; kingdom Metazoa; phylum Chordata; class Aves; order Musophagiformes; family Musophagidae; genus Tauraco; species Tauraco erythrolophus. The sequence goes on along the minus strand of NC_141465.1, from coordinate 135,637,896 downwards.
CTGTTCAGCCTGGAGAAGAGAAGGCTCCGGGGAGACCTTCCAGCACCTTCCAGTGCCTAAAGGGGCTACAGGAAAGCTGGAGAGGGGCTTTGGACAAGGGCGTGGAGTGACAGGACACGGGGCAATGGCTTTAAACTGAAAGAGGGGAGATTTTGATGGGATCTAAGGAAGAAATTCTTTACATTGAGGGTGGTGAGGCACTGGCACAGGTTTCCCAGAGAAGCTGTGGCTGCCCCATCCCTGGAAGTGTTCTAGGCCAGGTTGGATGGGGATTTGGGCAACCTGGTGTAGTGGAAGGTGTCCCTGCCCATGGCAGGGGGGTTGGAACTGGATGATCTTTGAGATCCCTTCCAACCCAAACCATTCCATGATTCTATGATTCTATGAATGACACGTGTCTTCAGAGGAGTTAAAACTGGCTTTATGGCAGCTGGCCTGTTGACACTCTATTTACTCTTTCAAAATCCTGCTGTGGGTGTCAATAACACACCAAAGCGGAGTCACTAAGTACGTTTCTTTTGACAAAAGGTGAGCAGAGGTTGGACAGTGCTTGCAGAGGATTTCAGATGTTTTTGACCTTTCATGTCAATGGTAATTGATTAAAAATAGTGTACTTGAAAATAAATTGATTATTATTATCCTTCAAAAATAATTAAGTGAAGTTTTTTTCAAATTCAATGATACACACCTCAGAAGGAAGTGGAAAAACTAAATCAAAAAACATTCTTGTTTGCCAACCGTCGGAGAGCAGACCGGTTTTGTGGTTCAGATGAACTATGGTTTCATGTATTTATGCTACGAATTGTTTAAGTGTTTCTTCAGATACCAAAGGTTTTGAAGGCAGCTCCATGCCTGTGCCCTGTGGGACACAGGGCTCACGAGCCACGCGGTGGCTGGGGATGCAGATACACGGGCCTCGTGCTATTGCTTCTCCAGAACAGGATTTGAAGCTGTGACTCTCCAACTGTCTGTAGCCCAATGAAATCGAGAGTTAGGAAAGGTTTTATGGATCTCATTCAACTTTTGATGGGGTTTTCTACTGTAATTTTTGATAGCACCTTTACGCAATGAAGCTCAGTCCAACTTTTAAATAGACGTTAAGGAAATGTGTCATCAAACAATATTGAAACGAGGAGAGCTTTCTACACAAGCTCCTGTTCTTATCTCTACAAATTTATTCTTGCCTTTCAATATCATTATCTCCAGCCTGTTAAACGTGATGGATGTGCACCTTCGAGGCAGAAACAAGCACGCTCCGAGGCTGCGGGCACAGTCGGGCGATGCCAAAGGTTAAATAATCAATTGACTTCCCGGCTTGAGCCCAACAGAGCTATTCTGTGTTTTGGTGCAGCAACACAACAAGTCTTATTGAGGACAGAACAAGGAGGGTCTCATAAGAAAAAAAACCTACTGTATTGGTCTGATTAAAAACGATCCATTTGCCTGCAGCAGCTCGGGATGAAATGCCGGCGCTTGGTTCGTCGGTTTTCCGGAAGGAATACGGAGTGGTCAGACACCTGCGACGTGCAGCTGGAGCCCTCTCTTCCGTGTTTCATTATTTCAGTGGCGAGCTTGTTCAGTTTGGAAATAAATGGTTAAGCTCATTTAATTTTGCCCCTCTGCTCTGCTCTCCAGAGACCCCACCTGGAATTCTGCCTTCAGCTCTGGGGTCCCCAACACAAGAAGGACATGGAGCTGCTGGAGCGGGTCCAGAGGAGGCCACGGAGATGATGCGAGGGCTGGAGCACCTCTGCTCTGGAGACAGGCTGGGAGAGTTGGGGCTGTTCAGCCTGGAGAAGAGAAGGCTCCGGGGAGACCTTCCAGCACCTTCCAGTGCCTAAAGGGGCTACAGGAAAGCTGGAGAGGGGCTTTGGACAAGGGTGTGGAGTGACAGGACACGGGGCAATGGCTTTAAACTGAAAGAGGGGAGATTTCCATGGGATCTGAGGAAGAAATTTTTCCCTCTGAGGGTGGTGAGGCACTGGCACAGGTTGCCCAGAGAAGCTGTGTCTGCCCCATCCCTGGAAGTGTTCAAGGCCAGGTTGGATGGGGCTTTGGGCAACCTGGTGTAGTGGAAGGTGTCCCTGCCCATGGCAGGGGTTTTGGGACTAGATGATCTTGAAGGTCCCTTCCAACCCAAACCGTTCTGTGATTCTATGATAATTGTGCTAGTTTTATAATTGGTCTGCTGATATCAGTAATAGGGTTTCTGTGTGCAAAAATAGCTTTATTTATCGCTGTTCTGATTTTTTTTGTGTCTTTAATTCTGGCATAGCTTGTCCTCAACTGCCAAGGAGCTTTTTTCGTGGTTAGTTTCGTGTTTGTGAATGTTTGTTCAGCATCTTGAGGCAGATCTCGTGGTGGAGTCTGATGCAGAAGGGATGGAAACATGCAAATAGCACCAGGTGGGGGTACCTAATAAAGCCCCAAACCTCATTGCAAATTGCTCTGCCAGAGTTAAATGAAACATCCTTTTTCCTTTTATCTGGGGTTTTTAATAGCTGCCTAATGCAATTTGTACATTTTTCTTCAAAAATGGAAGAAACTGCAGTGGAAATTCAAGAATTTATAGTTACAGGTATAACTTTACCTGTGGAAAGTATTGCTGGCTGTAGACATGAACTTGTCCGAACAAAATACTGACATGGAATTTAAAAATGATCCTTAACTGAGCAAAAGGTGACATGGAAATCAGGAAAGGTAACTGGGGAAGATGGGGAAGCTCAGAATGAGAGCTAACAGCACAGTGGGACACATGTTAATAATTTCATGTTAAGAAATTGGCTTTGCAAGGACTGTTAGTGTAAACCCAGCTTAACCATCGTTTTACACCCAAATCTGGTACCCAGCTCAGCAGGTCCGTTCAGAGAGGTGGAGTTGGACTCCAAGGTGAAATAATTTTATATATTTGATAGAAGGGAGCATATTCTGCTGATGCTGTATTAGCAACAATTAGCATTTTTCTATGTGGAAGTGTCCACCAGGTTGTAAGCTCGGTAATAAATTTTAGTGTCAAATGGACTGGTAAAAAACCAATGGAATCTGGTTGTGCTTTTTGGGACGTTTCTGATGTTTTTCTCTGGGAGAACTTAAAGACTGGGCTAGTGAGTGAGAGGATCTGAAATGTAGGATGGAAAATGTAAATGAATGATACCGTGCCGTGCCTCTCGTTGGGTGGGTTGGATGTGAAGAAGTCTCACCCCTGGCTCTTCCCTGGGGTGCACTCTTCTGGAAACCATCTATAGGTTTATTTTTTCTTAGCTCCAAAGGGAATTTCAACCCAGGTCTACAACTTCTTTGCTAAATAGGCTTTTATCCAAAAGCCGGGGAGTGCTTCTCCGGTGATGGCTCTTCTGAAGAAGCAGGAACGTTGTTCAGTGTTCACAAACCCAATATCATAGAATCATAGAATCATAGAATGGTTAGGGCTGGAAGGGACCTTCAAAGGCCATCTAGTCCAACCCCCCTGCAAGGAACAGGGAGATCTCCAACTAGATCAGGTTGCTCAGGGCCTCGTCCAACCTGGCCTTGAACGTCTCCAGGGATGGAGCATCCACCACCTCTCTGGGCAACCTGTGCCAGGGTTCTACAACTCTCATGGTAAAAAATTTTTTCCTAATATCCAACCTGAATCTACCTCCCTCTATTTTAAAACCATTACCCCTTGTCCTATCACAACTGGCCCTCCTGAACGGCCTCTCCCCATCTTTCTTGTAGGCCCCCTTGAGGTACTGGAAGACCGCTATAAGGTCACCCCGGAGCCTCCTCTTCTCCAGGCTGAACAGCCCCAACTCTTTCAGCCTGTCCTCATAGAAAAGGTGCTCCAGCCATGAGTTGGATAATATCCATCCTCTCCTCCATTTGAGGAGACTCGATTCATAAGCAATTTATCCCGTTAAATGAGATTACGAGCCAAAGGAGAGACTCCCCCTCCCTTCCGTTGTTGACAAATTAAATTTTCCTGCTCTGAGCTTGAGTAGGAAAATGTGGTGATTGATTTCGTGAGGCCGTGCAAAGTGAAACACGGGGACTGAAGAGCATCATTAACATGAATAATTAAAAACAAACTGCATTTTTCCATCTCTAGTCTACTGGAATCCTCTGAGGAAAGGCTTGATCCTGTGAGCAGCACAGCTTCTCCAGGGCAACCTCGAGGAGTCCAAGTCAGGTGTTTCAGCCCGGGGCGCACGGACGACCAGATATTTCATTGTTTATCAGAACCCCGTGTCCTGCTGCAGTTAAATACAAATTTTGGCACAAAAAGCCGTGACAAATGGAGTTGAGACATTTGACTTGTCATATTCCTGCCTCTGGTTCTGCCACACGCTGCTGGGACAAGTTCTGTGCTATTGGTTTTGCTGGAAACTCATTAATTGTTCTCGAGAGAAGCAGAAGTCAAACCAAAATATAAAAATATTTAGACAAATAACGGTCTGGAGTTGTAGCAGTTTGCTGATGCTGTAGATGGGTTGCTTCTTTATATGTCAGGTAATCATTTGTCTGATTTAAGAGCAAAAGTGGTTTAGTTACTTCTTTTTTTTAACTTTTCTCCCCCCTTCTTTTAACAGAGCATTCAGAAGCTGGCTAGCCAATACTTAAAGAAGGACTGGCTTGGAATAAAAGCTGATGAACGAAGCGATTATAGGTAATTTAACAGTTGGATATCTCGAAATGGCTGTCTTTTATCATTTCAATTTGTCTAATTATTTTACTCGACAATGAAACGCTGCTCTTCTGTAGTTAAAGTTCTTCTTTTCTTTGTTGCGGAGCGTTGCCAGTTAAAAATGAAGCTTTGTTTCCCCTTGAAATTTGGAGATTAGTCTTAACTAGATGTTTATTATTTGGATGATTAAGGAAGATTGGGAAAACAAAATGGCACGACGGGACAGCAACTGTAATTGTGCACCGTGTGTGGGTATTAAGGCTTGTATCTGAATTTATATTTCAGTAAATAGCTTTAAGGTTTGTGTGATAAGCATGGGGACTTCTTCATAGGAAAAGACGGCGACAAATTTCTTTTTAGGAGCCCATTCTTCATGAAGGTCACATCTGACAGTGAGGGGGAGGCAAAGCACGAAGCAGTTGTTTACAAAACTGAGTTTTGTTAACGTGAGAGGTGGATCATAACGTGAAAACGGAACTGACTCAATTGCTGAAGGCCTCCCACCTTTGAATAGTACCCCCTAAATATTTTGAAAACGTTCTAAGTTACTTGATTTTAATGTGTTCTTTGTATTCTGACAAATTTTATTTCAAACCGGAAGAAATCATTGATAGATTTGTGTTTTGGTCTTGTACCTTCACACCCCTTATGTGTCTAAGAAGGAATAAACTGAATTACCAGTCTTTTAAGTGTACATAAATGCTCCCATAACACACAGACCCCTCTGACCTGCAGTTTGCTCCCCACTCAGCAAGTCTTTCTTCTGCCTTCCATGCCAGCAGATGCACCCACAGCACCCAGAGGTCTTCTCCAAATACCTGCTGCCCACTCCCTCCCTGTCACCACGTTCTTGGGCTCTGCAAGCTCCAGCCAATCCTTTCTGCCAGCTTCAGGGGAGATGGTGCCGCCTTCTCCCCGTGCTCTCCCTGCTCCACCTTCTCCTTCCCACCTGGGTGCTTCTGAGCTTTTGTGGTGAATTATTTGGGCCCTGCAAAGCTCACGACACAGCTACAGCTGTTGTCTTTGGCCTGTTACACGTGGTGGAGAAACTACGGGGAGCTGGGACAAAAGTGATGAGCCATGTGTAGCTACTCGCTTCACTGCGACGTGCCCGGACTCACCAAGTCTGGGTTCTCATCAAAAACTGTCCACAGCTGGTCTGGCTTTGGTCACCGTAGGTTTGGTTCGGTAGGGTCTGTTCTGTTGGAGCAACAGACTCAACCAAAAACGTTTGCCCAAAAATTGACTCACAAAACAGGGACAGGAGGGAAATTTTTTACTTGTGGTAAAACATCAGTTAAAATTTTTGTTAAAAGTGCAGTTATTTGCTAGATCAGCAAGAAGGATTGTGCTTTAGCTTTCTTTTTAAAAACAATCCTTGCGAGAATGTGCGCTACCATTACGTAAACCAACCCATGCTTGCAGTGTGACCTCCCTTTCTTCCTTCTCACAACCTCTCTGTGTTTCATTATTTCAGGAGCATGTACTCAGTTTGGAAATCACTTTTAGAAGGCACGATGCAAGTGGCCCAGTCGCGACTCAATATCTGTGAGAACTATAAAAACTTAATTTCTGAACCAGCCAGAACCGTGCGGTGCTTTAAAGAACAGCAGTTGAAGAAGGTATTTGTGCTTTAATAAGTTGTTTAAACTTTTGTCATTTCTATTTAGAAAACATGGTGGTTAGAAATCTTTTTGCGTGACACTTCTGAAATATGAATGTACTTTTCGGTCTTTTCCTCTGCATGTTGTTATAGAAGAGGGATCAAAATTCCGAGCTGTGTTGTCTGAAATTAAAATCACTTTGAAGTGAGTCTTTTAAAATGTTGGTCAAAACTATCTCTGCAAATTTAACATCATGCTGTGGCAATTACATTGAATTGCTTTTGCAGCAACAATTGTTTTGTTAGAATAGCTTCTGATTTTAAGAAAAAGCATGTGTTAAACCTGAAGGAATGACTTGAGCGATCTTCAAGATGTAGAATGCAGGTTATCCAGCCACCTCCTCTAAAGTTATCACAAGCTAAATATTCCAGAAGCTACTATAATTGATCTGTTAATCCATGTGAAGATAGGGTAATTCAAGGGAAAAAGTAAGCTTGACGTTCATTTAGTTGCCTGTTGTGTATGAAAGTCATTTAGGTCTTAAGAGCTCTGGACCATACCTCTTAATACTGAAAATGTTTCCGATAAAACACGTTTTTCCGTTTGTTTCTGTAAGGCAGCGGGACATGTTTCAAAGCTGATGATGTGTATTTGTGTAAAGCCAAGCACTCTTCATATTTTAATTATTTTGTGTTTGTGTTCCGCGGATTTCGCTGGAGCGAGGAGAAAGCCTCCTGGTCTGAGAGTGAGCACAGTTTACAAAAAGTCACTACTACAGCAAACATACGTTTTTGGATGTTTTCAAGAACGATCTGGTGAAATTGAAAAGGAAAAAGGAAAAGGACTTGGGAGTGCTGGTGGATGAGAAGCTCACCATAAGCCGGCACCGTGCGCTGGCAGCCCAGAAAGCCAACCGTGTCCTGGGCTGCACCCAGAGCAGCGTGGGCAGCAGGGCGAGGGAGGGGATTCTGCCCCTCTGCTCTGCTCTCCTGAGACCCCCCTGCAGTGCTGCCTTCAGCTCTGGGGTCTCCAGCACAAGAAGGACATGGAGCTGCTGAAGCGGGTCCAGAGGAGGCCATGGAGATGATCTGAGGCTGAAGCACCTCTGCTCTGGAGACAGGCTGAGAGAGTTGGGGCTGTTCAGCCTGGAGAAGAGAAGGCTCCGGGGAGACCTTCCAGCACCTTCCAGTGCCTAAAGGGGCTCCAGGAAAGCTGGAGAGGGGCTTTGGACAAGGGTGTGTAGTGACAGGACACAGGGCGATGGCTTTAAACTGGAAGAGGGGAGATTTTGATGGGATCTAAGGAAGAAATTCTTCCCTCTGAGGGTGGTGAGGCACTGGCACAGGTTGCCCAGAGAAGTTGTGGCTGTCCCATCCCTGGAAGTGTTCAAGGCCAGGTTGGATGAGGCTTTGGTCAACCTGGTGTAGTGGAGGGTGTCCCTGTCCGTGGCAGGGGGGTTGGAACTGGATGATCTCTGAGGTCCCTTCCAGCCCAAATCATTCTCTGATTCTATGAAATGCTCAGTGTGGCTTAGACAAAACACAAGGAGGGGAACAGAAGTGTTAGCAGACACACCTTGTCAGGCAGTAGTCGGTAGTTTTCAACATTCATTCCCTACGTTATTATTGAGCATTTATTACCCTGGCCCTGGGTTTAATGGGAGGTAGGGTGAACGGTCCGTTCTAAGTAAAAGGCAAAAACCCCAACTCCGAACAACGCACCATTTCAGTTTTGTTTGCTAAAAAGTGACAGCAACTAACTGTAACTTACCTACTGATGCGTTCTGCAGCATTGTTTTTTAAAAGATTTGGCTATAAACTTTTCAATATCTGTTAGTGTAACATGAGCTCAGAGTTTCTGAACAAATTATTATACAACTCTTAGAAGCATGTGTGGTATCTGTTTTTCTGGAGGAAAATTAACTTTATTAATGTTGGTTTATTGTTCTGTGGGATTTTATTTTTCTGTGAAGCTTTCCAGACAATGCTGTAGGAATTTTATAGTGTCGTTACTGGGTAAATAATCTCCAGGTTTTATTCTCCTGCAAGCACAGATAGTTCAGTGTTTATGAATCAGCAGTAGAAGTGGGGACCACTTTTTAAAATTTATAGAAATGATAGAGGTTCCTTTTTTCCCAACACTTTTCAATTAGCAGAACAAGTTGTTACAATTATCAGAGCAGCACTTCTGGTTCAAAGTATTCTAACCAGCGGAGCGCTTTTTCTACAACATGGAATAACCATCCACCTGCTGCTATTAATTTTCCTTCACACTGAATTACTGTTTTATACAGTGCAGTCTCTCACCCTTTCTTCTGGATTTTCAAACAGATAAATAATATGTTTTGCAGACCACCATGCAAACAAAAGCTTATCAAAACTGACATTCAATGTCAGTAAAATACTTGTAGCATTACACTGGAATGCCCATCTGTTAGAAGCAGTGTCTCCTCCCAAGATTGCAGTAGGTATTGAATTGCTCTTGATGAGATGTCGTCTTGATTTTCCAGATGTTTCACAGAATCCCAGAATGTCAGGGATTGGAAGGGACCTCAAAGGATCATCTAGTCCAATCCCCCTGCCGGAGCAGGACCACCTAGATCAGATCACACAAGAACGCGTCCAGGCAGGTTTGGAACATCTCCAGAGAAGGAGACTCCACAACCTCTCTGGCAGCCTGTTCCAGTGTTCTGTTCCCCTTACTGGGAAGAAGTTCTTCCTCATGTTTAAGCGGAACCTCCTGTGCTCCAGCTTAGATCCATTTCCCCTTGTCCTATCATTGGACGCCAGTGAGAAGAGCCTGGCTCCATCCTCACGCCAGTCACCCTTTCCATATTTATAAACATTCCTGAGATCCCCCCTCAGTCTCCTCTTCTCCAAGCTAAAGAGACCCAGCTCCCTCAGCCTTTCCTCATAAGGGAGATGCATCATCTTTTGATGAGATGTCGTCTTGATTTTCCAGATGTTTCTGTAAACCTTTACTTCCTCAACTTGGTAGCATATAGAAACTTCATTTTTATGATCTGTTTTAATACTAACCTGGAAGAATTTCAGAAAGCCTCGTTATAATTTGCTGATGAATATTGCTAACTGGCAAGGTGACTCTGGAGCAGGAGTAATAAACATGTCTCCAGTATACCACACCTGACCTCTTAAGAAAACCAATCCCCTGCCCTCACTCAGCGGCTCTTGGACACAGCCAAGAAGGTTGTTTGAGGGCAGCAGCCCACCCCCTGCCATTACCCTTCCCCAGAGACCTTGTAAGCTCACCCCATCAGTGATGTGTGGTTTCGTACGTTGGCCTTGGAAGAGCAGGCAGAGAGCTACGTCCATCAGGTATCTTCAGGAAAGACGATGTGGCCACCGCTGCAGACGTTTGCGTGGATCTGTGTCAGAAGGCTGAAAGGCAAGACAATAAAATCGCTCTGGATGGAGACAACGCAAGAAGAAACCATCTCTGTCAGCCCTCTGAAACAGCTTGTTGCAGTGCCTACCCAAGCCAAAACCCCTAAATGGCATCCAGACTCCTGACAGTATTTTTTTGCTTCAGAGATGCAAAAACAAGATGATTTTTTGCTTTTGAAATGATCGTGTGAACAACTGGGGCTGTTTGATATTTCGATGTTTCGATGCTGGCAGGAGACTTCAGGGATCAAAATACTGATTGATGTAGCAAAAGCCCAGTCCTTTTGAAACGGTTTTAGGTCTCTGTCAGCTGTCCAATATATACAGATTTTTCTACCTTGCATTTTTCTGTCGTACCCTCAGAGGTCTTCAAAAACCCAGTCCTGCTCTCCGCTACTCCCCAAACCACCCACCACGAAGCTTACCTTATGGAACCCATTGCCTTATTGGTCTGCATGCATCAAAAACTGGGTTTAGTGTGAAATTCCATGAATTTTTAGGTGTTTTATAACCAGAGAGGTATCTGACAAGTTTTAATGAGAGCAGAATTGTTTGGTGAGAAGAGGAGCAATTAACTCTGAGGGTGGTGAGGCACTGGCACAGGTTGCCCAGAGAAGCTGTGGCTGCCCCATCCCTGGCAGTGTTCAAGGCCAGGTTGGATGAGGCTTTGGGCAACCTGGTGTAGTGGAGGGTGTCCCTGCCCATGGAAGGGTTGGAACTAGATGATCTTTGAGGTCCCTTCCAGCCCAAACCATTCTGTGATTTTATGATTCTATTGACCGAAACAAAAAGTTTCTATTTCACAGGTGGATGGATGTTATTTTTAACAATTGTTGAATTCTGTGAAATGACTGTTACGTTGCTGGATTACATCACCTTACTAGTCTTGCTGTGCTTGTAAAGGAGGTTACATGCATAAATAATTAGTGTCATGACAAAGCTGAGGTGTTTAGGAGAGGTGTTGTCAAGAGGACAATGTGTGGCACCTTGAATGGGAGAAACTGGGTACGTGACAGTGACATGAAAAGAGTTGGGACCTGGGACTGGTCTTTGCAGGACAGAAAGGCAAACAGAAAGGCAAATTGTTTTCCTTAAGCTAGCTTGAGGCTCTGCTGCTGAATATTGCCTGGAGCCTTCATTGACCACATCTGGTCTGTGATATCTGTAATCAAACATAAACGCTTTGAACTGTCACTCTTACATGGATTTAGGCAGTTTGGGTAAAAGAAAATCTTCATAAAAATCTTTTAAAGACACTGTAATTCTGGATGTTGACAATTCACATTTGTTTTGATAAGTAGATCCTTTCTGCTTGACACAGATCCTTTCCCACCAATTTTTTTTTTTTTGAAGCTGGTAGGATATTTGGCAAATTGCTGAACATTTTAGTGATTGCTGTGGGTTAACCACGGTCAGCAGCTCAGCCCCACGCAGCCGCTCGCTCACTCCCCTCCGGCAGGATGGGGGAGAGAATCAGAAGGATAAAAGTGTGAAAACTCATGGGTTAGATCCAAATAGTTTAATAATATTTGATTTATTTATATTCCTTGGAATATTATTTTTTGACCTTCAAATCTATGTCGTAACGCTGGTTGGGTCGTGTTAATGAAACAAGGTGGAATTATTTTTGCTCCTGGACTAGCTAGCTACACGTTTTAAGCCCCTAAGTTTTCCTTGTGAATGACATGGATTTCTGGTATAACCCTGTTTGTTGGAAAGCTCTCAGGAAAGGGTAGGAAAAACGAGCTCTTCAAATAATGTCGATCAAATCGTTCTTGTTCCTGTTGTGCTGTTGTGTTTTACATGGCAGATTTTGTCTTATGTTTTCAATTGGAGAGAAGGAAAGATTAATCATTTTTTATATCACCTCCAGCAGATTGCCTTTGGATTTTTCCCAGTTATTTCAACTACCTACCTCATCCAAAGCTTTCCGAGCCTTTCTTTAATTTGCAAGTTATCCTTGAATTTGAATAGTTAAACAGCAGCAGGAATAAAGGAAGAAGTATAGGTTTATGTTCTGATCACCTTTAAAGGAAAATCAGGAATAATTGACCAGGAGTGACTTGGGGACCGCATCGTTCCATAAAAAATGTAATGGAGAGTAATGAAATGATGATGAGAGTATTATTCGGATGCAAAAAACAATGGCATTAATATTTAGTTTCCTGACCATTTGTTTTTTTTTTCAGTGCGTGGACCAGTTGACAAGGATCCAAGCTGAATTACAAGAGACAGTAAAAGATTTAGCTAAAGGCAAAAAGAAATATTTTGAGACGGAACAGATGGCGCAAGCAGTGCGGGAGAAAGCTGATATCGAGGCCAAGTATGTTTTTATAAGAGCACATGTACGAATAATCGCGTGCGTGAGGAGCACATTTGTCCTTGTGGTGGTTTTTACACTTGCCAGTATTTTAGAAGAAAGGTAATTGCGTGCAGTGAGCTGGGGCCAGTTGTTTTCTTTCTACTCAAACAGGTTTTTGTAGCTGTTCCAAGCATGCTGGTGCTGTGAGAGTCAGGTGTATCCCATCTAGGACATGGACCAGTTGGAGAGGGTCCAGAGGAGGGCCACGAAGATGATAAGAGGGCTGGAGCACCTTTCCTATGAGGACAGGCTGAAAGAGTTGGGGCTGTTCAGCCTGGAGAAGAGGAGGCTCCGGGGTGACCTTATAGCGGTCTTCCAGTACCTCAAGGGGGCCTACAAGAAAGATGGGGAGAGGCTGTTCAGGAGGGCCTGTTGCGATAGGACAAGGGGTAATGGTTTTAAAATAGAGGGAGGTAGATTCAGGTTGGATATTAGGAAAAAATTTTTTACCATGAGAGTTGTAGAACACTGGAACAGGTTGCCCAGAGAGGTGGTGGATGCTCCATCCCTGGAGACGTTCAAGGCCAGGTTGGACGAGGCCCTGGGCAACCTGATCTAGTTGGAGATATCCCTGTTCCTTGCAGGGGGGTTGGACTAGATGACCTTTGAAGGTCCCTTCCAGCCCTAACCATTCTATCATTCTATGATTCTATGATCTAGGCTGGCTTCTTCAGGAAGGAAGTTCAGCTAACTGCTTTAATTCCACTTTTTCAAAGGACAGTGTGTGAGCTGGCACTCTTTTTAATATTTAAGACTACTTCCTTTTCTCTCCGATTTGGTATCAGCCCATTGGATGCCGTTTTCCGTTTTCGAAGAGAAATTTTTGAGGCTTTAGGTTTTGATGCTCCTTGACATCCTAAAGAAAGAGGTTGGTTTCCTTCCTTTCAGGAAAGCGAGTAGCTCACATCTTTTCTGTTTGGAGTTCGACCTGTCTTATGGGAGCGTACCTCACCCTTTTTTGTGAATTTATTTAGTTTTTATCTATTTTTAGAAATTACTCAGAATTGTTCTCAGGGAATAAAAAGAAATTATGGTTTCATTGGAGAATTTTTCGGTCTTTTCTGTTGAGGGCTGGAGAATGAAAAGAAGAACTTTAATAAGATTACCTATAGTACCTGAAGAAAGTAAGAAAACACAAAGAAACAAACAAAAGAAATAACTGAAAACTTGAGCTTGGGAATTTTGAGACAGAATTATACTGCAGTATTGTTCAGATTTAAATAGCTCTTTACTTGATTTTGGTTTTTTATTTACTTTATACCACTGTCTTTCAAATAGCTAATAAAGTGCTTCTCTAATTTCTCTTTCATGAATCCAAATATGAAAATCAAACCACTTCTACTTTTAAAAATATGTGTGTGTACACGGGTGCTCCTCCAGCTGACTGGAATATAATTACTAATGATTTTGCACTAATATTCCTTCAGCTGACCAGTAGTTCAAATTTAGAGCACTTTGTGTCCGGAGGGCAAACTCAAAACCCATCAAACACCAAAATAACTCGAGTTGCAGCCGCCACCCAGTTTCCCTTTCATGATCTATTTAAATGTTGTTCCAAAATCAGGGTAAGCTGTGCAAAAGATTTCTGAACGTGCAGTGAAGATACTGCACTGATAAGAGGACCCGGGCAACTACAGACCGGTCAGCCTCACCTCTGTGCCTGGCAAGGTCATGGAGCAGATTCTCCTGGGAACCATGCTAAGGCACATGGAGAGCAAGGAGGTGGTGGGTGACAGCCAACATGGCTTCACCAAAGGCAGATCGTGCCTGACCAACTTGGTGGCCTTTTACGATGGGGTGACAGCATCGGTGGCCAAGGGTCGACCAATGGATGTCATCTACCTGGACTTGTGCAAAGCTTTTGACACTGTCCCGCATGACATTCTTCTCTCTAAATTAGAGAGTCATGGGTTTGATGGATGGACCACTCGGTGGATAAGGAATTGGCTCAATGGCCGCACTCAGAGAGTAGTGGTCAACGGCTCAATGTCCAAGTGGAGACCGGTCACAAGTGGCGTCCCTCAGGGGTCCGTGTTGGGCCCGGCCCTCTTCAACATCTTTGTCGGTGACGTGGACAGTGGCATGGAGTGCACCCTCAGCAAGTTCGCCGATGACACCAAGCTGTGTGGTGCCGTCGACACGCTGGAAGGGAGGGATGCCATCCAGAGGGACCTTGACAGGCTGGAGAGGTGGGCCCGTACCAACCTCATGAAGTTTAACCAGGCCAAATGCAAGGTCCTACATCTGGGTCGTGGCAATCCCAGGCATAAATACAGACTGGGTGGTGATTGGATCGAGAGCAGCCCTGAGGAGAAGGACTTGGGAGTACTGGTGGACGAGAAGCTCAATATGAGCCGGCAATGTGCTCTTGCGGCCCAGAAGGCCAACCGCGTCCTGGGCTGCATCAAGAGGAGCGTGGCCAGCAGGTCGAGGGAGGTGATTCTCCCCCTCTACTCTGCCCTTGTGAGACCTCACTTGGAGTACTGCGTCCAGTTCTGGAGTCCCCAACATAAGAAGGACATGGACCAGTTGGAGAGGGTCCAGAGGAGGGCCACGAAGATGATAAGAGGGCTGGAGCACCTTTCCTATGAGGACAGGCTGAAAGAGTTGGGGCTGTTCAGCCTGGAGAAGAGGAGGCTCCGGGGTGACCTTATAGCGGTCTTCCAGTACCTCAAGGGGGCCTACAGGAAAGATGGGGAGAGGCTGTTCAGGAGGGCCAGTTATGATAGGACAAGGGGTAATGGTTTTAAAATAGAGGGAGGTAGGTTCAGGTTCGATATTAGGAAAAAATTTTTTACTATGAGAGTGGTAGAACACTGGAACAGGTTGCCCAGAGAGGTGGTGGATGCTCCATCCCTGGAGACGTTCAAGGCCAGGTTGGACAAGGCCCTGAGCAACCTGATCTAGTTGGAGATATCCCTGTTCCTTGCAGGGGGGTTGGACTAGATGACCTTTGAAGGTCCCTTCCAGCCCTAACCATTCTATGATTCTATGATTCTATACTGTTGATGGTAGCTCGGTGTTCTTTGTAACTTCTCCTTGATCCTTAAGCTTTACTTAAAACTACACAAATAAATATTGAGGCATTAAAAATTGTTTTTTGCAGAAAAAAGGCATTAAAAAAGTTTTGCAGAAGTGAAACGCGGTGACCTGTTTATCCTGTACTTTTGTAGAAGGGATGTAAGCCAGTGATGTCTTCTGTTGATTTCTGTTTCAGGTCCAAACTTAGTCTTTTTCAGTCAAGAATAAGCTTGCAGAAGGCAAGTGTAAAGGTGAGTATAAGAAAAACTTAACGTTTTGCTGCTAATTTCGTGAGTCATATGCCCAAAAACTTGTCTGGAATCTAGAGATGACTGACGTTTCAGAAGTTGTGTTGTTAGAATGAGTGATGAGATAAGAGCACTCTTTTGGCAGTCGGAGTGCAGAATTGCATATGACTAAATTTACAAGGTAATTTTTGCTAGTGGGAGTTGTAAGTGTTTTTTGAAGACCACACATGAAATTGTAACTGCAGGAGATAAAAATACATTAGGAATCCCCTGACCGTTAACAAAACTGTTGAGCTATTAATCCCTTGAAGTTTTGACTATATTAATATGTTCATCTGGATGTAAATTTGCTATTAATACATGTTTGGTCATTTAACTTCTCCTTAGTACCTATCTTTTAACTTCCATTTCTCATTGTAGTTAAAAGCACGACGATCCGAGTGTAATTCCAAGGCTATCCATGCAAGGAATGACTACCTTCTCACTTTAGCAGCTGCTAATGCACACCAGGATCGCTATTATCAAACAGACTTAGTAAACATTATGAAGGTAAGGAAGCTGATTTATGTCTGGGAGTTGGGAAGTGTGACAATCTGGGAAGCAAAATGAACGAGGTACAAAATCTTGAGTTGCTTTGCGACAGCAGTGTTGACTTTTCCAAGATGTTGCAACAGATGAGAGGGCAGTAGGTAGATCCTGCAATATTTTGCAGGATACTTGGTACCAATTATCAGGCCTCAAAGCTAAGCAGTCACCTTTCTTTTTCTTCATTCACTTTTTTCCTGAAAAACTCACTTGGATAAAGGAATCAAGTTTGTAAAACTAAGACCTGTATTTTCCTGTTGTAGTCAACCTTAAGTAAGGTGGAGATGTAGTTCTTCAGTAGCATATACCATAATCCTTTCTTTGTATCCAATTATCTGATCAGAACATTTATTTAAGGTATGTTTAGGGAAATATAACCAGTAACTATCTTGGTTTGAAACTGTGAATTTTAGAGAATCAGCGTTGCTGCTCTCGCACGTGGCAGCTTGCCAAGGCAAGCCGAGAGGAGACACTGGAACTCCTAGGAAATGGCATACTTGAAAAGTCCAAATATGATTGCTCACAGGTTGTGGGGTTTTTTGTATCATCCTAGAATTACTTACATGTACACTATTCCTTAGAATTAAGTAGTTAGGGATAAATTGCAAAATCTGTAAAATCAGATGTTTAAACCTAATTCCTGCTTTACGTAGTTTCGTTTTGTATATTGATGTTTTCCAAGTTGGTTTAAATTTGCTCTCTACAAACTATCTCCAGGTGATGCAATCAGGCACGGCAACTTAGAAATCTGTAATTTGCATTTAGAAGTCCTTTATTGAAGAACTGCCACTGCCTTAGAACAAATCACTGTATTATCAGTATGCTTTTGCATACTGGGGGAAAAAAAAATACTGAAAAGCAGGGAACCGAGGCAAAATTTGAGAGCACCGAACGAGGCCTCCGAGGGATTCTGTGCAACTCCATTAGATCTTGACTAAGTTAACCACTCCTCCAGCGATACGTGTGTGCCTTTTGGAGTAAATCACAGCCAGTGTCTTAAATTTGTTGCTCTGCTGAATATCTCACTGCCTGGAAGGCTAAATCAAATCTGGGTATCTCAGAGGCAATTCAGGGCTGATAGTCCTGGAGGCACCAACCCTGTCTTTGCTTTATATGTGTGTGTAGCTGTGCTCTTCTGTTAGTAAAACAGGAATATGTGTGCTGACTAAATGTTTAGTACAGGGAAATGGTTATAAAGTAAGTATTTCCTTAGAATACTGGAGATAAACTGATTAATTGATGCTTACATAAGATAATGCCATACTTACATGCGTGGTTGGCTGTCATCAGTTAATGCTCTTACCTGGAAGTAATGCCAGAAGTGAATGTGATATGTTCACAACAAAACAAACAAAAAAGACATTTGAACTAAGAAAAAAAAAAAAGAGCAGATAGCCCAGGTAAAATTGTGGCTGGCTCTGGTGGGGTCGTGGCTGCTCTCGTCTCGGGGCATTGCAACAGGATCTTTGCAAAGGGATTCTCCTTTCTGCTGTACGTCTGGCTGGGTTTGGTGGGTGTTGCAGACTGAGCACATAGTGTGCTGGACAGGATCTTCATCTCCTTGAGTTTCCGTGGCCAGTTGTGCCTTTTGGATGGGGTGGGCTTTCTGTACTGTGACGTTAGAGACCTGCAGATACCCGAGGATATAAAATAATATAATACAGTGGAAAACAAAGTCGTGCTGGTGCCGTTCCTCTGCATGTGCGCTGTTGTCCATAGATGGTCTATGGGCAAGGGCTCCAGTTGCTGAAGTCACTGCTGGTCTGGTCCAACAGAAGAAGGACATGGAGCTGCTGGAGCGGGTCCAGAGGAGGCCACGGAGAGGATCTGAGGACTGGAGCACCTCTGCTCTGGAGACAGGCTGGGAGAGTTGGGGCTGTTCAGCCTGGAGAAGAGAAGGCTCCGGGGAGATCTTCCAGCACCTTCCAGTACCTAAAGGGGCTACAGGAAAGATGGAGAGGGGCTTTGGACAAGGGTGTGTAGTGACAGGACACGGGGCAATGGCTTTAAACTGGAAGAGGGGAGATTTTGATGAGATCTGAGGAAGAAATTCTCCCCTCTGAGGGTGCTGAGGCACTGGCACAGGTTGCCCAGAGAAGCTGTGGCTGCCCCATCCCTGGCAGTGTTCAAGGCCAGGTTGGATGAGGCTTTGGGCAACCTGGTGTAGTGGAGGGTGTCCCTGCCCATGGCAGGGGGGTTGGAACTGGATGATCTTTGAGGTCCCTTCCAACCAAACCATTCTCTGATTCTGTGGTTGTTTCTATACCCAGTTACTGGGCTCCCCTTATTCAGTCCTTTCATTTGTAGAACTTGTTTTCAGGCTTTTTATAAGTCAACCTTTTCCTGATGTGACAATCTCTCTATGCAACCTGTTCTTCTATATAAATAATTGTAGTCAGTTCTTTCATCGAGCCAAATTACTTTGGGAGGATAGGACAACTTTACAGGGTTCTTTTTTTGTGCATCTCTCAGATGTTTATAGTAGTTGATTCTCCTCGTCTGATAAACAACTGTATTCTTAATGCAGAACTGTAAATTGGGGTTTTTTGCACTGTTGTTCATGAGCAAAAATACGTGGGAGAACACCCGCACGTCCTTGCAACAGGGTCTTTCATTGGAGCAAGGGAGGGAATGGACCAAAGGCAAGATCTTGGATTTAAATGGTTCGAAGAAGTGGGGAAAACCCCCAGGAAACTCAAGTGTAATGTATCGCTGGGCTCCAGCTGCATTCATCCAGGAGCTCTAATGTAAATTCACATATAAAACTGCTTCCATATAAACAACAGTGTGTAATCGTAGAATCATAGAATCGTGGAATGGTTTGGGTTGGAAGGGGCCTTCAAAGATGATGTAGTTCCAACCCCCTGCCATGGGCAGGGACACCTTCCACTACACCAGGTTGCTCAAAGCCTCATCCAGCCTGGCCTGGAACACTGCCAGGGATGGGGCAGCCACAGCTTCTCTGGGCAACCTGTTCCAGTGCCTCACCACCCTCAGTGTAAAAAATTTCTTCCTTAGATCCAACCTAAATCTCCCCTCTTTCAGTTTAAAGCCATTGCCCCATGTCCTGTCACTCCACAGCCTTGTCCAAAGCATCTCTCCAGCTTTCTTGTAGCCCCTTTAGGCACTGGAAGGTGCTGGAAGGTCTCCCTGGAGCCTTCTCTTCTCCAGGCTGAACAACCCCAACTCTCCCAGCCTGTCTCCAGAGCAGAGGTGCTCCAGCCCTTGCATCATCTCCGTGGCCTCCTCTGGCCCCACTCCAGCAGCTCCATGTCCTTCTTGTGCTGGGGACTCCAGAGCTGAACACAGTATTCCAGGTGGGAAACTCTGGTGCTAAAACCCTCATCGGTGCCAACAGAAAGCAACAAGCGTGTCTCAACGTTTGGAAAGGGCTCCAGGAGGGGCCCTGGGAATTCCAGATGAAGAAATCCGCCTTCCCTAGCAGGCTGGCCGATAAAACAAGCGGGGCGATGAACGGAGTCAGTTCACAGGCGGATAGATGTGCTACGGTGGGAACAAGCAATGGGATTTTTTGAAGAGGGAAAACGTCCTTCAGAACAGATCTTGAAGGAGTCGGTGAGCCTGGGGAGAAGGGTGATTCATCTGATTGAATGTCTCCAGTTTGCCAGGAGCTCTCACCAGACTTCCCACTCAGTCTCTGCTTACGTAAAAGAGTGACGTTGCTCCAGGTAGGGCGGAGAGGCTTTTCTCATGGATTAATGGCTGATGAAGAGATAGGGAAGATGTGGGATTAAAGTAAACGCTTGGGATTTACAAGGGAAGGAGATTTGCTGGCAGGGTCCTGCTTTCTCTCTTACCTGTCTCCTCCTGAACCTTGCTGAGAAAATGATTATTTTATTGAGCGTAACGATTTAACGTAAACAATCCGGAGCAGGAACTGAAGAGAGAGGTGATGATTTGAAGGGGAAGAATCGTTCAGTATAAGCAAATGGAAAGCTTGCTTCCAGGAAATGTAGCAAGAACTTGACAATTTTGGTTGACCAGGCAAGAAAATAACACATGAAATGAATGTTAAAAAGAGAAAAGCACTCAGGGAGAAAATAGCTGCCTTGCAGACCTCTGAATAGCCATCAGCATTTATGAAAAAGCTACTAGAACTGGAAAATGCAGCGAAGGCTAAAGAAATGAAGACTTTATGTATTAAATGTTTCATATGTAACATAACTAGGAAAAGAGGTATTTTGAAAGGACCTTAAACACCTTTTGAGGCAGCACAGTTCTTGTTTTAATAGGTTGGGTGGCCGTGTGACCCAACGTAATACAGTTGTAGTGTCTCAACTAAACATGTTCGTTTATGCATTGAGATTAACATTTTAAAAATGTGCCTTTTATCTTCATTTTAGTAGGTCTTTAGATATTGCTGTAGTGGTGGCCACCTTGCTGTCTTTAAGTAGTTCTGTATTTAGCTGCCATTGAGCTTATACATCATGGAATGATTTGGGTTGGAAGAGGCCTTCCAGATCATCTACTTCCAACCCCCCTGCCATGGGCAGGGACACCCTCCACTACACCAGGTTGCCCAAAGCCTCATCCAACCTGGCCTTGAACACTGCCAGGGATGGGGCAGCCACAGCTTCTCTGGGCAACCTGTGCCAGTGCCTCACCACCCTCAGTGTAAAAAATTTCTTCCTTAGATCCAATCTAAATCTCCCCTCTTTCAGTTTAAAGCCATTGCCCCTTGTCCTGTCACTACATACCCTTGCAAAAAGTCCCTCTCCAGCTTTCTTGTAGGCCCCCTTTAGGTACTGGAAGACTGCAATAAGGTCATCTTCTGTTTGAACTCTGCAAGGCTGTCCACATACCTAAATCACGTTAAGTTTCTCCTCCAACTGTTCAGATTGTATCTGTCTTGCAGCACTTTTAGAGTTACTGCCTTCTTGCAAATACTCAGCTTCTTTTATTGGATCTCTCTTGACCAAGAGTCTCAAAGACAGAACTAAGCATTCCTGAAAAATTCACTTCTCAGACCAGTTGCCCCACTTGGAAGCAAACTGGAAGACTTGACTTATGTAAAGAGCAAGTTGGGATTTTTGAGTGGAATCAGCAGCACCTCAAACCTCATAGGACTTACTCAGTTATTTAGGATCTGCTCTTTCAGGATGAGTTCTGCAAACTGGTGATTATCTCCACTGGTGTAGACCAGGTGAGACTCCTGCAACCTTCACCATCTCTACAGTGAGATACGACTGCAGGGCCAGTTTCATGAGTTTGTTTGAAATCAGGTTCATTACCTCACCTTTTCGTCACGACAACTGTTTTGGTACGTGGCGGATATGTACATTTTAAATTGTTTTCAGGCTGGTTTTCAGGGTTATTCAGTAACCTGCAGATAAATCCTTTATCTAAATGGTACTTCAGAATGTTACTTGTTTAATATATTAACCTTCAGACTTGAAAAACAAACTGCCCCACCTCCCCTGCCTTCAAAATCTCCCTACTCCTCAGCTAAAGTATCAGTTTTATGATTAGAAATAATGTGGAAAGTGGAATAAAAGTAATTTTCTTATTATTTGTATCCATTGTGTAGAAGAGTTGTTTTAAGTGGCATTTAGGTACAGAACGATGGCTGCTTGGTACTGCTCCTTTGCAGCTCATCAGTATGGATCTCACTAAAGAGTTGAAATTTTCCATGTTTCTCTAGTTAAGTTACCTAGAGATGATAAAAACTTTAAAAATGGAAAAAGCTGTGAAAAAATTTCAGCTCATCCTCGGATGTATTACTGTGCAAGAAAGTAAAGCCTGTGCTTTACTTTCACATTTCAGAGACTGTTCCTGTTTGCATCCATCATGAACAATTTCTTTGTAGGTTTTAGTTTTAAGGGAATTATTGTTTCCAGAGTGAGAATTGTACTAAAGGCTTTCACACACATTTAACCAAGTTGTAATTTTATAGTTGTGCCCTCAGTTTTAGAGTGCCCAGCTGTCAGGAACTCCGTTGCTACACGCGTCCCTTGACTCCTACTTAGTGAAGAGGGCGAGACACTGATGTTTGTTATGGGATGTGTACATCAAAGGTTGGTTGTGGCATCCTGTGTGAGTTGAACTGGATGCAGACAGGTCCCATCGATGCATACCTCGACTTGCCGACAGCCTGGACAGCAGCCCAGACAGCAGTGTTCATATCTTTGTCGATGATCTGGAGGAGCAGATTGAGCACGTCCTCCGTAAGTTTACAGATGACACCAAGTTGGGTGGCAGTGTTGATCTGCTGGAGGGCAGGAAAGCTCTGCAGAGGGATCTGCACAGGCTGGATCAGTGGGCTGAGGCCAACTGTACGAGGTTCAACAAGGCCAAGTGCCAGGTCCTCCACTTGGGTCACCACAGCCCCATGCAACGCTACTGGCTTGGGGAAGAGCAGCTGGAAAGGTGCCCAGTGGAAGAGGACCTGGGGGTGGTGGTCAACAGCGGCTGAACATGAGCCAGCAGTTTGCCCAGGTGGCCAAGAAGGCCACCAGCATCCGGGCTTGTACCAGCCATAGTGTGGCCAGCAGGACTGGGAAGGGATCGTCCCGCTGTGCTCAGCACTGGTGAGACCACATCTCAAATCATGTGTTCAGCTTTGGGTCCCTCACTATAAGAAGGACATGGAGGTGCTGGAGCGTGTCCAGAGAAGGGCAACGGAGCTGGTGAAGGGTCTGGAGCACACGTGTGATGGGGAGCGGCTGAGGGCACTGGGGGTGTTCAGCCTGGAGAGAAGGAGGCTGAGGGGAGACCTTGCTCTCTGCAACTGCCTGAGAGGAGGTTGTAGCGAGGTGGGGTCGGGCTCTTCTCCCAAGCAACAATCGACAGGATGAGAGAAAACAGCCTCAGGTTGCACCAGGGGAAGCTTAGGTTGGATATGAGGAGAAACATCTTCCCCAAAAGGGTCATGGAGCATTGGAACAGGCTGCCCAGGGAAGTGGTGGAGTCACCATCGCTGGAGGCATTGAAAAGCCGTGTAGCTGTGGTGCTGAGGGCCGTGGTTTAGTGGTGGACTTGGCAGTGTCAGGTTAACCATTAGACTTGATCTTCAAAGTCTCTTCCAACCTTAACAATTTCGTGATTCTGGGTTCATCGGTGGTTTCTGAGCAATAAAATCCAATAAAAGTTGATACCCTTGTTCAGAGAAAGGAGGGGTGGGGATATTTCTGCAGTAACAGGGCTGGTTTCTGCTGACACAAGGTATTTGAGAAACTTGTTGGCAAAGCATAATGCATGTTGGGCAGGGACACCTGAGGTTCAAAAGCTGCCAGTGTTGGTGTTATTCCCTGTATCTGACTCAGAAATGCTCTTGGACTGTCCTGTGACAGATGAATCACAAATATACAGCGTGACCTTGTTTAATTTTCTGTAACAGGCAACAAATCCACGTTTTTATGAGCAGGATTCCTGCTGACATGGGGCTTCTGTTAATTTACAGTAGTTTAGAATAAGTTACTGCAGTTTGCAAGATTTTTATGCAAAGAAGAAAAAAATATTTGCTCTACTGTGTTTGTAACTGTGAAAGCCATCACAAAGAAACCTGAGATGCTCAGAAACAAAATTAAAAAATGCTTCCAGCATTTTTGAAAGAATTGAGAATGATTTCTACAGTGCCGTGCTAGTTTATCAGTTACACCAGTAAAAGAGAAGCAAAACCATTCTGGATCTCCCTTTAGATAAAATAGAAATCCTATTGCTTTTTTTCTCTCTCTGTCCTTTTTGCCCAGAATTTACATCTGGATATACCGAAGTTGTGCAGTTGTGCTGCAGACCTGAGCTCTGCATTTCAATCTCTGTAGTCCAATTAAAAAAAAAAAAAAAATAAATTAAAAAAAAAAAAAACAACACAACATAGACTAAAGCATTTGCCTGCCTGGTGCTCAGCCTTCTGCAGAAGTTTAAACCGAGGTCAGGAGGAAGTGGAAGATGATGGTTGAAGTAAATTCAGGGCTGTTTTGATACCTGTCTTTTTAAAAACTTGATTATCGCCGCGTTTTGGTTTTTAGCGCTCCACTCTTAACTCCTCTGTAAGTTCCTCTTATGAGCCACCTCCGAATATGACTTTATAAAGCAACTGATAACGAGGAAATGTTGCTCTAAAAGAAAAAAGGAGGTGTCATGAACATTTTAAATAGTTCTTGGGTTTTTTTTAATAGAAAGAGAGAACTAAAACTTCAGTTGATTTCCAAGTCTAGACTTTTATCCGTGACATGAGCATCAGCTCATCGTTCCGTTACAGCCTGTGGCAGGTGGGTGCACGTTTGGGCATGAGAGCTGTGGGGCTCAGGACTGTCTCACTTGAGCTCCACACGAGCCAAGGTCTTCGACACAGCGTAAAATATTTTAAGGAAGTATTTTATTTTATTTCTCTGCTATGTTTTGAAAATCTGCTGCTCTCAGGGGTTTCCCTTTTATTGCTCGAATTTCAAAGTTGAAATCTTTAAGGAAAATCTGCCTGAAGATTTCAAAGGTATTTTATAGAGCTAAGTCATCAGTGGAGCTTCATGGTTGATGCCAAACGTACAGTCACCTTTGCAGCTAAACACTCTTTAAGGATCCTGAGTGGTGTCATGGAGTATAATAAAAAAAATATTAAAAAAAAAAAAAAGAAACCTCACCAAACAATTGGCAGTCAGCCTGGAGAAGAGAAGGCTCCGGGGTGATCTTATAGCAACTTTCCAGTACCTAAAGGGGGCCTACAGGAAAGCTGGAGAGGGGCTTTTTACAAGGGCATGGAGTGATAGGACACGGGGCAATGGATTTAAACTGAAAGAGGGGAGATTTAAATTAGATCTAAGGAAGAAATTCTTCCCTCTGAGGGTGCTGAGGCACTGGCACAGGTTGCCCAGAGAAGCTGTGGCTGCCCCATCCCTGGCAGTGTTCAAGGCCAGGTTGGATGAGGCTTTGGGCAACCTGGTGTAGTGGAGGGCATCCCTGCCCGTGGCAAGGGGGTTGGAACTGGATGGTCTTTAACGTCCCTTCCAACCCAAACCATTCCATGATTCTCTGATTCTATCTCAGTGTTGGGGAGCTGCTTACAGATAGGGATGCATTTTTGATGAGCCATGAAGAATTCTCGATAAGGAAGCCAACAGCAGCAGCAGGTGTTTCTAAATGAAGCTCTCTGCTTTTTTAAAAACTCTGTTTCAAATCATACCTAGTGTGGTCTTCAGTGTTTGAGGAGGAATAGTGTCAGAAGTGATGGACTTTGCTGTTTTTTTGTCTTTGTTGTTTCAGTAAGGTTTTTTATGTTGTGGTAAGAATCAGTTATCTTTTCTGGGTTTTTTTGCTGTACTTTCCAGTTTGCTTGCCATGCGGAAGTGCCGCGGGATAATTTGGCTCTTGTTCTTGATCAGAGTTCTCGTGGTGATAGGGCAGGTTTAAATAGAAACTTCATGTTGCGTCATTGCCCTGGAACAGATCCTTCCTTACGCGTGGGTGATGGTGCCGAGACACGTTACAACATTGCTTTTTTTAATTTGGGAGATCAGTTTTGAAAATTACAGGCGATCTTTACCTTTTTCACATCTTTGCCTGTTTTTAAGCACTGTCTTAAAGGGCCCTGGGAGAGGAAACGATCTGTCTGGCTTCTGAGGAACGAGCTGGCAGTCATGAGGATTAACATGAGTAGTGGTTGAGCCATTCCAAGGGAAAACCAAGAGTGAGGATAGTACCTGCAGCACATGGTGAAGAAGGAGACGCTCAGAAAACTGATTTTGCTCAGCCTAAGAGAAAAAATCATAGAATCATAGAATCACAGAATCAGAGAACGGTTTGGGTTGGAAGAGACCTCAAAGATGGGGAGAGGCTGTTCAGGAGGGCCTGTTGTGATAGGACAAGGGGTAATGGTTTTAAAATAGAGGGAGGTAGATTCAGGTTGGATATTAGGAAAAAATTTTTTACCATGAGAGTTGTAGAACACTGGAACAGGTTGCCCAGAGAGGTGGTGGATGCTCCATCCCTGGAGACGTTCAAGGCCAGGTTGGACAAGGCCCTGAGCAACCTGATCTAGTTGGAGATATCCCTGTTCCTTGCAGGGGGGTTGGACTAGATGACCTTTGAAGGTCCCTTCCAGCCCTAACCATTCTATGATTCTATGAAGATCATCCAGTTCCAACCCCCCTGCCATGGGCAGGGACACCTTCCACTACACCAGGTTGCCCAAAGCCTCATCCAACCTGGCCTTGAACACTTCCAGGGATGGGGCAGCCACAGCTTCTCTGGGCAACCTGTTCCAGTGCCTCAGCACCCTCAGAGGGAAGAATTTCTTCCTTATATCTGATCTAAATCTCCCCTCTTTCAGTTTAAATCCATTGCCCCGTGTCCTATCACTACACACCCTTGTAAAAAGTCCCTCTCCAGCTTTCCTGTAGGCCCCCTTTAGGCACTGGAAAGCTGCTATAAGATCACCCCGGAGCCTTCTCTTCTCCAGGCTGAACAGCCCCAACTCTCTCAGCCTGGAAATGGAAATACAAAGTCTTAATGTCTACAACTACCTAGTGGGGAGTGTATGAAGAACACTGAGCCAGGCTTTTTTTAAAAAAAATGATGGCATGGTGGGCAGGGAACAAATTGGAACACAATAAATTCTGGTTAAATGTATGGAAAAAGTTTTGCCATGAAGGTGGTCAAACAGAAACAGGTTCAGGGAGAAACGTCCCACCTTGGAGACATTGAAAACCTGACCAGACACCACCTTGAGCAACCCGATCTCTTTGGCCCTCCTTTGAGCAGAGGTTGGACCGATATCTCTCTTTCAACCTAAATTATTCTGTGATTCTGTCAATATTACGAAGATCCTGCTTGGGAACCCCTAACTTCCAATTTCTGTTCTTTTTTTTTTCTGCCGTTAACTGGAATAATTGCATGAGGCAACAGTGCTCAAATATTCGTGTTTCTATGAACTCTGGTTTTTCTTTATTGGCATTGTTGGGAGGTTTTGTGAAGCTGAGCGGACATCTGTGTTTTCAGCATATTCATCCACCACTTTTACTGAACACTTTCACAGATTATTTAAAACAAAATGTAAATACAGCCTCCAAACGGGACTTCCACAACTGAAATTCAGCTGAAGCTGGCAGTGTTTATAAAAACGACCCGAGATTGAGGATTTGGTATCAGTTAATAATTTGATTTATGCCCAGAAATTACCAGGATGTGTATGGCAAACGGTTCTTTCCTCTGGTGACTCTATTTGACTTGAAAAGTAAGTTGACTTGTTGGCTGAAGGTCTTAAATAATCTCAGGAATGTTTTCCTGGCAATGGCTGGCCAGTGTGTGTCCTGGGTAAATAAAAGGTTAACTGGGTAAATAAAAGGTTAACTGGGTAAATAAAAGGTTAACGTTTGCATGGATGCTTATCTCTGTAGACTCCAGAACAAACAGAACCAACGTTATCGCCGTCAGAAATCATTCCACATGCTCATTATTGTTTTCTGCTTTTCAGAGTGATTTAGAAGCACCCAGGGAATTCTTTTTCTAACATGCAGATTCTGTCCTGAATGAAAAAACAGCATTAAGATAAAATAATTTTGAAGTCGCTAGAGGTTTCCATTTTCTTCCATAAATCTTTTATTAATTCAGCACAAGCTCTTCTGTTAAGATCCTGCAATACTCCCTTGAAAATGTAGAGGGAATTTGTGTAAGTGAAAGAAGTATTGTTTCTCTTCCCGGTCTTGTCAGCTGCAAGCCACAAATATTTGGTGATTCCAATTAAGCCGGCCGTGGATTGCGTTATCGACAGTATCCGATGGGCACAGGAGCTGTGCTTTGCAGACAGTCGATGAGTGCGTGTCTCTTTCTCATCTTCCTCCCTCTGAAGGGAGGATGAGTGAAGGGAGGCTTCACAGTAGTTGACACCACACCGTTTTCATAGAATCATAGAATGGCACAGGCTGGAAGGGACCTCAGAGATCATCTAATCCAACCTCCCTGTCATGGGCAGGGACGCCTCTCAACTAGACCAGGCTACTCAAGGCTCCGTCCGACCTGGCCTTGAACACCTCCAGGGAGGGGGCAGCCACAACCTCTCTGGGCAATTTATTCCAAAGTCTCACCACCCTCGTACTGAAGAATTTCTTCCTAAGATCTAATCTAAATCTGTTCTCCTTCAACTTAAACCCATTTCCCCTTGTCCTATCAGTGGACACTCTTGTAAAAAGTCCCTCCCCAGCCTTCCTGTAGGTTCCCTTCAGGTATTGGAAGGCAGCTATTAGGTCCCCCCAAAGTCTTCTCTTTTCAAGGCTGAACAATCCCAGCTCCTGCAACCTGTCCTTGTAGCAGAGGTGCTCCAGCCCCTGGATCATCTTTGTGGCCCTCCTCTGAACACGTTCCAACAGATCTATGTCTCTCTTATGGTGGGGACACCAGAACTGGACGCAGTATTTGAGGTGGGTCTCACAAGAGCAGAGTAAAGGGGGAGAATCACCTCTCTTGACCTGCTGCCCACGCTTCTCTTGATACATCCCAGGATGCGGTTGGCCTTCTGGGCCGCATGAGCGCACTGCCAGCTCATGTTGAGCTTCTCATCTATAAACACCCCCAAATCCTTCTCTTCAGGGCTACTCTCAACCCACTCTGTGCCCAGTTTGTATTTGTGCCTAGGATTGGCCCGACCCAGGTGAAGGACCTTGCATTTTGACTTGTTGAAGCTCATGCAGTTTGCACTGGCCCATTTCTCAAGCCTATCAGGGTCCCTCTGGATGGCATCTCTTCCCTCAAGTGAGTGCATGGCACCACACAGCTTGGTGTCATCGGCAAACTTACTGAGGGTGCACTCAGTGCCATCATCCATGTCGCTGACAAAGATGTTGAACAGCACTGGACCCAGAACAGACCCCTGAGGGACACCACTTGACACTGGTCTCCATGTAGACATTGCGCCATTGACCACAAGGTTTTCCTTTCCAAGGGCACCAGTCCGTGCGCATACGTGCACATAAAACCTCGGGGAAATTAATTCCTTTAATAAGACCCTGTTCGTGGTGTGATTATGGAGCCAGGTAAATTGTTGAGTAATTAATACAAACTTGTGCTCTCTTGTTTAGGCGGTTTCTTAAATGCTCTCCCACGTCCCCCCTGATACCCAAGTGCTGCTTTGGAGAACTTCATAGAATCAGAGAATCATAGAATGGTTTGGGTTGGAAGGGACCTCAAAGATCATCCAGTTCCAACCCCCCTGCCATGGGCAGGGACACCTTCCACTACACCAGGTTGCCCAAAGCCTCATCCAACCTGGCCTTGAACACCTCCAGGGATGGGGCAGCCACAGCTTCTCTGGGCAACCTGTGCCAGTGCCTCACCACCCTCAGAGGGAAGAATTTCTTCCTTATATCTAATCTAAATCTCCCCTCTTTCAGTTTAAATCCATTGCCCCTTGTCCTATCACTACACACCCTTGTCCAAAGCCCCTCTCCAGCTTTCCTGTAGCCCCTTTAGGTACTGGAAAGCTGCTATAAGATCACTCCGGAGCCTTCTCTTCTCCAGGCTGAACAGCCCCAACTCTCCCAGCCTGTCTCCAGAGCAGAGGTGCTCCAGCCCTCGCATCATCTCTGTGGCCTCCTCTGGACCCGCTCCAGCAGCTCCATGTCCTTCTTGTGTTGGGGACCCCAGAGCTGAAGGCAGCACTGCAGGGGGGTCTCAGGAGAGCAGAGCAGAGGGGCAGAATCCCCTCCCTCGCCCTGCTGCCCACGCTGCTCTGGATGCAGCCCAGGACACGGTTGGCTTTCTGGGCTGCCAGCGCACGGTACCGGCTCATGGTGAGCTTCTCATCAACCAGCACCCCCAAGTCCTTCTCCTCAGGGCTGCTCTCCATCCATTCTCTGCCCAGCCTGTCCTTGTGCTTGGGATTGCCCTGACCCACGTGCAGGACCTTGCCCTTGGCCTTGTTGAACTCCATGAGGTTCTCACAGGCCCATCTCTCCAGCCTGTCCAGGTCCCTCTGGATGGCATCCCTTCCCTCCAGCGTGTCCACAACACCACACAACTTGGCTGCTTCATAGTCTGAGGATGTGCTCGCTACAGTTTTAGGATTTATATTCTGTGAGTAAACATTTACAGGGAAGTGAAAAGAAGCTTCCCACCGGGAAGAGAATCACTTCTGGTGGTAATTTTGGCAAAACCACAAGCCAGGGAAGTTTAGACGGCCTTAACAGTAAGTGGAACTGCCACTAGTAGCTACGGTAGCATCTCCTATTTTCAATTCCAGATCCACCCCTCGCACCTGGGGAGATCACGTTGCTCCTCACGCCGCCTTTCCAAGCTGACTCGAGGCAGGAGAGCGGGTCGGAATCACAACTGCTGCTGTTGTGCAGGTGCAGAACGGAGCGACGGTCACGCTTGATGACAGCCAGCTCTGTCTCACTCACCTTTTAACCACGAGTCGCTTCCTTCTTTCAGCATTTGATCCAAAACTACTATTTATTTCCAAGGAGCTAAGTATTTATTTCTCCATGAGTGGGGAGTGTGTAATGTAAAGACAGGGCATAGCAAAGCCTAATATATATATATAAATCAGGGCAACCTACTGAATTATCTTAAAGCAATAATCGTTTTTCATGGGATAATAAAACTATTTCTTGATAATGCTTCTGACTTGTCAGCGAGATTGCCTTTGGCACGTTGACAGGAATAACTTTAGGAAAGGGTTCATTGCAAAAAAATGTGGTGTGATTTTACAGATGCTCGTGAAAGGTATTTCCTGTATAGGAGGTTACGTCGCCGAAGTCATGAGTGTGTTTATATGAGAAAGTCAACAGGAGACTGGTGTTGTTGGTGCAGGGAGTGCGAGCGACTCGGGAAGGAGTAAAGAGAAATAATCAGTGGTGAAAGTTGAATGTAATCCAGTAGAACAAGGAAAATGACTGGAAAGCCAAAAAAATTGAAAATCACTGCTAGGAAGAGGGCCCAAGGAAAGCGGTGTAAGGGGTAAGATGGGGAAGGAGGCGCCTAACAGGAATCTGGGCGGTCTTATTGAGAAATCTAGGTTGAGTTAGCAGAAAACTTAACACATTGTTTATTTTTTTTTACTTCTATAGATGTTATTTAGAAACCCTTTAGGATTTAGCTCAAGCTACAAGATTTTTTCCTGTCAAATGTCATAAAACTACCCGTTTTGAACAGGAAATGGAACCTTGCCATCTTGTTTCAAAGCCACGCTGTGATACAATAAGAACGGTTCCCAAAACACTGGGCTCTGCCAGAAAGCAGCCTGCATGCCTTCCATCCATTCCGCAGCGAGTGCCGAGAAATGCCCGGGCTCAGGAAGCACCTGGTGTGCGCCGGTCGGGGGGCAGGTGGGGCTGCCTCGAAAAGTTTGAACTCGAAACGTGCGACGTTCCTATTTTGGAAGTCATGGAGTCAGACATCCCGAACAGATCGCTCACTGGGTTTTGTTTGGATGAGGATTTGGTTTTTAGCAACTCCAGATTCAATTGAAGAATTGAAGACACAAGGGAAGAGATAATTCTTTTTCTTCAGTGTTTTTGTCTTCTATTTATAACCACCCAATGTTTCAGTGAATTATCTGGAATTTACATATATTTATCGTAAAATCATGGAATCATAGAATGGTTTGGGTTGGAAGGGACCTCAAAGACCATCCAGTTCCAACCCCCCTGCCATGGGCAGGGACACCTTCCACTGCACCAGGTTTCCCAAAGCCTCATCCAACCTGGCCTTGAACACTTCCAGGGATGAGGCAGCCACAGCTTCTCTGGGCAACCTGTGCCAGTGCCTCACCACCCTCAGAGGGAAGAATTTCTTCCTTAGATCCCATCGAAATCTCCCCTCTTTCAGTTTAAAGCCATTGCCCCATGTCCTGTCACTCCACACCCTTGTCCAAAGCCCCTCTCCAGCTTTCTTGTAGCCCCTTTAGGCACTGGAAGGTGCTGGAAGGTCTCCCCGGAGCCTTCTCTTCTCCAGGCTGAACAGCCCCAACTCTCCCAGCCTGTCTCCAGAGCAGAGGTGCTCCAGCCCTCGCATCATCTCCGTGGCCTCCTCTGGCCCCGCTCCAGCAGCTCCATGTCCTTCTTGTGCTGGGGACCCCAGAGCTGAAGGCAGCACTGCAGGGGGGTCTCAGGAGAGCAGAGCAGAGGGGCAGAATCCCCTCCCTCGCCCTGCTGCCCACGCTGCTCTGGATGCAGCCCAGGACACGGTTGGCTTTCTGGGCTTTCTGGGCTGCCAGAGCACGGTGCCGGCTCATGGTGAGCTTCTCATCACCCAGCACTCCCAAGTCCTTCTCTTCAGAGCTGCTCTCCATCCATTCTCCGCCCAGCCTGTCCTTGTGCTTGGGATTGCCCCGACCCTCGTGCAAGTCTGTTTTTAAAATTGAATGCGTGTGCGTAAGTTTTGTGCTGTTAAATTAAAGTGTATGCGCTATTTAAACTGTGGACTGACGGTATGTGTAAGTTGAGTGGCAATCCATGGGACTTCTCTGTATGAGAAACAAGCTGTCCTGTGCCCCCAGGGTGATTATTTAGTACCAAAGTGATAATGGAGTTGGTACTGAAAACGTTCAGATGCTCCGTTGGATGATTCAAAGCGAAATCCAAAGGTTTCTGTGAATAACTGCTGCGTCATCAAAAATGAAATATCTCGTTGTCCAGCTGTCTTGCATTTTTGGTGAAACTTAGCCAATATAGGTTGCAAATTGAAAGTGGTCATCTGGACACGTTGGAGCTAATGGCAGAGGTGAGCTGTTTCTAATCCTCTACCAAAGCCTCTAGGAATGGTAGGGCAATTTTAACAAGTGTTTTAAGCACAGTCTTGCTATAGATTTTGTTGTCTTCAAGAAACATGAAATGTGGTTTAGAAGGTGGCAAAACATGTTATGATGACCGTCTTTTGATGGACACTGTGAGGGCTGATGTAGTTGTTTGTACATCAACAGTAGGAAAATACATGTCTGAGGGACTTGGCATTTGAAAGAAGTAGAGAAATTATAAGGAGGAGATAAGATCCAAAATGGCACAAGCCCAATAAATATAAGATGGAAAATGTCAGGCTGAATTTGAAGTGTATTTAAGTCCTACAAAAAATTATTGGAAAAATGAATTCTAATCTATTATTTTTTTGCGTCTTGATGTCACCCTGGAGGGAGGCAAACGTGGTAGAGTTGTTACAGAATTGACAAGGCTTCCACAGGACGTGGCTGTCAAATTGTGAGATGCTTTTTATTCTTCTGCCTTCAAAATCCTGACTTCTCTGTTTCAACATGAGTCTGTCTGGTGACAGTGGAGGTGTTTGCTAGTATCATCTTGATGATCTTGAACGTCTCTTCCAACCAGAAGATTCTATGATTCTGTGGGTGATTGGAGGTGAGGAGGTGGTAATCGGTGGTCATAACCTGCATGGACAATTTGGTCTGTACTTTTGGCACAGCCTTTAGAAACTTTCTTGCCTTGGGATCCTTTCCTGCTGTTGAATTCTGGGCTCGTGCTTGCGAACCTTTACGGGTGCCGTGGCTCTCAGCGCACGCTCAGAAGGCCCCACCCTGGAGGTGTTCAAGGCCAGGTTGGATGAGGCTTTGAGCAACCTGGTGTAGAGAAAGGTGTCCCTGCCCATGGCAGGGGGTTGGGAACTGGATGATCTTTGAGGTCCCTTCCAACCCAAACCTTCTGTGATTCTACCACAGCGAGTTTCGGCTCCTTTCGAGAGGTCAGCAAATAGCTCCAGGGCTCCATCAGCAACTGGTGCGACTGGTATCGAAAGAGAGAGCTGTTCCTTCATGGTGAGCGGGTCTGCAGGGGAATGAACGGAGCTGATCCGTGCACCATGGGAACTAGGCCACAGAAGGGCATTAGGAGGCAAGAAGTTCCTATTTAGCATTTACAAATTGCTGGGGAGATAATTGATTGGAAAGCTGGCTGAAAAGCTCAGTCAGAGGAGGAGGAGGAGGAGGAGGGGGAATCCTGCAATATGATTTGTCTATCTACCTGCTAGTTTTCATACAGCAAAAAATAAAAAATGAAATTCCCATCTGTTCAAGTTGTCATCTGTGCTAAAAAGGCTTTATAGCTGGGATAAACCCCCTCGTTGTGGAAGGGAAGCAAATATTCCCTACCCGGAGATGAGTTAGATCTGTCATGGTGGACAGCTGACTGGCTGGAACAGTGTAGTCCAGCTGAACAAGGATATGATTTTGTAATGTTTTACGAATTATCGAAGCATTAAAGTAACTGCTTCTAGGATTTGGATGCTAATTAAGAGAAATAATATCTGGCTGGTGTATCCAGTGTTGCTCATCGTTAATGGGAAGAACCCGTTCAGTGCAGCTGGTTCACCAGAACCCTGTCTGCCGTGTGTGCGCTCGCTTCCCGCGTGGCAGCAGCGTCGTCCAGGAGCATCGAGCAGCATCCTTCAATTAGTACCTTTTAAAAATCCTAATGGATTTCAAAACCTTCAGGAAAGTTTAAATGCTTAGGTTCAAGGGCTTTACTCTCACATTACTCAAAGTTGTGGGAAAATCAGGTTTCTAGTTCAAGCTAGAGAATATTAGAAATGAAATTTTCAAACTGCTTCTATTAATCAAATTGTTCAATGTTTTGTATTAGACCTTAGATACAATGATTTAATTTAATAGATGAGAATTCAATTTAATAAAAGAGAAATTCAAAAAGATACTGAAGTCCTAAGAAAGAGATGGGTAAAATGAAGACAGCAAATCAGAGCAAGAAGAATCTTTTCTTCTAAGTAAAATCTTCACAAATATTTGTGACTATGTGTATACCCAGATAATTGAACAAGTTTTAATAGTTGATGCACTTCTGTCATGCCTTCCTCTTAATGGGCATTCATTGAGTAGGATTATTACTGCATTCAGCTCTGGGGTCCCCAACACAAGAAGGACATGGAGCTGCTGGAGCGGGGCCAGAGGAGGCCACGGAGATGATGCGAGGGCTGGAGCACCTCTGCTCTGGAGACAGGCTGGGAGAGTTGGGGCTGTTCAGCCTGGAGAAGAGAAGGCTCCGGGGAGACCTTCCAGCACCTTCCAGTGCCTAAAGGGGCTACAGGAAAGCTGGAGAGGGGCTTTGGACAAGAGTGTGTAGTGACAGGACACGGGGCAATGGCTTTGAACTGGAAGAGGGGAGATTTCGATGGGATCTAAGGAAGAAATTCTTCCCTCTGAGGGTGGTGAGGCACTGGCACAGGTTGCCCAGAGAAGCTGTGGATGCCCCATCCCTGGAGGTGTTCAAGGCCAGGTTGGATGAGGCTTTGGGCAACCTGGTGTAGTGGATGGCGTCCCTGCCCATGGCAGGGGGTTGGAACTGGATGATCTTTGAGGTTCCTTCCAACCCAACCCATTCTATCATTATAGTGCATTTTTATGGAATGCATATGCAATTCCAAGTACAAACGTCTGTATTTAAATTCTACATATCGACGTCATGTGAAGGTTCACCACAGACCTTTCTCTCCAACTGGGTCTAGAAGCCCCATTTCAAATCTTACGGGACATATCAGAGACAGTATTCGTCGGGTTATCTTTGGTGAAAGTCTCAATTTATTTCATAGCAAAGCCTCGGCATTGGAGACAGCCTGGAATGAAAGAAATTCCAAGCCTATCAGATTCTGGAGACATCTCTTCCTGTGTGTTTTAAATATTGCTTGCACTACTCTGTGTACTGTTATTGGGACATCTAAGCAGTAGTATTATGAAATAAAGTCTTTTTTTCGAAGGTTTGAGCATTAATCATAGAGTGTACAGGACTGATGAAATAAGTTTGAAAAGAAGCTTATTTTAATGCAATTATGTTCATCAAATGATGTTATGAGAGTGTAATATATTTAGGTTTTTCCCATCAGACCATGCTTAAAAAGTTATTTAATTCCAAGATAGTTTAACACCACCAGCTCCCATTTTGTTCACTTTTCTGTTGATTTTCGATACCCATCAGTGTCATGTATCAAATAGTAGAAGCTTCTAAAATACTGTCAGCTGGAGAAAATGGTACAACCCATGAAGCCATCAATACGTGTTCAGGGATACTGGTTGTAATGGGGGGGGCGGCAGTGTGCCAGGCTGTGTGTTGAGGGTGGGGGGAATCTGTGTAAAAGGGAGGAACCTTTCACAATATTTTTGATTACAAACTTCAGGCTCAAATTCTCTTTCTTCTCACCCCTGGTGCTTATAAGAATTATGTGCATAAATCGTTAGCATGGTTCCCCTGGGAATAAATGAGAGGGGACTACTAAAAGTGATAAATTGACACGTGGAATTCCGGGGCGATATTTGGGAAATACGAATTAATCTTTTATGCTGCAGTGCAGCTGCTGTACCTTTGGCATATCCCTGGGATGTTTTTTCCTTTCTTGTTCGAGATAATTTCGTTCATTGTTCTCTGATTCTCTAATTATTGCAGTAATCACAGTGCTGTGACTCTGAGCCCTTTTCCTTTTAAGAACATGTTGCTCATTTGTGTAGATTACAAAAATTGCTAAAAATACTTTCGCTTGCTTTGGTCTTTAAATTGTAGTATGACTGGTAAAGAGTATTAAGTAATCCTTTAGTAGAGTGCCTTTTCAGGAACGTGGGAGTTGCTATATGAAATATGCTCTGCCCTTTTCATACTGGCTAATTAATTGACATGTTAAGATACAATTTAAAAAAAAAAAAATAATAATTTCAGTTGGAAAATGTCTTTGTTATCCTGAAAAGACCCTTTTTTTGAAAAGGCAGTTCGCTGAATAGTTTGCTGGAAGTGGCAGGTAACTTTACACCCATGTAAAAAAAAAAAAAATGATATGGAAGTGTTAATTCCGAACGGCAATTGGGAATAGCAGCCATTGTTGGAGCAGAAAAGTTTTTATTCAATGGATTTATTTGAGGAAGTAAATGAAAAGCGCACTGGACAAAAAAATTTACTGCTCTTAACATGATAATATAGAGGTTGAATCGGCTGAACAAAAACTAAAAACAGCAATGGCAAAATCGATGGTTAAAAATGGAAAGATGCAAAAGAGAAAGTAAAAACTCATGAAGAATGCATGTCATCAGTATCTGATTTTTTTTTTCACTTTTTTATGCTTTTTATTTGCCAAGGGAGTGGTTTTCTCTATTAAGAAACACAGGATTTGGGATGAAATGCGTTTTCACATGCACGTTTGTGTCGATTTAAGGTTTCTGCTCCTTAGTCCATACTCTTGGAGAACACAGAAGATTTTGAGACTTATCCAGAAGAGCGAGTGTGTCCGAGTCAAGGATGGTTCCTCTGTAGTATGAAGGCTTATATGAGACTTGCTGATAAATCCACACCTTTAACACTGTGGAAGTCTGTAATAAGGAAAAATTTCAGGAGCGTAAGAATCCTTAAAGACCAGCAATCAGTGGCCAAAGGCTGAACGATTTAAATAGACGTTTTTCTGCGTGAAGGAAGCCAAATCTTATCGACAGGAACAGTATAAAGTGCTCCTCAGATACGAAGGTAACGTGACGGTGACAGTCTGCCATGAAGCTTTCTGCTGAGTGTTGGATTCGAGCCAGGTTTTATTTTTTCCAAGAACGAGGAAGTACGAAAGCAAAGACGATTGCACCAGTGCCATTTACTGCAAATTAGTCATGTCAGAAGAAGGATCCCCCTTGGGATTGGTTCCAGTGCTAGGAAAGAAAAAGCAAAATGGGTCCAAGAAGTCTTTGTAGGTGACATTTGAGAACTTTGGAGAAAAATAGATGTATTTCTATATCATAAAGAATCTGTTTTCATCTTCCAGGATTTTTTAAGCCTTATAAAGTCCAAGTTTTGAAGAACTGAATTTTTCCATTCGTATGACAATCTTAACATCAGAATGTTCCTACTGATTTAAGTGGAATTATTCTTGAATCCTGAAGTATTGATTTAGTGCTGTCTTCATCAGGTGACTCTCACGGCTGTCTGCCTTGTTACACAAGGAATTCTTTCCAAAGAAATAAAGAAGAATTTCCAAAGAAGGTTTCCTTCGGTGCCTGTTTTCACCTACCAGACCCTCGTCATTAAATGTGACACCTACAGGGCACTGCCATGAGATCTTTGGAGGCAAATCTAGGAAGAGTATTTCATATTTATATTAATTTTGCTTATCCTTGTTTTAAAGGGACTTTGTCTCTGGATTGGGAAGGGTGATGGGCATCTGTTGGCAGCCGTTCCGTGTTTTTCTGTGGTCAGAGTAGACTTCAGTGCACCAGCGACAACGGTTTTGTCATTTAAAAACAATGACCCTGCCTAAATTGTAAAGGAACAAAATGATGTGCAGAACAATCATCGAGTGACTAATGAGAGTGAACAAAAGAACTTGCAAACAAGCCCAAAACTATTGACACTGGAAAATACAAAGCTCTGGGGTAAGGGAAAGTGCAAAGTGTGCTTATGAGCATTGAGCGGAAAGGCCAGCAAACACAAGTCAGGGCACTTCTTGTCTTCCAGTGTTTGTTGTTCCCATGTTTGCCACGATGAAAGCTCCTTCTCTAGGTTGAGGGAGAAGAGGAAGAAACCAAGACAGGTTGTGCCACCTTTATTGATTTAAATAGACACTTCATCCGTTTTGTGGCCTTTTTCATTGTGTTCTCTTCCTACCTTTTGGTGTGCTTTTTTTACTTTCACTCTTTCCCATTATCATTCACAGAATCACAGAATGGTTTGGGTTGGAAGGGACCTCAAAGATCATCCAGTTCCAACCCCCCTGCCATGGGCAGGGACACCCTCCACTACACCAGGTTGCTCAAAGCCTCATCCAACCTGGCCTTGAACACTGCCAGGGATGGGGCAGCCACAGCTTCTCTGGGCAACCTGTGCCAGTGCCTCACCACCCTCAGAGGGAAGAATTTCTTCCTTAGATGCCATCGAAATCTCCCCTCTTCCAGTTTAAAGCCATTGCCCCGTGTCCTGTCACTACACACCGTTGTCCAAAGTCCCTCTCCAGCTTCCCTGTGGCCCCTTTAGGCACTGGAAGGTGCTGGAAGGTCTCCC
Source organism: Tauraco erythrolophus (assembly GCF_009769465.1). Lineage (NCBI taxonomy): Eukaryota > Metazoa > Chordata > Aves > Musophagiformes > Musophagidae > Tauraco > Tauraco erythrolophus. Next base: position 135,599,087 of record NC_141465.1, on the reverse strand, counting down.
CGGAGCCTTCTCTTCTTCAGGCTGAACAGCCCCAACTCTCTAAAATTCTGATTTTACAGAGCTCAGCTTAGATGGTCCTTTCTCCTCTAGGCAGAGGAAATCCAGTACTAACTTTTTGACCCAGCAAAGAGGGTCGGTTTTTGTCATCAGCTTTGCTTTGCAGCTTTCTCTTCTTGCACATATGCTTTTAGCAGAAAAATAGGACTTTTCTCCAATGCTGAGCCTGGAAAGGCAGGCTGGGCAGCAGGCTTCCCGTCATTTTTAAGTCAGACTTCAGCCTTCAGTGTCGTGATGGGTGCAGACACGGCGCAGTTGTTCCTACAGGATTGCAACGACTGAGGAACGCCGCTCCTCGCCCTGGTTTGGTGTCAGCAGATAGACAGTTGCTGCAGGCACGCTGTGCAGGGCCACTTCGCTCACTTTGATCTTGGGTTTGTTGGTAATTTATGTCTAGAAGTCGAGTTTTGTTGACAAATACTCGCAGACTTGATTTACTTTCATGTTAGGATGTCTTGGCGGAGAAGAAGGGGATTTCAGCAGTGACAACTGCTGCAGTGATGGAAGAAGTTAAAAAGAAAAAGACCTGAAGAAGGAAGACTCCTTTATGGTATTAGGAGAAATTGATGCCTAGAATAAATTCTCCTAGGAATCAGCGTTTTTAAAGGGAAAATCACCGTGGAATGTAGCTGTTAACTGAAAAGGACGGGTTTTCCTGAGCTTCCTTCCTTTCTTTCCTAATGTCCTTGGGAAATGCTGTTGCGTATCACTGATCCGAGTACTGCTGAGTTCAGCAAAGCCAGCTGATTCAAGTTGTTGACTTCATTACTTCTGAGTTTTAGATGAGTTTTTAAAATGCTCTGTCCTTCACTGTCAAATACTCTGAGCTCTATTGCCACACTTGGGATAAAAAAGATATGAACGACTTATGTGTTTAACCTCGCAGAGTCCCATAAGGATGCTTAAGCTCATGCCTTAGAATCATGGAATCATAGAACGGTTTGGGTTGGAAGGGACCTCAAAGATCATCCAGTTCCAACCCCCCTGCCATGGGCAGGGACACCTTCCACTACACCAGGTTGCCCAAAGCCTCATCCAACCTGGCCGTGAACACTTCCAGGGATGGGGCAGCCACAGCTTCTCTGGGCAACCCGTGCCAGTGCCTCACCACCCTCATTGTTAAAAATTTCTTTCTTAGATCCGATCGAAATCTCCCCTCTTTCAGTTTAAATCCATTGCCCCTTGTCCTATCACTGTATGTCCATGTAAAAAGTCCCTCTCCAGCTTTCCTGTAGCCCCTTTAGGCACTGGAAGGCTGCAATAAGATCACCCCAGAGCCTTCTCTTCTCCAGGCTGAACAGCCCCAACTCTCCCAGCCTGTCTCCAGAGCAGAGGTGCTCCAGCCCTCGCATCATCTCTGTGGCCTCCTCTGGCCCTGCTCCAGCAGCTCCATGTCCTTCTTGTGCTGGGGACCCCAGAGCTGAAGGCAGCACTGCAGGGGGGTCTCAGGAGAGCAGAGCAGAGGGGCAGAATCCCCTCCCTCGCCCTGCTGCCCACGCTGCTCTGGATGCAGCCCAGGACACGGTTGGCTTTCTGGGCTGCCAGTGCACATTGCCGGCTCATGGTGAGCTTCGCATCACCCAACACCCCCAAGTCCTTCTCCTCAGGGCTGCTCTCAATCCATTCTCCGCCCAGCCTGTACTTGGGCTTGGGATTGCCCTGACCCACATGCAGGACCCTGCACTTGGCCTTGTTGAACTTCATGAGGTTCTCACAGGCCCACCTCTCCAGCCTGTCGAGGTCCCTCTGGATGCCATCCCTTCCCTCCAGCATGTCCACAACACCACACGGTGTCATCAGCAAACGTGCTGAGGGTGCCCTCAGTCCTACAATATTAGTAATTCCTGCTAACAATTAATCTCTTACTCTGCCTTTCCTTTTGATATTCCTTTTTTTTTTATTTTGAAGCATTTGCATATAAAAATTAAAACACTTGGAGTCTCATTTACCAAAATCATTCAACTGAAAATTTCCAGACTGTGCCATCCGTGAGATCGCGCTGTTTATTTAATGGATTATAGGCATAAGTTTTAAACACAAAAGCTAGAAAAGCTTCTCTCAGCATGCATGTTATGTAATTTATATTGAGATTTTTTTTTTTAATGTTAAATAAGAAAAAGTTTAGAGTACTGTTACGGAAATTATATGATGAAAAATAGAGTCCCTGTTCGTAATGCATTCCAGGTTGTTTCAGAACAAAACAGATCAGGGACAGGTAAAACAGGGTGTCTAATGCAACTGAGACTGGGATGGTATAAGAATTCCATTTTACTTTTTAAGAGGTTACCTAAAATAGACAGAAGGCGTCTGTGATACGGATCTCCCTTTTTATTGGAGGGGTTTGCTTTGACTGCTGAACAGGAAAATATGTCACATTACCGTGCTGCAACGCCATCGACTTCATGGAAGAGTTATGGCTTCACGAACACAATGATTTTTGTTCAGTTCATTTAAAACTTTTCCTTATCTTTTCATTTTCAGGCTGCAGTCCGGGTGGGGCTGGGTCAAGTCTAATTTTGTTCTCTTACCTCCACCCATGTAAGGAAATTCTTTGCCTTCAACATCCGCTATGCTGTTTCCACCGAAGCGGTGGCAGCTTACGAAGCGTTTGTCAACGTTTTTAGTGTTTGGTGTTGGCAAAATCAGCTCAGGTAAACTGTTGAGCCCAGAAAAGGATGGATGTTTACAAATGAAAACTTCATTTGATCCATGATGATCGTCTTATTGAAAGAGTGGGGTTCCAGTGAGGATTGGGGAGTTCAAAAGTATTGAAAAATATAAATGCTTGCCTTTGAAAATAGAAAACTATTTCTAGAGCATTCAGCTCTGGGGTCCCCATCACAAGAAGGACATGGAGCTGCTGGAGCGGGGCCAGAGGAGGCCACGGAGATGATGGGAGGGCTGGAGCACCTCTGCTCTGGAGACAGGCTGGGAGAGTTGGGGCTGTTCAGCCTGGAGAAGAGAAGGCTCCGGGGAGACCTTCCAGCACCTCCCAGTACCTAAAGGGGCTACAGGAAAGCTGGAGAGGGGCTTTGGACAAGGGTGTGTAGTGACAGGACACGGGGCAATGGCTTTAAACTGAAAGAGGGGAGATTTCGATTGGATATAGGAAAGAATTTTTTCACTGCGAGGGTGGTGAGGCTCTGGCACAGGTTGCCCAGAGAAGCTGTGGCTGCCCCATCCCTGGCAGTGTTCCAGGCCAGGTTGGATGGGACTTTGGGCAACCTGGTGTAGTGGAAGGTGTCCCTGCCCATGACAGTGGGTTGGATGATCCCTGAGGTCCCTTCCAACCCAAACCATTCTGTGATTCAGATGAGACTGGTGTAAATTAGTCAATGAAAGTCCATGTGACTTTACAAGTGTGGTTTTAATTGTCTTCTTTTTAACTGGGTACTGCAAAGTCCAGATTTTGGTGCCAGCTGGATCCAAATCACTACGTGAGAGGTTTAATTTGAACACCTGATTTTAAACTGTAAAAATATTTTGCAAGGCTTCAGCACGGCTTAGCACTTTCTGTGCAAGACAAACACAAATAGAATAACTGGAATATTTCAGAAATAAATTAGATTAAATAGCAGACCTGCCCTTGGTGCCTTTGCACGACTCTGCTCTGCGTTATGCATGGGTCGATTAGTTTCTGTTTTTTCCTTGGGATTCAAGAAAGAATGAGTCTTTTAAAATAAAAAATAGAGAGTAGTTCACCTTGTTCTCCATCTTCTCCACGAAAGTGAGGTGGTAATTTTTAAATGGAGTGTGACTGAGACCTGTTGATCTGAGATCTATTGAAGAGACCTCAACGTTACTTGAATGAACATTGTATGTTCAACACGGTCTTTTCTGCATCACATGTTATAATCTTGGATTAAAACCAACAGAAATCTATGATTCCATGATGAAAAACAACATCCCAAAGGCAACCAGATGTCAATAGCTGAAATAGTTTTATTTACATCTTTGTTTTTAAGGAAATCTCCATAGAGTACAGAATGATTAAAGCCGGTGCATAAGGATTCCTAAAATGATTAATATCATCTCTTGAATTAAAGAAGAAAAGCCTCCTCAAAATGATGATCTAATTTGGGGTTGAAATTTTGTTCCCAGGAAACCTATGTTATGTTATACTTGAAACTTAATGTTGAAATCAGAAAAATGTTCTTGACCCCCTCCCCATGTCATTTCATTGATTTGAATTAATGTATAGGAACTGTTATAAAAATATACTTTAATTTGATTGTGTATCCATTGCCTTTGTTAACAGAATTATTTTTTTCTCAGTCCTACTTTCATCCGTCATCTGCTAAACCTTGGACTGAGGTAGAGAAGTAGTTTTGTACCTTTAAGTATGACAATTCCACTGCAAAGAAATTATTTCTTAAAAAACACTGACTTTTTTCTATCCTTGGAAATGGTAATTCTGAGGTACTTAACTTCATATTATCTTAGTTCTGATGCCAGATTTGTTAAGAAAAAACCCAACTTGATTTTCTTTTAAGGTTGGAAAAAGACATTTTTTTTCAGTTTGATTGTAATACAGTAAGTGATTAGTAATCTTTTGAGATTCAGAAAGAGAACAAAAGCCATTGTAGTGGAATAATGTCTGTTGGGTTTTTTGAATTTTTTTTTTTTCTAGTTTCCTCTTTGAGTTGTATGATCAGAAAATTTGAAAAGACTTTTTATTTCAAACCCAAATTGTGATGTTCAGTGGTTTGGGTCAGAGTGTTTGTAAGTAAATGAGGTTCAGATTAGGTATTATCCCGTATGAATCTTAATTTTAATTGTGTAGTTCAGCAAGTCAAATCTTTTGTTTTAATATTAACATCTCCAGCTTGATAGAATAATTACCATTTTATAGAATGAAGAGATACATTATCATTGCAAGCAATTTGTAACCGACCAGCTCTCTGTTCCTCTAACTGGTGGGACTGACACTTTTTCCGTGCAACCATGAGTTTTTTGGGTGCGTGAGAGCTGCCCACCGAGCCCTGCGTTGACCCAGCTGACAAACGTGCCTGTGTTAGATTGCCCTGACTTTAATAACTTCAGTTCTGGCAGCTCTCATCGGTGTTTAAGAACTTCATCATCTTGAAACCGCTTTTAATTAATGAAAGGAGAAAGGCTGTAATTCAGTTGTCCCACGCTGACAGCTTTGTATGCTTCCTAAGGTGGTGAGGCACTGGCACAGGTTGCCCAGAGAAGTTGTGGCTGCCCCATCCCTGGCAGTGTTCAAGGCCAGGTTGGATTTGAGAGTTGGGATTGTTCAGTCTGGAAAAGAAAAGGCTCCGGGGAGACCTTCCAGCACCTTCCAGTGCCTAAAGGGGCTACAGGAAAGCTGGAGAGGGGCTTTGGACAAGGGTGTGGAGTGACAGGACAAGGGGCAATGGATTTAAACTGAAAGAGGGGAGATTTCGATGGGATGTAAGGAAGAAATTCTTCCCTCTGAGGGTGGTGAGGCACTGGCACAGGTTGCCCAGAGAAGCTGTGGCTGCCCCATCCCTGGAAGTGTTCAAGGCCAGACTGGATGGGGCTTTGAGCAACCTGGTGTAGTGGAGGGTGTCCCTGCCCATGGCAGGGGGTTGGAACTGGATGATCTTTGAGGTCCCTTCCAACCCAAACCATTCCATGATTCTATGAAACATACATCGCAAGATGAATTCCAGTAAAGCTGTTGCCTGCACCAGGAGTGACAAGAACTGAAGCTGAATATGAGTTATCGCTGTAGGTTTTTATGGATTTGCAGTTGGGAAATTTCCCAACATCTTTGTCAAATGAACATCCCAACCCTAAGCTTATATTACGTGATTATTTTAAATCAGAATTTTTTTTAAAAATGGTGCTTAACGGCATATTGGGTAGAGCTGCCATCGCTTGTGAGAGCCTGGAGATGTTCCCCTATAGCTCTTTCCCATATGGTGCATCTTCCTTCATTCAAGAGAGCCTTCCCTTGGCTCAGGGCCTCCAGTAGCTGCCCCGGCTGCTGACCCCTCTGTACTGGGATCTGGCAGCGTGGCCGAGCGAGCCGGCATCATGGTGGTGCTGGAAAGAAATCCCCGTGTTCACTGCACATTTGGTGTTGCATCCCGTTTTTTGGGTTCTGAGGGCTGGAGTTTTGCACCAGTGAGTCGTGGTGGGTTTAACATCTAAAGGTAAAGGAGGAAACCAGCCTGTGCTGGGGAGCGCCTTACACTTGGTAGGTGGAGAGTGAAGAAAATGGTGTAGTATAAAGTGGATTCTGGATATAAAATTTTGGACACGAGAATTCCAATCGGATTATTTTATTCTTTTCCTCAAAGCATCCCTCGCTGGGGATGCCTGTCCGTGATGTTTTCATTTCAGCTGGTGGTTTCCATAGCTGTGTGCTGGTGGGGGGGGGGGACTTCTGTGCAGCAGGAAAAGCTCTTCTGCTCCTTGTGATTCGTGTCTGCTTTACACGTGTCCGTTAGCCTCATCTTAAATGTTGGGCTTGATTTTACTGGACCAGAAACTATTCCTGGTTTCACAATTTCCCCTTTTTTCCCCCCTTATTAACTTTTCAAAACGATTTAAACCATCAAATGCAATTTTATATGGAAATGCACTCTGGAATCGATGGAGATCTGACAGACGCTGTTCCAATGAATGTGCTGTTGCAGTGATTACCTGTGAAATTTGGGATCTGCTATTGAAATGAATATCTGGAAAATTTAAATGAAACTGTCAGTCACTTGCAAAGCCGCACGTGTTTAATCCAGAACTTTGCCTTAAACCTGCATTTCACCTCCCCCCTGCGGTGTGATGTACGGCTCTGGTTGAGTTTCAGCGTTGATGTCCTTCATGCTTTTTTGTTACGTGTCTGGTATTTCTGGGCACAAAAGGGGCTGTGTTGTGCTCATGTAAAATGGCAGCTATTGATTAGTGCTTATTAATAAGTAATTAGCTGACGTACAAACAGCACACAGATGCTGAGTGCCTTGGGGTGCACCACAGTGACTCCAAGAGTGCTCTGGCTGGTAGAAGCCCCACATCCCTGCAGTTCCAAGGTCCACTTCTTGACATAAATGACATCTCCCGGAGGGTATTCCCTTATCCAAACCTGACCTCACTCTTCTGCTCTGGCCCTGTTACACAACTGGGTGGAAATCATTGACTGTGACATGGCATGGCTGCGGTGCTCTGTGGTGCCATCTAATGGGAATCATTCCTCCTGGTCAAAAATGAAAGGTGTCCACCTGTCACTATCCAGGCTAATAATGATAGGTGAGTAGCTGTTCAAAGAAATTACGTGAGCATCTTAGAAATCTAAACATGACTATGAATAAATCATACACAAAAATACACGTTGCTTTTCTTAATGTCTTAATTTTCTCAAATTCTTGCCCTCGTACAGGCTCTCGATGGAAATGTATATGATCACCTCAAGGATTATTTAATGGCATTCAGCAGGACTGAGCTAGAGACATGCCAAGCTGTACAAAACACGTTCCAGTTTTTACTGGAGACATCCAGCAGGGTAAGTTTTAACTGAATGATCCTTTGTAACTGAATACTTACAGCACAGAGAAGTTCCCAGGCTTAAGATTTGCTTCCAAACTGACGACAAAACTGAATGGTTATTATTTTTGGTTACTCTGGAGTGGTATTAAGTTAAAAGAAACTAGACAGTTGGGGAGAATTTTCCTGTTGCCACCCAGATTGTATTCTCATGAGTGCATTTACACAGTGCAAGATCTTTCGAGAAGAGATGTTCAGCTGTACTCACTCTACATGTTTGGAAAGAGAAATTGCAGCTGAGTTCTGCACTGGGTAATCTGGAACCGCATTAGTCATCCATCACCGTAAAGCCCTGTGAAACTGTTTGGATCTTTTCTTAATAATTGACTGTCAACTTTAAAAACGAAATATTACGGCGTTTTCTCCTTTCAATTAAGAATGGCAAACGGAGAAGACAGATTAGAGTCTTGTCATAGCCGTGGTTTGTTTGCTTTGTCGAGCAGCCAGAATCAGAAATACGTGATCGCTTCCAGGATAATTCTGAAACTTAAATAATTCATCTGCTGGGCTAAAAAAAAATAATTGCCATTGAGCTCAAACGAGCTGCTTTGGTGCAGTCATAATATTCCTTTATATGTTTACCTTAACCACCAGCACAGAAACAGAGCTCATTTATGCAGGGACTTAGGTAGAAAAAATGTGTTTAACACATTCCTTACTCACCTGCAAGCATGCTAACTCACACTTTACAAAGGGAGTGGATTAAAAATCGGTGTCACTCTTGCTTGTCTTTGAATTTACTTGGCAGCAACTGTAAAGATAATGAAAATACCGTTTTATCTTCTGTTGGAAAAGGACTTTCAATGATTTACCTTGGTGTGTATCCTGGGGGTTGGACTAGATGACCTTTGAAGGTCCCTTCCAGCCCTAACGATTCTATGATTCTATGATTCAGGTCGACTTAAAATATCTTCCCTAAAAACACTGGTTTTGAATCTTTTAACTAAACACGCTTACGTATGATGTCTACGTATTCATAATGAATTTCTCAATATTGCATTAAATCTTTCGTGTTCAGAATACTTGGAGTGCTGCCTGGCTGGGACTTTCCTCTAACTAAACTGTCATTCCCAAACAGCTCGTTTGTGTCGAAATACCTTCGTCGGCGTATTTGTGCGTGCTGAGCCTGGGATAGCTTGTGTTGGCAAGGCTCCGCGCGGCCAGAAGCCTCCAGGTCTGGCTTCTTTTACACAGCAACAACGTCACGCCGTACGTTTGAGAAAAATAGCTCTGTTTCTGCCTTACTAAGATCATACAATGGCTGCAGAAGGAATGAAAATGTAAATACAGCTGTCAGGTCGGAACAGGATTTTTCACAAAGTGGTTTGTAGCTCATCGGCACCAAGTTTCGTCGCTCCTTGCAGCGGAAGAATGTAGAGAAGGAAAATTTGGGTTATGTTGCTACTAGAAAGGGGTGTCTTGCTCTGAAATACTAAACATTAATTGGTGGTTTATTCAACGGACGTAGGCACTGCTCATCCTTTCTTTTAAATTTTCAGCTTTTCCTGTAGGTCCACGTTGCAAGAATCCGTCAGCTGAAAAAATGGGAGGTGACTGCAGAGTAGAAACTCCCTATCGAAAGCTATGCTTGTGTTTCCAAAGTAGCTGGAGCGTTAAACATCTAAGAAGTTCGTTAGCAATTTTGTAATTTGGAATGAAAACCCAGCCTGCCATCAAAGCAAAGATTTGAAATATTTATTGGGCGTTTTTAAAACTTCACCTGTTCTTTGTTGGTTTTAAGTGCAAGATCACGAGCTACCTTGAGAAAAGACACTTTAGATGATTGGTGGAAGGGCTTTAGTTTTTCCATCTAAACTATCTTTCCATTTCCAGGGTGGAATTAAATTCTATTTGCTTTAGAACAAGACAAGCTGCTTCGCAGAAGCGCCCGCTTTCCCCTCGCGTGTCGGAAAGCCCGGCGCGGCTGCTTGGGAGATTCTAACGCAGATTGAGGGGAACGTCTCAAAACTAAGGATTTTTTTGTATAAAATGAAGTTTTTTTCCCACTTTATTGTAGCATTGTTTGTGGCAGCTTTGGAAGTGTTATTGCTGCTAGTTGGGGTGACCCCTGTCACTCCTCCGGCGTGCCCAGGACACCTTACCCTCTGACACTGAGCGTATGAAAACGCAATTCAACTTGCTTTTCACTTGAACAGGCTTGTTCAAGGCTTCTACTTCTTGCACTTCTCTTTTGGAAAAAGTCTGATTTTCTTTGGAACATTTTCTGAAATTCCATTTGCTGTTTTGAATAACATTTCTGTGATGTTTCTGGTAAGAAGCTTCACCAAACTCGGGCAAATAATTTCCTTCATAGAATCATAGAATCGTTAGGGTTGGAAGGGACCTTAAAGATCATCCAGTTCCAACCCCTCTGCCATGGGCAGGGACACCCTCCACTACACCAGGTTGCCCAAAGCCTCATCCAACCTGGCCTTGAACACTTCCAGGGATGGGGCAGCTACAACTTCTCTGGGCAACCTGTGCCAGTGCCTCAGCACCCTCAGAGGGAAGAATTTCTTCCTTGTATCTGATCTAAATCTCCCCTCTTTCAGTTTAAATCCATTGCCCCATGTCCTATCACTACACACCCTTGTAAAAAGCCCCTCTCCAGCTTTCCTGTAGCCCCCTTTAAGTACTGGAAAGCTGCTATAAGATCACCCCGGAGCCTTCTCTTCTCCAGGCTGAACAGCCCCAACTCTCCCAGCCTGTCTTCATAGCAGAGGTGCTCCAGCCCTTGCATCATCTTCGTGGCCTCCTCTGGACTCGTTCCAGTAGCTCCATGTTCTTCTTGTGTTGGGGACTCCAGAGCTGAACGCAGTATTCCAGGTGGGGTCTCACGAGAGTTGAGCAGAGGGGCAGAATCACTTCCCTCGCCCTGCTGGCCATGCTCCTTTTGACACAGCCCAGGACACGGTTGGCTTTCTGGGCTGCTGTGTCTTTCATGCACATCTCTGGCTATGCCCTCTTGCTGTATGTGGCATCTCTTTAACATTTGATTTCAAGTCTATTTGCATATGTCAGTTGACACCGACTTCAGAAAGAAACTGCATGAGGACATCGACTTAATTTCTGAATAACGGGAAATCCATTTGGAAAAGTCGCTGCCGTGTCCTTTACTGAGACTTTCTGAGAACACTCAGGAGTCTTTTTAGTTTCTTTCTTAGAAACGTCAAATATATTGTGCAAAACACTCCGGGTTATGAATTTGCTGGACTTGTTTACTTTCCCAAGTCCCACTTTGTAACAGTTGTTCTCATTTGTAACTAAATGTTGTTGCTTTGAGGGACAATTTCCTACGAGTGCTGTTGTAAAGATGGTTTTTCTTCTTTGAAGAACTGAGTTGCTTTGGAGTTGGAGCTCTATAGTGAAAGCTCATTGCATTCAAAGAACTGTACAGGGTTTCACGTCCTCAGTAATCACACCTTGGGGTTTTTTCCTACTTGAAGTTGGTTTCAAAGAGTTTCCTGTTTGAGGTGGCACAGAGTTGTGTGCCGTGTCAGCGTTCCCACGTATCTAAAGGATGACGTGAAGCCTGGAGCTGTTGGACGTAAATGGTGTTGGACGTAGGAGGGCCACGAAGATGATAAGAGGGCTGGAGCACCTTTCCTATGAGGACAGGCTGAAAGAGTTGGGGCTGTTCAGCCTGGAGAAGAGAAGGCTCTGGGGTGACCTTATAGCGGTCTTCCAGTACCTCAAGGGGGCCTACAGGAAAGATGGGGAGAGGCTGTTCAGGAGGGCCAGTTGTGACAGGACAAGGGGTAATGGTTTTAAAATAGAGGGAGGTAGATTCAGGTTGGATATTAGGAAAAAATTTTTTACCACGAGAGTTGTAGAACACTGGAACAGGTTGCCCAGAGAGGTGGTGGATGCTCCATCCCTGGAGACGTTCAAGGCCAGGTTGGACGAGGCCCTGAGCAACCTGATCTAGTTGGAGATATCCCTGTTCCTTGCAGGGGGTTGGACTAGATGACCTTTGAAGGTCCCTTCCAGCCCTAACCATTCTATGATTCTATGATCTCGATGCCATGGTCAGTGCTGAGCATCCTCTGAAGCTGCAGGTGGTTCCTCCTTTAGTGTTTTCCAAATTTCTGTGTTTGGGAATTCCTACTCCAGACTCCCTGAATGCCGCCTCTGTATGTTGTCTGCACGTTTGAATGTGTTTGCGTTCAACCGCTCAAATTGGTGCAGCAATTATGCCCTTTACTGTTTGAAATGAGTGTGTTATTGGCCCTGGAGGACTATTTACTTTCTTTAACTGAAGATTAATTTTTTACAGTTCAGTATTTCGGTAACGCAGGCATCAACATTTCGTGCATGAAAGCCCGAGTTGTATTTACCATCACGCACAGAGCGTAATCAGAATTCTTGATCATACACAATGCTGCTGTTCTTTCTGGATAAATACCATCTTTATGATATACTTCTGTACATTTAAACCCTCAGTTTGGTAATAGATTTTTATAATTTCCTGCTGCTATTTACGCATTTTCATCAATTGAAGCAGTGAATGCTCTGTGGAGTTCTTCAAGCAGCGATACTATATTTTCACGTTGCAATCGCTGAGTTTTTCTTTGTAAGGATCTGTAAATTGTGACACGAGAGATTTGTTTAGGGTTCTGTGTCGTGCTGTCTGAAATCTATCATTAAACAAATTTAGTAGCTGAAATAGTTTTGGTTTAGCAAAATTGCAAGCTTTGGGAGTGTTCTCTGAAAGCAATTTAGTAAAAAGAATCATAGAATCATAGAATCATAGAATCGTTAGGGCTGGAAGGGACCTTCGAAGGTCATCTAGTCCAACCCCCCTGCAAGGAACAGGGATATCTCCAACTAGATCAGGTTGCTCAGGGCCTCGTCCAACCTGGCCTTGAACGTCTCCAGGGATGGAGCATCCACCACCTCTCTGGGCAACCTGTTCCAGTGTTCTACAACTCTCATGGTAAAAAATTTTTTCCTAATATCCAACCTGAATCTACCTCCCTCTATTTTAAAACCATTACCCCTTGTCCTATCACAACTGGCCCTCCTGAACAGCCTCTCCCCATCTTTCTTGTAGGCCCCCTTGAGGTACTGGAAGACCGCTATAAGGTCACCCCGGAGCCTCCTCTTCTCCAGGCTGAACAGCCCCAACTGTGATGAATTTTGTAACTGATTTTGTATGCGTTATTCCAAATAGTCTTTTCAGCTCCTGCAACTAATAATTTGTGCAAAAATAAGACATTTCAGCTTAAGAACGAACTACTCACAAGGAATTATCCACAAGAGGAGAGAAAAATATTTATGGCTGTGACACCACGTACTGTATACCCAATAGTTGACTTTTTTCCTCCCCGTTTTGCCTCGCTGGGATTTTTCCTAGGTTTATGGCATACATTTTTTTGGTCTTTGTCATCCGGTGTGTGTCGTGCCGGTCACTTCGGAATAACTGTGGGTGGAATCGGGTCCCTATTTCCTTTTGTCTCCTTCGAGGTCCTGCTGCAGATTTGCTCTCTGTCTGAAACTGGTTTGATGATGTAGCCTGGGTTTAAGTGTGCGAAATAACGGCGCTAAGTGGCATTTGTTGTTTTCCCAGGTGGTGCGGGATTACAATCTCCAGCTGTTTTTACAGGAGAACTCCGTGTTCCACAAACCGCAGCCCTTCCAGTTCCAACCGAGTGACACTGACACTGTAAGAACCCTCCTCAATTCCCTGATTTGTTTGTTCTTGCTCTGGTTTTAAGAATGATGTTGTAAATGGGTAAGAGAATAGCTCGCACTGGTATCCCAGTCTGCTTTAACCTCGTGCTATTTTTGGAAAAGGAAGGGAAAGTGGCCTGATTTCCACCAGCAGTAGGTGGGTGATGGTAACAAAAGCATCAAGCAGGCTCAACGGCATCCACAGAAGAGCTGAATCTTTTTTTTGCTTCCAGATTGTGACTAGCAGTCCTGTGTTTCTCTGCTTCCAGCGTAATTCTCACTGCATTTTGTCAGCTTTTTGTCGTGCCGGTGAGGTCCTCGTAACGTTCACTAAAACTGGGTTACAGCCTGCGTGATGCTGTGCCAAGTAAAGGGTCCATACAGCACCCAAGGAATACCTGTAGGTACATATAAGAAGTTACTGGTTTAGGAAGAATACTGTTAAAACATTGCATTCCAGAATTCACTCGTAAAATATTATTTTGATGCATATGTTGCTTCCGAAGCAATGATTAAGTACATGAAAATCAAGTAAATCATAATATGTCAACACATTTCCAAACAGCAGCTTAATAAAAGTGGGTTATTGATGTCCCACCGACTCTACTATTGTTGTTTTAAGAAATAAAAGTTTTAAGTGTAGGTTTTTTTTTAAAAGTGAAATTTGTGCAGCTTTTTATTACTTGAATTCTTTCATAAACTGACTTGAACAGAAGCATCTTCATCTCCAGTTCAGGTGATTAAATTCAACAACTCTGTTCATAGATATGTAAGAGTGATTTTTCCAGAAATATTAACATTTATGACACAGTCTCCCTGTCTTTCCATTTCAACAACCTGTGATTTTGACTTTTCTCCCAGCTTCTTTGTACGGAGTCAGTTATTCCCGTAAAGTTTTAGGCTGTTCTTAATACAGCGAGCGGAATCTTTCTGTCTTTGTCCTGCCTTTCTAACCTTTGCTGCTGTGTGTTTTCATCCTTGTGCCATCTCTGCATCCAGAGTTTTAATGCAGTTCAGCTGGTGGATATTGAGCCCTCACCTGTCAGTGCTATGAGAATGACTCTAGCAGAGGTATCTGGTAGTATCTACGATCCGCCGTTGGCGTCCGTGTCGTTATCCGTGTGTGCATGTGGCTCGGGATGCTCAGTTCACACTCGTGTAGAGGTGGCAACAGAATGCATAATAAATATATATATAAAATGAAAAAAAAAAAAAAAGCTTTTTCTACAATTAAAGAAGGAAGAAGTAATTTAACTGCGTTGTGAGGATCAGCTTCGCGCTTATCTTTGGCACTCCCACAGCATTTGTAATTGATATTCTAATCTTTTGGGGGCATGAATTAAAATTTCACAGCTCCAGATAGTGATGTGTATAATTGGTTACTTCTCTAATGTGAATGGGGAAGCTTGTATAACAACTGGAGGCTATTACTGTGCTCTGATGAAATGCAGTCCTATTACTAATTTAATTTTGTTCTTTTTCCAGAGGGCTATCCCCGTGTAAAACAGAACTGTAATTCACTCTTGTTAAAGTCTTCAACGTTAAAAATTACATGATTCTTTGACATGACACTTGTGTGGTCTGACACTGTACATGTGCTCTGCTTGTACTGCTGAACTTCAGGAGCTTTTTAGAAGGCAATGAATGGGTCGTTCACAGGATCACAGAAGGGTTTGGGTTGGAAGGGACCTCAAAGATCATCCAGTTCCAACCCCCCTGCCATGGGCAGGGACACCTTCCACTACACCAGGTTGCCCAAAGCCTCATCCAACCTGGCCTTGAACACTGCCAGGGATGGGGCAGCCACAACATCTCTGGGCAACCTGTGCCAGTGCCTCACCACCCTCAGAGGGAAGAGTTTCTTCCTTAGATCCCATCAAAATCTCCCCTCTTCCAGTTTAAAGCCATTGCCTTGTGTCCTGTCACTACATGCCTTTGCCAAAAGCCCCTCTCCAGCTTTCCTGTAGCCCCTTTAGGCACTGGGAGGTGCTGGAAGGTCTCCCTGGAGCCTTCTCTTCTCCAGGCTGAGCAGCCCCAACTCTCCCAGCCTGTCTCCAGTGCAGGGGTCTAAAGCTGTCTCAGTGCCTCAGGTGCAATGACTTCTTGACTCGACTCACCCCTCAGCCTGGACCATCACTGCATTTCGTCACTGCGCTGCATTTTTTCAGCCTCTGGCTGCTTATGCCATGCCCAGTTTTCACACAAATGAATCAGTTATGCAGGCTCAGCTGACAGGATCCTCCCAGCTTTCACGTTCACCATTTTTAATAAATAAGTCCAGGAGAATAAGGGCTTTTGCCCAGGCTTTTGAATTTGTCAGAAATTGTATGTTTTCTGATGAATTGAACAGCATTTCATTGAAGAACATTTATCAAGCATTCTTTTGCCACATGATCTCTCTGTAGATGATCTGCAGAGATAATCAATAGGCTTTAAGTTTCTGTGGGTTATGCATGATAATTTTCACACTGAAGACTGACACTGAAAGCAATCTAAGTAATGTGATTAATTCATCTAATCAAATGTTTAATATTAACCTTTTCCAAGAACAAATTGCAACCTCTCTTCAAACAAAATACCTGATACTGTGTGACTCAGGTCAAAGTTTGGAGCCTTTAGATAGGATTGGAATGAAACTGTGAATATTGTAGGAAAGAAGAATGTTGTAAATGATATGGATGCGAAACTGAGCTGTAGGAAAAGCTCCGAATGCTGTTGAAAATTCTAGTTTTACATGGTCCATTTAAAAATTTTGGTTTATGAGGAGAGAGCTATTGCCAAAGAGTAACGTAGAACGTGTTGCCGTGCAATCCTTGAGTCAAGTACAAAGCCTACAGCGTAATTTACTTTCAGAATATTCTCAACATGCACAGTCAGAGCCTCCAAAAGAGACTATTCATAAAAAAGGTAGGTATCAAGTGGTTTTCCATCATACCAGCGTTTTCAGGATTTTTATTTCCCCACCATCCCACTAGAAATATAGACTGATGAGTGTCCACAAGCAGAAACCCACTACTAAATATTTTGCAGCTGTTTTCCCTTACCTAAAAAACCTGTTTTGAGCTTAACTTTATACATCTGTTCACCTTACTAAAATATTTAGGTTGTTTCAATGTCTCAGGTCATTTCAATTTGACATCAATTCCATTTTTTTTAAAAGGTGAGGGATTTTTTATTTTTTGAAACAAACCATTTTCCTTTAAACAAGTGAGTGGTTTTAAAAGTAGTCCGTAAGAAATCATTGAGAAATTCCCACTAATCCTTTCCATGAATGAATTCCCAAGATGGAAAAAATAAAAGGGTCTACGAGGCCAAGGATTTTTATTAAATCTGCAGAAATCTCTTGGGTTGCAAACACGCTGGCCCCGTGCCTCACAGATAAGCCAACGGGCAAAATGGAAAGGAAATTAGGCAGCTTTTCTCTGTTTCCTGTTTGGAAAAGATGGGTTTTTTTCCTCCAACCCCATGTTATCACGTGAGAAAACGAGCCGGGTGACAAAAAGCGCGTCCGTGGCGCGGGAGGATAACGGCACCAAAAAGCTGACACTAAACTTTTGAGGTCTTTTTCCTGTTTTTTTATTATCTGCGTGGCGCCCGTGACTGCAGCTTCTCCCGTGCGTTACTGATGCTGTCGGATTTTTTGAGCACGCAAATAAAAAATGTAGCCAAATCTGATTTCTGTGACAGCTTAGTGACATGAAAAAAATGTGGTTTTCGTGCTGTAATTTGCAGAAAAACAACATCTCTGTCAGATCAGTGGAAAGTTTCACAGTTTCACCCCTCGTTACTTGGAGGAGAGGACAAATTTTATGGGTGGATTGGGAGAATAAGGAGGCTGAGGTATTTATACATCTCAGCATTTACTGATGGATTTATTTAAATATTTAAAATGCATTTCAAACTTACTTAGTATTAAATATTTTTAAATTCCTTTCGTTTTCTAAGTAACGTTATATTCTACTTTCAGAATTACTCGAGTATAAATATTTGATGTTTGATATAAATATCTAAATCCAGAGAAGTTCCTGAAATATAAATGCTCATAAAAAATAATCGTGTAAGACCAAACTAAGTCCAGAGAATTCACTACTTTTGCTGGATTTAGAATTGTCTGTGCTTTGATACCAGAACAGAGTAAAAATATTATTTTTCACTCTAACTTTTTGAAGCTAAATACACCCAAAAGAGTTGTGCTTGACTTTTAGCATTGTATAAAGCGTTAGGAATTATATCTGAGGAGAAATCCAGTCATTCAGGTAAAGAAATGTGCCTGGATGGAAGTGGGAACCTGGCAAATTCCCTGTTTAACTTGATAATGACTCAAACCAATTTTACTGAATTCCTCGGCTTGGATTTTAACATAGTTTCTGATTTACTTTAAGTATAATGAGCTGAAATTGGCTCACTACCTAACTGATTTTATTTTAATTTAGAGAGCTTTTTTTTTTTTTTTTTTTACAGTCAGGAAACAATATTTAAGCAAAGCTCCGAATAATTCCCACCAGTGAGCCTAGAGAGCAGAAGGAATACTTAAAAGGAAGTGGCCACTTAAGAAGCAGATCTTTGTTTATGTTGTATTGAAAATATCTATTAAATCCATTTTCTCTGTGTCAAGGTTGATTCAAAAAGTCCTCTTTTTTTCCCGTGGTTACTTAATGAGAGCCATTTTTCTATATTTCTTGTCACAATCGAATGCACTATAGATTTTTGGAAAAGTTGGATGTGGACGCAGCTGCTGTAACAGATGAGGCAAATGAGGGTAATTAGGAGGGTGAGAGCAGAAGTACACAAAAATATTTTGCACTCTAATTTCGAAATTAATTGCAGTGAGAAGATGAAAAACTTTTAAAAGTAAATAAGATTAAAATTTTTAAAAAATTAAGAGATTTGTGGCTTTTAATCTCTGCTGTATAACAAAAGTGCTTAGTACCAAAACATCAAGCACTAGGAACAAAAAAGCTGTATTAATCACTGCCACCTAACAAAAAACAGTACTTATAAGATTCTAGGCTTTCCCCCCCAAAAAAAAAACACCAGAGATGGGAAAAAACAGAGCTACAACCTTTACAGCAATCTTATCTTAACATCTTTGGCATCAGCTGCAGCAACAATCTGTGTCCGTAGTACGTTTGAGAGGAGATTTCTAACTAACGGTCAGTGATCCCCCAAAATAATTATTGAACCAGAATTAAAAATAAACCAGCCTTAAAAACCAACTGGGTAAATTATTTCACACCTATGGCTGTACAACTGTTCCTTTCGTGGGTACTTCTAGTAAGGAGAGGTTCAGTTACACCAGCTGTCAGGCAATAGCTTCAGTATTTGTTGAGATTTAAATATTTTGCTATAGAAAATTTCTTCAGTAAAAACCACACCATCATGGGGCGACTATTTTTCAGCCCAGATAACAACAGGAAGTCCCAGGATCCCCTTTCTCTGCTCAGATATCCCAGCACCATCTTTCTTGTGATGAGTTTAAATGTAATTATTTTCTTTACTCCCTGCCTGATAGGATGTTCCTTATCCTTCTGCAGCCCCCAGCACCTACCCCTGTGAGATATTAACTTATTAGATTAAAAAGCAGAATGTGGTTCTGTAAAACAGCAGTAGTAGGTTGGGTTGGTTTGAGCTTTATCATATGTGCAGAGGTTTATGTAACCTATTAGTAGTGGATATAGGTCCTTTTTTTATTCTATAGGTCTTTTTTTATTATATAGGTCCTTTTTTTTATTCTTCTGAGTGGAAAAAAAAACCCACCTGTATGCGAATAATCTTGATTTTTAAAGGTGGGAGGTGTCCTGCTTGTAATGTTGAAAATTTCCTGGAACACAAGTCAGTCCTTGCTCACTCTTGGCTAAACTAAAATTAAATAAGTTCTACAGGAGCGGACTAAAACGAGCAGGAAACTTGACTCAGGATTTTCTTGCCACTGCTGTGTTTTGCTCTTGAGTAGTGTGAAAAATGTCATGCATATCCCTTCCTCCTCCCTAGAAGCGTTGATGCTAAGGTTGAGCTTGCTTTTCACCGTTGGCATGGCAACCTCTTATTTTCACCTCTCCGAAAGAAACGGCTGTGATTTTCAGGTGTGTTTTGTGGTGGTGATTTGCATGCAATAAATGTTTACTGCTTTTTTTCCTTTGAAGTGAGCTTTTTTTAGTCTGCAGCGACAAAAAAAAAAAAATAAGGAGCTTTTAGGCTCCGGAGCCAAGTTCTTTTTTGCTCTTCTAACTGTACGTGTGCCATCTGCATCCAGATATAACTGCCTGGATAAGGGGATGGAAGCTGTGTGTCTTGTCCCTGGCGTAAGGCAACTTCTGCACCTGCAACAACATTTCAGACAAAAATGGAGAAGTGACATGTGTCTGCATTTGTTAATTTAAGAAGCAGCGTTGCTAACCTCTAAGCCCTTTAGCTGGTTGGAGTCATCCAGGACTTTCTGTTGGTTTACTGATTGAATTTTTAGCACTAAACACTGCTTTCACTGTACTCCAAACCCCGAGAGGACAGTAGAATGTCCATCTATGTTTAGCTCAGGTTTTTTGGCTCTTCCTTCATTCCTTGGCCATGGTAAGTGGTTTTGGTTTCCCTCTTTTTTGGAAGAGGTTAAATTCAGTCATTGGACGTCGTGCCACCACTGAGTTCCAGTCTTGAAAACACTTAAGCAAGAGCCTAATTTAGTAAATCGGGTGAGGACCAGACACTTCAGTTCCCCCACCTTCTTCCCTACAATTTTGCTTTTTCTGTCTATAGCAGGTAAATCTCTGGTTTAGCTCCTTTCGTGCCATCCAGAGGGATCTCAACAGGCTGGAGAGGTGGGCCTGTAAGAACATCATGAAGTTCAACAAGGCCAAGTGCAAGGTCCTGCACGTGGGTTGGGGCAATCCCAAGCAAAAGTACAGGCCGGGCGGAGAATGGATGGAGAGCAGCCCTGAGGAGAAGGGCTTGGGAGTGCTGGGTGATGAGAAGCTCACCATGAGCCAGCACCGTGCGCTGGCAGCCCAGAAAGCCAACCGTGTCCTGGGCTGCATCCAGAGCAGCGTGGGCAGCAGGGCGAGGGAGGGGATTCTGCCCCTCTGCTCTGCTCTCCTGAGACCCCCCTGCAGTGCTGCCTTCAGCTCTGGGGTCCCCAGCACAAGAAGGACATGGAGCTGCTGGAGCAGGGCCAGAGGAGGCCACGGAGATGATGCGAGGGCTGGAGCACCTCTGCTCTGGAGACAGGCTGGGAGAGTTGGGGCTGTTCAGCCTGGAGAAGAGAAGGCTCCGGGGAGACCTTCCAGCACCTTCCAGTGTCTAAAGGGGCTACAGGAAAGCTGGAGAGGGGCTTTGGACAACAGTATATACTGACAGGACACGAGGCAATGGCTTTAAACTGAAAGAGGCGAGATTTAGATTGGATCTAAGGAAGAAATTCTTCTCTCAGAGGGTGGTGAGGCACTGGCACAGGTTGCCCAGAGAAGCTGTAGATGCCCCATCCCTGGAAGTGTTCAAGGCCAGGTTGGATGAGGCTTTGGGCAACCTGGTGTAGTGGAAGGTGTCCCTGCCCATGGCAGGGGGATTGGAACTGGATGGTCTTTGAGGTCCCTTCCAACCCAAACCATTCCATGATTCTATGATTTAAATGGCAGTTGGTTTTTCATTTCTTACTTGATGTATCCCTCTAGCCTGTCTCTACCTGAGGATACAGACTTCTCAGGTCATCCTTGAAGTCCTCCTGAAGCATGTGCTTTTCCATGCCAGTCAGCTTGCTCCTGCTCCTCTGTTTAGAAGTTCCATCACAGCCTTCTTAAGTGCCAGCGACTTGGTCTTTTACAGGTCAGGTGGAGCCTGTCCCTACCATACCAGCTCGCTTTATTCAGGAAACATTCCAGGTCCTGATGGATTTGAAACCTTTCTCCTTGCGCTGTCTTCTCAGCCAAGTATTCAGACCATGCGTTTCCACTGCTCTCCCTGGTCTTGTGCACCGTGGGGGTCCCTGTTTCCAGTTTCTTCCTCTGGAGACTAAATTTTGCCTCTAGATCTTGTCTCCTGCTTTAGCCTGTATTTTTGGTATCCACACGGACTACAGCTCTAGGTTTCTCCCCAACTCTTTTTGCCACCTCATTTTTATGTTTTTTATTTTTAGACCTTTAAGCAAGGGTGAGGTCCACTTGGATACAATACTGCTTTATGAATAATTTAACCACTGTGCTCCAAGAACAATTCATTTCTTTTTTCCTATGCCCTTAGGAGCAGCCACAAAGTTTGCATTCATTTTTTCCGTTCAAGTGCTTTTGATAAATAGATTAAAAGCCGAAAACACACTTGGGATAACGCAGAAAGGTTATCAAGAGACTGAAAAGAAGTCTGTATTCTTTCTTCATGAAAATGAGATGCTGAGTGGGAGCAAGACCAATGGGAACGTTGAAAATTTGTCGTGTTTTATAGGGGAGAGGCAATGTGAAACGGTTCTGCTCAGATTTGCAACTGTTCAGACTCAACTGGAAACTATGGCAAAAGCTGCACAAAAATGCTTACTCCAGTAAGCTGGGAAAAAACCTGAGGTCAAACGTGATCTTAAGGATTGGATGTGCCTAAATAAATAAATCCATGTGTTTGTTCTCTTTACCTTTTGCAGTGACCTAGTGGAGTGGCTTAGTGTGGATAATTGAAGAGGTCAAACAGAAACAGGATGGTATGAAGCCACCTGAATAAAAGCAGGCAAAAACCAACTGAATATTTAATTATAAATTAAATAATGGTATTATATTTTATTCCCTGCCCATGGCAGGGGGTTTGGAACTGGATGATCTTTGAGGTCCCTTCCAACCCAAACCATTCCATGATTCTATGATTTAAACCGAGGGGGTGGATGAAGAGAGCTGCACCTGCCTGTTCTTTGCTTGGCAGGCAGCTTCTGCTTCTTACCTCTTCATGCCAGAGCGAACCACGGGCTCATGACTTACCTCCTCCTCTTCTGGGCTGCTCTACGTCTCGTCCAACAGTTCCTTTCTCTTTGCTCCATCCCTGGAGACGTTCAAGGCCAGGTTGGACGAGGCCCTGAGCAACCTGATCTAGTTGGAGATATCCCTGTTCCTTGCAGGGGGGTTGGACTAGATGACCTTTGAAGGTCCCTTCCAGCCCTAACCATTCTATGATTCTATGATTCTATGAAAATACCATTAACACGGGCTTTGAGGCTCTGTCCCAACAGCAGTGGGTGAACTTCATGGAAACGTTTGTCTCTGGCTTTGAGCTGAAATATCTTGACATTTTATATTAGATTGTAAAAGCCTCTTGGGTTGGTTTTGTGGGGTTTTTTTTGGTCACTGTGAGCAGCACAGGGATGTTACCCCCCCCCCGCCCCTCTTTTGCTGTCAATTAATGTATGCCTTAAGGCATTCTTGGCTGAGTTACAACTTCTTGAAATAGAGGCAGAAAGTGGCCTAGGAGATATCTGAAGCATTAGATCGTATTTCAGAGCCCTATGGTGGAAATGTGTGTGTGAGTGTAGTGTGTAGGGGTTGTCTTCCTTCCTTTCCCTTTCCATTTGGCTCTACCATTGGAGATCTCCTTCACAACCTCTTGAATCCGCTGCCCCCAGCTCTCTTGTAATAAGAGGATGAGTAAGAATAAAGGCCAGATTCAATTTCGATGAAAAGGAGCTTAGCTGAACAAAATAACAAGCTGAACCAATTTTTGCCTCGTTTTCAATTAAATCCTCTTCTAGGATGTTAGCATAAGTTAGTATTATTGCCTCTCCCATGAGGGCAGTGTGATCTACAGACATAAAAATCTTGCTTTCAGCATCACTTTGGTTTCACTTCCTCTTATCTCGTGATTTTACTCCAGTCTATACCAAATGCTGGAATTAAAATTGTCTCCCTCGACACAGATCGTACCTCTTTGCCTGCTAAAATACCTGATAACACCATCTCTTCTTCTGCATCAGCTGGAGGCTTCTCACCTAGCCTGAAAATGATCTCTTCTCTTTCTGCACTCATACCCTTTTCCTGCTGGCTAACCTTGAATTTGTCCTTCCTAGACAACCTTTTCATACTTGTGGGATCTCCTCTAGTTTCAAGCTACACCTGATGAAGAAAAACCCTGCCTTTTGAACCACAGAGAGGGAGAGCGAGAAATTCATGAAGCGGTGATTTCTTTCACACGTACATGCACAACCTCTGTTTGCCTTGGACAGCACTAAGCATGTTCTCTCTCTTCTGGAGTGATGGTTTGTAAGTGGGTTTTTTGGTTGATCTCAAAGGTTGTGCAAGATGATACCAGCCCAAAGAGGACTTGTGATAAAAAGGAATGCAGGGTGGCTCTGGACTGCAGTGACTGTCTCGGTAGGGAGATACACATGAGTCAGCATGTCCTTCAGAAAAAGAATTCTTGAGGATCCCTTTCGGACTATTGATTAACTTAAATTGGAGAAACTACTGAAATGTATGTCATAGAATCAGAGAATGGTTTGGATTGCAAATGACCTTCAAGATCATCCAGTTCCAACCCCCTGCCATGGGCACGGATGCCCTCCACTACACCAGGTTGCTCAAAGCCTCATCCAGCCTGGCCTTGAACACTTCCAGGGATGGGGCAGCCACAGCTCCTCTGGGCAACATGTTCCAGTGCCTCACCACCCTCAGAGGCAAGAATTTCTTCCTTGGATCCCATGGAAATCTCCCCTCTTTCAGTTTAAAGCCATTGCTCCTTGTCCTGTCACTACTCACGCTTGTGAAAAGCCCCTCTCCAGCTTTCCTGGAGACCCTTTAGGCACTGGAAGGTGCTGGAAGGTCTCCCTGGAGCCTTCTCTTCTCCAGGCTGAACAGCCCCAACTCTCCCAGCCTGTCTCCAGAGCAGAGGTGCTCCAGCCCTTGCATCATCTCCGTGGCCTCCTCTGGCCCCGCTCCAGCAGCTCCATGTCCTTCTTGTGTTGGGGACCCCAGAGCTGAAGGCAGCACTGCAGGGGGGTCTCAGGAGAGCAGAGCAGAGAGGCAGAATCCCCTCCCTTGACATGTCGTAGGAATCTGTTCTGTTGTGCCAGGAGCAAACCCCGGGAAGGTGAGGTGAATATAATGTCTTCTCACAGCTAACTTTACTGATGGGAAGAGTATGAGACTGGCTCAGAAAAAAAAAAAATCATAGAATCACAGCCTGATTGAGGTTGGAAGGGGCCTCCAGAGGTCATCTGGTCCAGAGCTGGTTGCCCAGGACTGTGTCCAGCTGGCTTTTGAATATCTCCAAGGACAGAGATATTCCTCTGGGCAACCTGTGCCAGTGCTTGGTCACCCTCCCAGTGAAAAAATGTTTCCTGATGTTCAGAGGGAACCTCTTGTGCCTCTGATCCTGTCTATGGCCACCACTGACAAGAACCTGGCTCCATCCTGTTTACACCTGCTCTTTACATATTTATATACATCGGTGAGATCCCCCGGAGCCTTCTCTTCTCCAGGCTGAACAGTCCCAGCTCTCTCAGCCTGTCTCCAGAGCAGGGATGCTTCAGCCTCTTCATCATCCCCGTGGCCCTTCGTTGGACTCTCTCCAACTTAATCGTTATTAGGTTACTTATCTTTGTGCAGTATAGGTGCAGTAAAAGTGTACAGAACACCCACAAATGCGGAAGAAATATCAGGAAATCTCCTTCAGTGGAAAGATTGAGACTGATTTAAATCCTAAACACTGAGATACAACAGAAAGGTTGGGAATGGTTTCAGTAATTAAATTCTGGGAAGTCTGTCTTCAGAGTGTCAAATGGGTTCCAGTCTGTAGACAACAGGGGACTACATCTTGCTTTAGTTGGCATGTCTTGAGGAGGAGAAATTCTTTTTTGTTGTTGTTATTGACACAATAAAAGCAAGCATAAGATGAAACTATCAAAAAATGTGGTTTGAAATTTGAGTTGCTGTTTTGCAGACAAAATTTCTTTTCTGGACAGAAGTGGATGTGCTGCTCTGAAGTATTTGATGGCTTTGTGATTTGGTGACAAATGGCAAAGAACGAGCCGAAGTGGCCGATTGGATCACACTTAACCTTTCATCTTTGCTTCCTGTAATGCATGTTTGCTTTAGAGATGAGGTGACTTCCTTGGCTACTTCTTCTTCATCTCTTTGATACGCTGGATGGGGGAAACAGTATTTCAGTTTTGTTTATCCCGAATATCCTTCATTGCAGTAGAACTGGGTTTGGTGTGCAGTGTCACGCTGGTTTTCTGGAGACAATTGAGTTGTGAACGTTGATTCGCTTTTGTAGTTGGCTTTCCACAAGGTGGTACCATCACGAAGTTCATAAGGAAGGGAGTTGTTTCTGTTGAATCTTCCTTGCTTTCTGTGGAACAAGATCCCAGGCTGACCAATGTAATATCAAGTTATCCAATAACGAAACGCCATCGTATCTACAGAGGTAGCCCCGGGTCTGTGTCATGACTCGTTCTCTTGTTGTTTTCTGTTTCAGAGTCGACAACTGGAATCGGAAACTGGAACGACTGAAGAGCACAGCCTCAACAAGGAGGCTCGGAAATGGGCGACCCGGGTAGCGCGTGAGCACAAAAACATCATCCACAGTCAACGGGTAGGTTGGGAAAACGTTCGTTTACATTTTTTCTTTGTTGCAGCTCCCCAGTGCATGAAAAAGGAGCTGCTACAAGCACCCAGAATTATTTTTGTTCTGTTATCTCTCTGGGCAACCTGCCATTTTCATCTTATCCTTTCTTGGTACCCTTTCTACCAGGTTAGCAGCTCCTCAAGCTTTTTGGTTTGTCCGTACGTTTTCATATTCCCATATAAATCTGAAGTTACAGTTTTTTCTTTACTGCAAATAACTTACGGACTGACCTCTGTTCTACATCGTGTCCTGTTCAAACTGAAGTTTCAGGGATTCTCTTATCTCCACTATATCATACAGTGGTTTGGGTTGGAAGGGACCTTAAAGATCATCCAGTTCCAACCCCCCTGCCATGGGCAGGGACACCTTCTACTACACCAGGTTGCTTAAAGTCTCATTCAGCCTGGGCTTGAACACCTCCAGGGATGAGGCAGCCACAACATCTCTGGGCAACCTGTGCCAGTGCCTCACCACCCTCTGAGAGAAAAATTTCTTCCTTAGATCCCATCAAAATCTCCCCTCTTCAACCAGGCAGAAGGTATTAACTGAGTCTGTAACCAAAATACAATAGAAAAAGCTCTCCTCAGAGGAAGGAGGGGAGCATCCTGGATTCTCATCCTACCACCTGGTGCTCCTTCGGCTTTTTCTCCTAAGATTATATAACGCAAAATAACAGTCACTGAACCAGTCCCAGTTTTGCAGATCACTCGTGAAGATTTCTGCAGTCACATGCTTTCGTTATATTTAATTTGGACCAGTGCAGCCATAGAATCATAGAATCACAGAATGGTTTGGGTAGGAAGGGACCTTCAAGATCATCTAGTTCCAAACCCCCTGCCATGGGCAGGGACACCCTCCACTACACCAGGCTGCCCAAAGCCCCATCCAACCTGGCCTTGAACACTTCCAGGGATGGGGCAGCCACAGCTTCTCTGGGCAACCTGTGCCAGTGCCTCACCACCCTCAGACGGAAAAATTTCTTCCTTAGATCCCATCGAAATCTCCCCTCTTCCAGTTTAAAGCCATTGCCCCTTGTCCTATCACATTACACCAAACTAAGAAACCCCAGTGTGTCTTCCATGATTCAGCAAACTCTTCTCTGGACTCAGTTTTCCTGCAGATGCAGCAAATGTGTCTTGGCTTCCCCTGCGCCAGGGCCACCATTAGCAACTTCCCACTCCGTGTTTAAGATGCCCTTTTCCAACCTGACATAAACACGGAGCAACATATCCATTTAAAATATGGAAATGGCAACATAGAGATGAGCTGATTCATTCCACATATCATGTTTTCTTGAAGATGTTGAAGATGTTTCTTGTTCCCCTAAGTGGAATTTCCATGTGAAATCCTTTGCTTTTAAATGATGTTTTGCTGGGGTTGTCTTCTTTTTTTCTTGGAGCGGACTTTCATCAGTCAACCCAGCATCTAATCAAACAATCATTTCCCTGAGTTGTCGTAAATATTTATCGTGTAGAATGACTTGCTGGCATTTAGTACATCTGTGGTGTGTTTTCTTCTTCCTGACAGACACTTGAAGAGCTGGAATGCCACGGGCCTGTGATGTCTGAGCAAACCCGAGCAGAACTGGAGCAGAAAATAGATGAAGCCAGAGAGAGTATTCGCAAGGCTGAAGTAAGAGAGAAATTCTTTTGACATGTTGCAGCTTCTTACCACAGAAGGATTTGTGTTACAGCTATTTAATTTTTGTTTGTGGAAATGTAAGCTTTTAGCATCAAAAATCAGGGAATTTTCAGATGTCACTGATTTTTTCCTCAATTTCAAACTTCTCAAATCACTGAATCAACTTAATGAAAGACTCGAGATGAGTATGAAAAAAAACTCATGGTGAAGAGTGACTAAGCTTGCTCTGTTTTCCACTGTTGTGCAAAGGGCAAGAATCCCCTTGCTCTGTCCCTGGAGACGTTCAAGGCCAGGTTGGACGAGGCCCTGAGCAACCTGATCCTGTTGGAGATATCCCTGTTCCTTGCAGGGGGGTTGGACTAGATGACCTTTGAAGGTCCCTTCCAGCCCTAACCATTCTATGATTCTATGAATCTCTATATTTAGGGGCTTTGTCTTAAATAGAGAAAAAACAAGCTCAACTTTACTAGTTTCCTTCTACTTGAAGGAATTAATACCAGAAAATGGTGATGATATCTCTGTCTTCACGCTTTTTGGCTTCTAGAAGGAACTGCCACACGCTGATGTGCCTTCTGTTCTGGTGTTTTGTGATATCCGTATTAATTTGTAATGTCAGTGGGAAAACATTTGAAATAATCTCTGTATCTCTTTCTATTTTCACTCCGAGGTACTTCTGAAAAGGTTACAGAGCTTTATGTGACCTGTTCTGGGTTACAAAAGACTCGTGAAAAGATAAACTGACTTCATACTCGACTGCCCGTGTTGGGTTGGTAAAAGTTAACTGTTTTCATGGCCAGTGATTCAAAAAAAACCTATTGTGAGCAACAGGAACCAATCTATTAATTTTTGGCTGAGTGAGTTGCTTAATTAAAACTGTGGAGTGAGCGTAATCGTTTCAGTAAAGTGCTTCTCATCCCGCTGGATGTTCAGAGTACCTGATGTAATGAGGAATGTGATTAACAGTTCAAGAGGTTAGAAAATACAGAGTAGAATTATTCCTCCTGCTGCTGTGATAAATGTTAGCTTCTCTTCAAAACAAACCCAGAATATGCTTTTTTAACAGAAAGTGGTTTTAAATGCAATAGCCTTTTATTTTACTAAACTGTTTCGAACAGACTGTACTCCAAAGTACTTCGATGTGTCTATAGTTAATGATTAAATACGCAAGGATAGAGAGCGAGAGAATGAAAGATAAAAGCAGCAGCAGAAGGAAAGAAAAACCAAGACAGGAAGTTGCAGAGGAGAATGTTCTCACACAAAAATACTATAAAAGGTACAAGTGAAATCAGTCTGGAACTTCAGTGGTTGCAAATCTTAAGAATGCATTTGCAGCCCAGAAAGCCAGCCGTGTCCTGGGCTGCACCCAGAGCAGCGTGGGCAGCAGGTCAAGGGAGGGGATTCTGCCCCTCTGCTCTGCTCTCCTGAGACCCCCCTGCAGTGCTGCCTTCAGCTCTGGGGTCCCCAACACTAGAAGGACATGGAGCTGCTGGAGTGGGGCCAGAGGAGGCCACGGAGATGATGCGAGGGCTGGAGCACCTCTGCTCTGGAGACAGGCTGGGAGAGTTGGGGCTGTTCAGCCTGGAGAAGAGAAGGCTCCGGGGAGACCTTCCAGCACCTTCCAGTGCCTAAAGGGGCTACAGGAAAGCTGGAGAGGGGCTTTGGACAAGGGTGTGTAGTGACAGGACACGGGGCAATGGCTTTAAACTGAAAGAGGGGAGATTTTGATGGGATCTGAGGAAGAAATTCTTCCCTCTGAGGGTGGTGAGGCACTGGAACATGTTGCCCAGAGGAGCTGTGGCTGCCCCATCCCTGGAAGTGTTCAAGGCCAGGTTGGATGAGGCTTTGGGCAACCTGGTGTAGTGGAGGGTGTCCCTGCCCATGGCAGGGGGGTTGGAACTGAATGATCTTTGAGATCCCTTCCCACCCAACCCATTCCATGATTCTATGATTCTTTAAGTAACAGAACTCAATAAATCAGTGGAAACTGAGCAAAAAGATAACGTTTTAATGGGGGAGGTGATGGAGAGAAAAACTGACAAGAGTATTTTTTATTTGTTAAATTCCGGAAAGTCAAGATTTTTAGAAGTGCGCGCTGCAGTAGTAAAGGCAAAGAAGGATCTCCGCAGTGGAAATTAGGTGGTGGTCCTTTATGGATGATTCAGGGAGCACAGAGGCAGGAGTGACACACCAGTTTCTGCCCGTGCAGATGCAGCAAAGAAGAAATTTGAGAGCACACGAGGGCTTTTACCCAGCAGAAATGTGGCTGTTCTGATAGATTTACCTAAAAGAACTTGAGACAAAATTGTTTCCTTGGCCACAGCCACAGAATATAACTGAGGATAGAAGCAAAGTGCCAAGAAGCAGAAGATTTATGTATATCTTCAAAAAATAGAGATATGAGATCAGAAATAAACCCCGTAGTGCGCTGCGGAAGGCAGCGGTCTTTTCCAAAAGCAGAGAGAGAGGAACAGAGCTCTGGTGGGAAACATACTGGGCGAGAAGTGCACGGCCAAGAAGGTGATTCATAAAAGCAACGAAGGGGAAAAATACAGCATGTGATTCCCAAATGTAATCAGGAGCAAATGTGGAGTCACACGTGTGCATCCTTACAAACACCGACCGGTGCTCCGGAGAGGTAGAGAGCACGAATCCTTTTCTCAGGTTTCTCTGTTTTACAGGATTTGGTAGGAATCTGATATAGACAAATCATCGATTTCCGTGGTTTTCCAGTGCCTCCCAGTGTGTTGGAGTTAAACCATCCCTTTTCTTTCTCATATTTAACACACATTCTGTTTTACAACAGAACATGGTGAAAATGCCAAGTACTGAAGTCTGCGAAGACTCAGTGGCTGGGTGATTTTTACTGACTTTCTTCCTTCTCTTTTCATACAAGTTTTCCACTGTGGATTTCAAAGACCTGGAGTTGTCTCTGAGTTTTTGAACCACTTTGTGTTTGTGACTTTTCTGTATTGCCACATAAGTTTTTTATAGTGTAGATTTTTTTTTTTAAGAGAAACTAATAAGAGAATTCAGAAAACTTTTTTACTTTTACTTAGAAATGGCATTTTCTTTTAGCTTCAACCCTTACTAGTCCCCACTCTGAGTGGCACTAGTAAGTAATTTCAGAACCATTAATCATAGAAACATGGAATGGTTTGGGTTAGAAGGGACCTCAAAGACCATCCAGTTCCAACCCCCCTGCCATGGGCAGGGACACCTTCCACTACACCAGGTTGCCCAAAGCCTCATCCAACCTGGCCTGGAACACTGCCAGGGATGGGACAGCCACAGCTTCTCTGGGCAACCTGTTCCAGTGCCTCACCACCCTCTGAGTGAAAAATTTCTGCCTTAGATCTCATATAAATCTCCCCTCTTCCAGTTTAAAGCCATTGCCCCGTGTCCTGTCACTACACAACCTTGTCCAAAGCCCCTCTCCAGCTTTCTTGTAGCCCCTTTAGGCACTAGAAGGTGCTGGAAGGTCTCCCCGGAGCCTTCTCTTCTCCAGGCTGAACAGCCCCAACTCTCCCAGCCTGTCTCCAGAGCAGAGGTGCTCCAGCCCTCGGGTCATCTCCGTGGCCTCCTCTGGCCCCGCTCCAGCAGCTCCATGTCCTTCTTGTGCTGGGGACCCCAGAGCTGAAGGCAGCACTGCAGGGGGGTCTCAGGAGAGCAGAGCAGAGGGGCAGAAGGCTGTAGGGGAGCTGTGGAACTGCCCTTTCCCTGTCTTGCTGCACTGTGTTTGGGTCAACGAGTAAGTAAGTGGTGGGAAGTAGAGGAAAGCAAAAAGACCCCCAGTTTAGCTCAGTGCTTCAAAGAGGTGCTTCTCGAGATAGACGTGGGGAAAGAAGGGTGTCTGGAGAGTTGACAGGAGTCAACAGTCAATTATTGGAAGGACGTGGCTTAGGAAGGAGAAAGATTTTTCAGCACCTCCGTGTTATTCAGAAAAAGAAGCCTTGGAAAGTAGAGGAAGAAAGATGGCATAGGCTTTGTTTCTTTTTGGGGAACGTCAGTTTGATGTATGTAATTTAGAAAGTAAAACAGAAAAAAAAAAGTCCCCAAAACATGTAAAGATCTGCGTATTGGATTTACATTTGCTGCTGTTATTGAAGGAGTGGCATTACACCATACATGGTGCCTTGTGTGAACAGCCCAAACTCATTTGTCCTTTCATGCTAATTAGTTCATTACCACCTTGTCACATCGAATCTTACTGTCTGCAAAACTTGGCAGATGCTGCTGTGGTTGTAACTGGAAGAGGAATACATTCTGGTGCCATGTCTGGAAAGATTTGATGATAACATGGAGATTTTGTGTAAAAAGAAATAAAACAAATGTTTTATTGGGAGGGTATCAATGCAACTTTGCTTGCAGCTGCAATGGGTATAGGTTAAGGCACTGTTGTTTCTTGCCATGATGGTCAAGACTTAGACATGGAAAGCTCCTGTTTTGAGTAAAGCAGCATCGAAAGAAGTGTGGCCAGCAGGTTGAGGGAGGGAATTCTGCTCTTGTTAGACCCCCCTGCAGTGCTGCGTTCAGCTCTGGGGTCCCCAGCACAAGAAGGACATGGAGCTGCTGGCGCGGGTCCAGAGGAGGCCACGGAGATGATCCAAGGGCTGGAGCACCTCTGCTCTGGAGACAGGCTGGGAGAGTTGGGGCTGTTCAGCCTGGAGAAGAGAAGGCTCCGGGGAGACCTTCCAGCACCTTCCAGTGCCTAAAGGGGCTCCAGGAAAGCTGGAGAGGGGCTTTGGACAAGGTTGTGTAGTGACAGGACACGGGGCAATGGCTTTAAACTGGAAGAGGAGAGATTTATATGAGATCTAAGGAAGAAATTTTTTACAATGAGGGTGGTGAGGCACTGGCACAGGTTGCCCAGAGAAGCTGTGGCTGCCCCATCCCTGGAAGTGTTCCAGGCCAGGTTGGATGAGGCTTTGGGCAACCTGGTGTAGTGGAAGGTGTCCCTGCCCATGGCAGGGGGGTTGGAACTGGACAATCTTTGAGGTCCCTTCCAACCCAAACCATTCTGTGATTCTGTGTAGAAGATGACAAAGGTTGTAGGATATGAGTTACATGACCTGGAGATAATTTCCTCAAGTCAATGGTTGCATCACCCTGCAATGCCTGTAGAGCAGCACGTGTAGGACTTACTGTTTCTCAGCGATGGGGGAGGTGCTGCTTGCGCTTCGAGGACGTGGACGTTTTGCTGAATGTTTTTTGGAGGCCGCGTGCATGTGCACGTGCACACGCCTTCTCTCCTCTTGTGGTGTGTTAGGTAGTGTGTGCTGTCATTCCTCGTTCCAGAGGTATTCTCCCCTCTTCGTTTTGTTTTTTTTTGTGTGTGTTTTTCTCTTGAAATGCTTTCCATTTTCATTTCCTTTCTGGAGTGAGACCTGTTGTTCTATCCCCTTTTGTCTTCGTGACTCACTCCTTGGTGCTTTTTCCTTTGCTTTTCTTTTCCTCCTTTTTTCCTGCATCATTTCTGAAGGGCAAGATAACTTCACCACCACATTGGGATTAAATTTTGCCTTTCCTCTGGCAAAGCTATTTTGGTCATTGCTAGACACTTCCACTTGTGTGTTCCTCCTTGGGGAACTTCACCTTCTTGACACATTGTTCCAGTGCCAGCCTGCTTTGCTATCGGAAGACAAACTGGTCTCTCTGTGCCACCTAACACGACATGAGCTGAGTCAGAACCTTTTAGAGATGATAGATACTGGTAATGTGATTTCTCCAGGGTGTGTAGATGTATTCATCTCGTTGTTGTCTTCCTCAGAGACCCTGAATCCTTTGAGATCTAACAGCTGAGAGGAACTGAGGAACCATACAGATAACTTAGATATTTTCTGACAAGCACGACGGGTGTGGAAGCAGATGTAATTTGAAGGTTCAGCAAAGAAATGTAGTAGAAGTGTGCATAGGATCAAGGCATATTGGAGAAACCAAAGTGTTTTGTCTTCTGCAAGGGGTAGTGCCTGAACATAAAACCTTAGCTTGGCACATTGACAGCTCAGTGGGTTATTTTTGATCTTTTTCTTCCTGGGATAGGAAGTATTTTTCCTTGTGATGTTCAGGGAGCAGAATCATAGAATCATAGAAGGGTTTGAGTTGGAAGGGACCTCAAAGATCATCCAGTTCCAACCCCCCTGCCATGGGCAGGGACACCTTCCACTACACCAGGTTGCCCAAAGCCCCATCCAACCTGGCCTTGAACACTGCCAGGGATGGGGCATCTACAACTCCTCTGGGCATCAGAGAAAAATTATGTCTAAAGAAGGATTACAGAAACCAAGGAAACAGCTTCAACTTTTGTCTTCCCTTATTTCAGCAACTCAGAGCATTTCTCTCATTTAATCCTTGATTAAAGTTTGGGAAAAAGTACAACTTACACCAGTTGTAGATGGATACGTGGCAGATGATATACAACGACTATAACTGGTAACCAGAACACATATTTTCTTCTTAGAAAGGGAAAGTTTCTGTTTTGTTAGAGGTCTTTTGTTTGTTTTGCTCGCTTGTTTTGAAAGGAGATGTTAAAATACGTCTGTTAGATCCGCCAGTTGCATCGATCCGATTTGCCTTAAAATAACTTTCCATTTCTCTGCCGCCTGTATCCCTTTAGCTTTAAACTATTGGAGACAAAAATTTGCTGTCTCCGCTGCTCTGAGTCGCAGAAAGAAGGGAAAACAAAAGTTGAAGCTGTTTCCTTGGTTTCTGTAATCCTTTTTTCAGCCCGAGTTACTTGAATTCTTCTTATAGGTAAAAATTTTTTACCATGAGAGTGGTAGAACACTGGAACAGGTTGCCCAGAGAGGTGGTGGATGCTCCATCCCTGGGGACGTTCAAGGCCAGGTTGGACGAGGCCCTGAGCAACCTGATCTAGTTGGAGATATCCCTGTTCCTTGCAGGGGGGTTGGACTAGATGACCTTTGAAGGTCCCTTCCAGCCCTAACCATTCTATGATTCTATGATTCTTCCTCTCATCTCATTTTGTCTCTATCCAACTGAAGACTCCGATGCTTCGATAGCCCGGTGTGAGTTTCACCGAGTGGTAGAGTTGGTCCCAGGGCTGCCATAATTTTTCTCTGATGGTGGGAGATTTCCCATTTGTGCTCAGGTCTGTGCTCAAGGAAGGTCTTGAGGCCTCCGCAGCAATTAATCCTCTCTCCACCTAATTATAGGGAGATGCGTTCTGTCCCATCATTAGGATATCTACAACTCTCAAGAGAGTATTTGTACCAGATAAGATTTGATTAAGACTCATTATGGTGCTGTTTGCTTCGTTTGATGAGTTCAGAAGCTTAGGTCCATTTTTAATTGCAAATGGAGGGCTGTTTTCTCCCTCCCCTTGTATCTGGCTCCGAATATTTATTGCTGTGCTGCGATAACCGTTGTGTTGGCTGGCTGGGCTCCTGTTCTATCTTGGGATCTGTTCTGTTAATCATACGCTGCGTGTGGTCTTGCTGCATCTCAAGTAGACGTAGCTACGCGTCAGCCTGTTGTTACTCGTGTGTTCTTGCAGTTGAGCCTTTCAGCTGCAAGAGTGGTGTCGTTCTCTGCTCATGAGAAATGCCAGAAAAGCCAATTCCATCTGCTTCCCTAAAATAAACGGAGTGGAACGAGGCTACCAACCCAAAAAAAAAAAAAAAAAAAAAAAAAGGTGAATTTGTAAAATGTCACTTGCAACCATCTATGGCTTTGCTCAGGAAACATATGGTTGGGAGAGCTGTGCTGAGTAAACAGATTGCCTTCTGGGTGTGGGGTTGGTAGGAGCTGTTAGGCTTTCCAGCTGGGCAGGTTGAGGACTAGCCTTGGAAAAGCGCCGCCGACATCCACAGTTTGGAATTTCCAACTCTTTTGGTGAAAAGCGGTTTAACGAGGACATCTGCAGAGATGAGAACGTTGAGAGGAACATCATCAGAGCCCCGAAGCTGTGTTGTGGTATTAGGAAGATGTACGAGATTCTATGATTCTATGATTTAGTACTTTATCAGCTGTATCCCAGCATTTAATCATTCCGACTGCAGTCCTGCAAGAATCGGGCTGTTGTATTTGAGAATTTTTATCTTAGAATCATAGAATCAGAATGGTTTGGGTTGGAAGGGACCTCAAAGATCATCCAGTTCCAACCCCCCTGCCATGGGCAGGGACACCTTCCACTACACCAGGTTGCCCAAAGCCCCATCCAACCTGGCCTTGAACACTGCCAGGGATGGGGCAGCCACAGCTTCTCTGGGCAACCTGTGCCAGTGCCTCACCACCCTCTGAGTGAAAAATTGCTTCCTTAGATCCCATCAAAATCTCCCCTCTTTCAGTTTAAAGCCATTGCCCCTTGTCCTGTCACTCCACACCCTTGTCCAAAGCCCCTCTCCAGCTTTCCTGTAGCCCCTTTAGGCACTGGGAGGTGCTGGAAGGTCTCCCCGGAGCCTTCTCTTCTCCAGGCTGAACAGCCCCAACTCTCCCAGCCTGTCTCCAGAGCAGAGGTGTTCTCGAGTTAATACTTTCTGATAATCACTTTTCACTGTGAGAAATTTGGAGAGCATGCAGTATGCTCAGATCCTGCTTAAATATTTCACAGTTGTTGTGGTTTTTTTTTTGACAAACCTGCCTGTTCTGGTATGAGCAATGAGAAAACAAGTCTTTGGAAGACTGGGGTATATGAATTCGCCATGATAGTAATAAAAGATGTTTTTTCATTAGTGGACATTTAACAGAAGAAGGTATTTTGTGGGATGAAGGGGCAGGAACCAACACAGGAATGTTTTGAAGCCAACGATGAAATACAGCCATAAAGATTCCTGGAAGGATGTAGTCAACTGAAGAGTTGCATATTTGCTCTCTATAAGTAATCTTCTAGATCCCTATGTGCTTTATATATGGAAACAATGGATAAGTCATTTTGGAGTCTACAAATAATAGTCATCATGACTTCAAATGTTGCTGAGGTGAAGAATGATTTGCTGTAGGACTTCAGCCACCAGACTGTCTCTTAGATGTTTTTGGTAAAGAGATCGGGGATTAGTCTGGGCTACAAGAATATTAATGTTGCTTGTTTTGTGGATTTTTTTTTTTGCCTTTTTTATTTTTATTATTCAGTTCTTTTGAAAGGTGCCTCACACTGAAAATCCAACTTGATTCCTTAAATCTGTGGTTTGAAAGCGGTGTCATTTCCTAGAGTCGTTCAGGTTAGGGGCTTTGGGGGTGTCTCTAGTCCAGCCTCTGCTTAAATCTTCCTGAATCTTTTGACTATGAAATGTGTACAGCATCTTCCACTACATTAAGAACCAGTATTCGTTACCAGGACTGCAGAGACATGTGTTAATATAGGTTTGCATGCATAACATTTTATATACATTCATTTTCTACTTGCAGAATTTGGGTAATTTCCATTCCGTCCCATCGCCAGTAGCCTGGGAACAACCTCTTAAACCCTTCAAAATGCTCTGATACTGCTCTCATCTTCTCTCCATCTCCTTCCCCACCAGCTGCTTTCTCTGTTTAGGAATCTCTAATGATTTTATATGTTTGAGCTTGGAAAAAAGCAGCTGGGCTGGAGCTACACAGGTGGGCTCTTCTCCATGAACAGCTTCACCTCGGTTTTCTTAACCTTGGCATTCACTCTTGAGACACGTTATCTGTGTCAGTGTTTCATTTCCTGCCTGCTTCACCCTAACAGTCTCCTTTGATTTAACTCCCTGCAGAATATTTAGCATATAAATTAACTAACTGGGCCCTAATGTTTGTCGAAACTTCCTGCCCATCCTCCCACTTCAAAAACAACACCAAAAAAAAAAGAGTATTGTGTTGGAAAATGTCATTTATTAGCTAGTTTCCTAGCTGGTGCAGAAAAAAAGTATTGAGTTTGGGATTTTTTTTTGGTTGTGGCCAGGTGATTTCACAGGGGCTGGTGGTTTTTTATAAATCTCTGGCATTTTACAGTCTTGATTTACAGATGAACACTGTGCAGCCAAATTACTGATAGACTCCACTTCCAAGGCTGAGCTCAAGTTCGTGCCTCAGGGATGAAAATTTTAGGCAAGTCATGTTGGACAGGATTTTTTTTTTTGGATGAGGGTGTCTTTGAAACAGCTGTCTTTCGACCCCAAACATCAACTAGGTGGTGAAAGTGGAATTTCATGGGATATTTGCTCGTGCATCCCTCTTTTAATAGCACTGGACTGCTGATGAAAACTGATTTGTGTGGGAGAGTTTATGTTGGGTTTTTAGAAATTTGTGGCATTCCCCTACTTGTTTTTACTGTGCTCATAGTTAATTTTACCCGTCACTGTGTAAATAGTTCTGGTAGCCCAAAATTTAAATGACACATTATTTTTCCTTAAAAGAATTTTTAGTGCCTTTTTCCTTAAGCGAATTATTTTTAATTAAAAAAAAAACCCTACAATTGAAACAAAAATGTTTCTAAATGAGGAAAAAAATAAAGATAATCTCTTTCCAGAATGTTTAGCCAAAACCTTTCCATGTTGCTTTCTTCTTACTACAACAATTTGCCAAATGAGAGTGTCCAACCCGCTTAACGATTTTGTTCCTGCCACTAAAATACTGTCGTGGATTTAATAATGGATAAAATATTTATCACAAAAGATTGTTTAGGTCTGTTCGTAATCCTAATTTAATGTGGTTTTAATGTCTGAACATGCTCCTAAGTGTAAACTTTGACTAAAATGAAGAATTCTGAATTTTTTAAGAAAAAAATACAGGCTCAGTGGGGGGGTCAGGTGGCTTTAGGACAGACTAAAAAGGGAATGTATGGCAGGGAGAGGAGAACTCGGCGATGGGCAGAGCTCATGGTCTTGTTCTGCACCCTGAAAAATCATGGGAAACAAAACAGCTCAACTTCCAAGAAACCCCATTCCAAACTGATCAAACACTCGTAAACCGAAATATTTAAGGGGCCACGTTAGATCTGCTTCCCTGGTTTTCTGTGTTTGCTTTTTACCCCAGCACCTTCAGAAATGACTGTAAAAGACTCGTAACCAAGGTGTTTGTGGGTTGGGAGTGAACACTTGGCTTCTTATAGTCTGGGAAGAGAGAACAGCTACGTCATGAATTCTTGCTGGTTTTCATTTCCACGACTTCCAGAGCAGTTGTTTATCTTCATCTTGTGCAAGCTGTAGGTCTAAAGCCTTGACTTAATTAAGGCTGGAACAGTAAATAAACAAAACTTCTGCCGCCCTCCATGTAGAGCAACGGCAGGTATGCGAGAAACAGATAACAATATTTATATTTTTAAAAACTTTGGAGGTTTTTTCCTTTCATCTCCTAGAACCCACCATCAGCTCAGGCAAAAGAACAGCTCAGAGAAGCAGGAACCACCCAGAACGCTGTTTGTAAACTTTGTGGGTGGCTGACGGTTCTTAAATCAGTGTATAGATATAGATATAATATATTATATACTATATAGAATATAGAATATATGGTATATTATATAATATAATATATAATATATGATATATGATATATGATATATAATATATAATATATAATATAATATATAATATATAATATATAATATATAATATATAATATATAATATTCTATGTAATATATAATATAATATATAATATAATATATATAATATAATATATATAATATAATATATATAATATAATATATATAGGTATAAGATGTCCCAGTCCTCAGCTGTTAAATCGTAATTGGTAAGTAGGAATTGCAAATAGGAATTTCACTATTACATAGGAAAATAGTTGTCCTACGGTGAGGCTTCATAACAATGAAATTTGGGCAGCACCCAGATGTCAGAGCGAGTGCTGGATTCCAGCATTCCTGTGCTTTCCAAACTCAGCTGCCTTCCTGGAGAGCCGCAGTGCTGCTGGGAATGTGAGTGGTGACTTGCTTTAAAGTATTTTCAAGTCTCTGAGCTTCGGTCGGTGGAGGTCCCACAGTGGGGAAGTCCGGCATGTGTGTCTGCTGGAGGCCGTCTTGTTGAGAGGGAAAATCAAAGACTAAAGCCTTGTTTAGTTTTTGGGTTGAGATACATGATCTGTTGGAGGGAACGAGGCTCTGGGAGCTACGGCATCCTTTTTGCAAGGTGTCATAGTCTTGGGTGGTTTTGCAGCGTAATGCAGATCTGTGATTTGGCAGAAAATGCACCACGTCTCTTCCCGTTTCAATGCATCGCTTTCTGGCTACCGTCCCACATCAGAAACTGGACGAGAAGACTGGGCAAGCAGAAGTTCATAGAATAATGGAATGGTTTGGGCTGGAAAGGACCTCAGAGATCATCTAGTTCCAACCCCCCTGCCATGGGCAGGGACACCTTCCACTACACCAGGTTGCTCAAAGCCTCATCCAACCTGGCCTTGAACACTGCCAGGGATGGGGCAGCCACAGCTTCTCTGGGCAACCTGTGCCAGTGCCTCACCACCCTCAGAGGGAAAACTTTCTTCCTTAGATCCAATCTAAATCTCCCCTCTTTCCAGTTTAAAGCCATTGCCCCATGTCCTGTCACTACCCGCCCTTGTCCAAAGTCCCTCTCCAGCTTTCCTGTAGCCCCTTTAAGTACTGGAAGGCTGCTATAAGATCATCCCGGAGCCTTCTGTTCTCCAGGCTGAACAGCCCCAACTCTCCCAGTCTGTCTCCAGAGCAGAGGTGCTCCAGCCCTCGCATCATCTCCGTGGCCTCCTCTGGCCCCGCTCCAGCAGCTCTATGTCCTTCTTGTGCTGGGGACCCCAGAGCTGAAGGCAGCACTGCAGGGGGGTCTCAGGAGAGCAGAGCAGAGGGGCAGAATCCCCTCCCTCGCCCTGCTGCCCACGCTGCTCTGGATGCAGCCCAGGACACGGTTGGCTTTCTGGGCTGCCAGCGCATGGTGCCGGCTCATGGTGAGCTTCTCATCACCCAACACCCCCAAGTCCTTCTCCTCAGGGATGCTCTCCATCCATTCTCCGCCCAGCCTGTCCTTGTGCTTGGGATTGCCCCGACCCACGTGCAGGACCTTGCCCTTGGCCTTGTTGAACTTCATGAGGTTCTCACAGGCCCACCTCTCCAGCCTGTCCAGGTCCCTCTGGATGCCATCCCTTCCCTCCAGCGTGTCCACCACACCACACGGTGTTGTCAGCAAACTTGCTGAGGGTGCACTCGATCCCACTGTCCATGTCACCAACAAAGATGTTAAATAGCACTGGCCCCAGTACTGACCCCTAAGGAAGACCACTCAGTTGCACCCTTCATACAAGGTGGGTCCCTCCTTGATGAAGTTGAGTCTCCAGCTTGCAGAAATCTCACCTTCCAAAGGGAAGAGCCTGCCTCCTGCCTGGGCACACATACAGAATAACTTATTGCCTGACTTGGTGATGGTGAAAACACAAATATTTTCTCCAGGTGATTCTTTGTTTCCTTCTTCCTTAACATTTTATTCCGACATAATGAAAGCATCAAACCTCAGCTGATTTAGACATATTGATATTCCAGTGAAGTTTGTATTTTAAATATGTGGCCATTCCTGCGTGAGAAGCAGAAAAAAGTTATACAGCTGTCTGGTATTTGATTCTTTTTTCATCTAGATAGGAAGCTGTTAACCCTGGTCTACCAGTATAATTAAGTGTTCAAGGCCAGGTTGGATGAGGCTTTGGGCAACCTGGTGTAGTGCAAGGTGTCCCTGCCCATGGCAGGGGGGTTGGAACTGGATGATCTTTGAGGTCCCTTCCAACCCAAACCATTCTATGATTCTATGATTTAGGTAAAAATACACATGTGCTTGTAAATAGCACCACACATCTCCCAAGTGCAGGCCTGACCGAACGCTGTAAGTACTTTTGTAGCTCATCAGCAGTGGAATGAAACTCCAAACATTTGTGGTTTGGAACAAACGTTTGTTGAATATTAAGACTACGATGTGTAAACAGAGTGGGGTAACTCGATGGGGTTCGTTGGGTACCTCGAGTTAAAAACTCTTGTCTGACCCTTAGCAAGCACGGTCAAGGATCTTGGAGCAGCTTGTTTGTTTGAGCTGACAAGTTTGTGCAAACGGCATGGTCTGCAGCAGGCCGGGTACTAACGTGAGCTCCGAATGTTTCGAGCGTGCCCAGAGTAGTGTTGGGTGCTGTTGCGTAACTCAGGCTGATTGGAAATTGCAAAATGAGGTGAAACAGCAAAACAACTCGGCCCGTCATTTCCTGGGTAGCTTCTGTTGAAGGCATACGGAAAGCCCTCGTGATATAATGTCGGGATATAAAGACAAATTAGGGGATAGCTACTTTACTCCACAAGTAAACTGAAGGAGAATAGATTTGGATTAGATCTAAGGAAGAAATTCTTCCCTCTGAGGGTGGTGAGGCACTGGCACAGGTTGCCCAGAGAAGTTGTGGCTGCCCCATCCCTGGAAGTGTCCAAGGCCAGGTTGGATGAGGCTTTGGGCAACCTGGTGTAGTGGAAGGTGTCCCTGCCCATGGCAGGGGGGTTGGAACTAGATCATCTTTGAGGTCCCTTCCAACCCAAACCATTCTGTGATTCTCACACTACACATCTGATCTGCATGTTCACGTGTGTCTGCCAAGGTTGGAGCTGACCTTGCTCCGACATCAGGTGATGGATCAGTGCTTATCTTCAGTGGGTGCTGTAGAGCCATCATCTCCCCTCCTTTCAAACCAGATGTGGTTAGAAGGTGTTTTTGTTCAAAATCTTGAATATTTACTAACAGTGTTGGTATTTCTGCTGACTTGCAGAAAACGGCATCCCTGGATTCAGCTGTTTTGGCACAACCCTTCTGGCTTTAAAAGTGCGTTCTCTGTTTCGCCCGATGCAGTGAGAAATCCACTTCTCGATTTGTTAAGCGCTCCTAAACCCAATTTTGCCAAGGAAAAGGTTAATGATTCATTAAAATGATTGTTGTTTCCATGTTCTTACAGCTTTAAAACATACAGACTAATATAAGTAGGGGCAAAAGGAAGAAATAACTGAAGTAATAACTGGATGCTCCATCCCTGGAGACGTTCAAGGCCAGGTTGGACGAGGCCCTGAGCAACCTGATCTAGTTGGAGATATCCCTGTTCCTTGCAGGGGGGTTGGACTAGATGACCTTTGAAGGTCCCTTCCAGCCCTAACCATTCTATGATTCTAAGTAGGAGGCATTGCCTTTCCAAGACCAATGAAGGGATGAAATGCCTGCTCGGTTCCGCCCTGGAACTCAAAACTCTGACACTGTCTAAACACTTCTGACTTCAGACCTTCTCATAGGTGTCGCTTCTGTAAATATTTACAAATTTCAGGCTGGGGCTTGGGCCGTACTGACTCGAAAGGTTTTCAGGAGGTGCTTGATGCCACAATTGAATTGAGAAGATCTACCTTTCCAACGTAAATGCTGATGTGTGGATCAATCTTTGGACTTTTTATTCTTTTTAAATCAGTATTTTGTGAATCTTGACTGAAGTAGTGAGATGCCTAATTGATACATTTCACTTTTTTTCCTCATTTTCTCGGCTGTATGAAGAGCATTTACGGGGCATGTTAATCATTCACCTGAAGACCGCTTGCACAACGAAGTGGAAACTTCACTTGGCCAAGTGGCTTTGGCTTTTCCCATGGGAAATACTTCTCAAACTTGACTGATCCTTCACTCTCCATACCTAATTATGTGGGAGAGCGTGTGCATGCGACTGTATCCATATGAAGATACATTTCCCATCATAAATTTTACTCGAGTAACATCTGCTTTTTAAAAATCACGTTTCTTCCGAACAGAATTAAAAATAATGTCTCTCAAAAGTAGTTTCGCTGTTTGAAACAGGTTCAAAGTTACCTTTGCGAATAGTTTTCAGGTTTAAAGTTCCCTTTGCCAATAGTTTAATTGGCAAATTAATTTAATTAATCCAATTTAAAATGGATCCATGTTTGAGGGTTCAACTGAATGAAAGTTTCGTCATTTAATCTCTGACTTAACTTCTTAATAGAAAAATCATAAAGTGCAGCAACATGTCAAAACCAGGAAAAATACCGTTATCATTTGAGCTCAACACAAAATTTTGTATATAGTAAGGATGTGTGTAAGAGAGATGAAAGCCTGTGTCACACCAATTGACATTTTAATTCACTGTCCATATATTCTTGCATAGTCTACTGTGCTTTAGCCACTACAGCAAAAGTAATTTCCTTCGAATTTTTTGCTTAGACCCATCTGGTTTTGCTGGTTTTGCTTGATTTCCCAGTGCCGCTGACAAGTCGCTGTGTCAATGCAGGCAGTGATGTTGAAGTAGGGTGCTGCTGATCTCGGTGGAAGGGGCTGGAAGGGCAAGAAAGGAGACAAAACTCTGCTGCTTGCACAGTAACTTGCTAAGAATGAACAATGCTGAGAAAGGAAACGCAGGAAAAACGCCAGGGTGGCTCAGTGGGTTTCTGTTAGTGCCTCCATCAGTGACTCACCTTTGGAAAATCACTTGATTTTTTGATCCTCTGATGAGCAAGTGCAACAGGATGATGATGGTAGGGCTGCACTGGATATAAATATCCTCAATTTTATTCCTAGGTTTGCCCCTTGCTACTTGATGCAATCTTTGAAGTTCTCCTTTTCTTGAAATTTTGCTTTCCTTGAAATTTTGCTTTTCTTGAAATCCTGCTTTTCTTCATGCTACTCTTTCCATTCCTTCTGTTCAGATTGCTAAATAATTTGGATCAGGGTGGTGGTTTGCCATGAGTTCGTTAAAGCCTTGGCTCTGTCGGCCGGAAAGCGTGCCAGGATGCTGAAGTGAACCCAGCTGTCAGAAAACCTAAATTTTCGTTCTGTTCTAAATACAAAAATCATGAAGCTTTTTGTTGAAGTCTGATATTTATTTCATTTTGGAATTATTAAGATCTTCTGTTTCCATAACAAATAAGCTTCCTGTGATCTCCGGCGAGTGCTGGTGGAAAATAGCCTCGTTTGGGGGGCTGGTGGGTCTGTGTGTGTGTGCATCACATCGGATTTATCTGTGTGTCATAGAATCACAGAATGGTTTGGGTTGGAAGGGACCTCAAAGATCACCCAGTTCCAACCCCCCTGCCATGGGCAGGGACACCCTCCACTACACCAGGTTGCCCAAAGCCTCATCCAACCTGGCCTTGAACACTTCCAGGGATGGGGCATCTACAGCTTCTCTGGGCAACCTGTGCCAGTGCCTCAGCACCCTCTGAGTGAAAAATTTCTTGCTTATATCCAGTCCAAATCTGCCCTCTTCCAGTTTAAAGCCATTGCCCCTTGTTCTATCACTACACACATCGGATTTATGACATCGGATTTATTCGTGCATCACATCCAGCTCAGTCACCAGCCCAAAGGGCATCCAAGGTCTGCAGCCAGGAGTGTTCCTAATTTTAAAAATACTGTGGAGCACTGGGTTTTGTCTGGATTTTTGAAAATAATCTAAACTACCCGACCACCAGAATACATGACTAGAAAGCATAAACTAATAGACGTTG
Source organism: Tauraco erythrolophus (assembly GCF_009769465.1). Taxonomy (NCBI): domain Eukaryota; kingdom Metazoa; phylum Chordata; class Aves; order Musophagiformes; family Musophagidae; genus Tauraco; species Tauraco erythrolophus. The sequence continues at coordinate 135,554,192 of NC_141465.1, read as the reverse complement.
GTTTGAAAACATGGAGTTGTGAAATGCATCTCTAGGAACCCATTCCCTGTCTCTTGGCTCACGCCGCGTTCCTGCAGGCAAGGAAACGAAGAACCGGACTCGTTTCCGCGCCGAGCGGCTTTCGGAGCCACCTGAGTCATTTGTGGATCAGGAATTAACACGTTTGGGCCGTGGCAAGGAGCGAAATGTAATCTTGAAAGAATTCTGACGTGTTTCTTCCCTCAGATAATCAAGCTGAAGGCGGAAGCCCGTCTGGACCTGCTGAAGCAGATCGGCGTGTCCGTGGATACGTGGCTCAAAAGCGCGATGAACCAAGTGATGGAAGAACTGGAGAACGAGCGCTGGGCCAGTCTGCCTTCGGTGGCCAACAACGGCTCCTCACACCTGGTACGGTTTCAGACACGTAAACCTCACCTCATCTCCACGTGGCTCTTTCCTAGTAGCAACTCTGAACTTCATATCGAATATAAAACAAAATAACACATGATAATATTTGATTTTTTGGTTAATATTATATTATATGGTATGATATATAGATAATATTTGGCTAGTGAATTTCCAGTTCACTAACTGGAAAAATCTTGTAGCTTTCTGTGGCCAAATTTCATGCAAAAAAAGCCAAACAAACAAAAAAAAAGACATTTCTGGGTTCTGTTGCCGAGTTCACTTCAGATTGATTTTTCTGACCTTGGATGAGTGCCATAATATTTCTTTGCCATCTCCTGAAAAGAAAAACGTCTGCGTGTTTCCTTGAAGTTTCATTAATAGTTTACGATGTTATCGGAGATACTTGGATGAAAGGCTTTGTTCTTCCAAATGTTTGGAAAACTGTAAACTCCACATCATCTCTTCGAGTCGTTTATGGCGAGATGGCGGTGAAAGTCATCAGCCTGTTTTCCAAATGGGTTTGGATATTTGAGATGAAAATTTAATTCATGAAAAATCAGTGTAAGGCATTCCTGTGAGCAGGGTGAGATGTTTCCCTCAAACTTGCCGTGGATTTAGATGTTACCACTATTCACCTGCAGGTTACTGCCCTGGTATTTGAGATGCATTAAATATTTGGCATTTTCTGTAGGAATAACTAGTTTCACTTAAAGCAGTAAAGAAGTGCAAGTGGAACAGACCACGAACCGGATCACTGCTGCTTTTCATCCACAGAGCTGGTAACTTCTTAAACTGTTAAATTCAGTTGCATGAGTGTGGCCTGCTGTGTCCGAAGTCACACTAACTCTTTTGGGAATTTCATCCAATATACCCAAAATTGAACTAAAAAGTGACTTTGGTTAGCGGAGGATTAGTAATGATATTTTATTTTTATTCAGTTGTACGTTTAGCTTGGAAGGAAGCACATTTTTATGTAATTCAGGAAAGAATAAAAAGCAAAACTCTCATTTTCCTCTCTTTTTACCCCCTAAAGAATGATATGTTTCAAAATAGTGATGGCTGAATTGAACAGCTGCCTGGACCAAGAAACCCTGTTCAGAAAAGAGGAATTGCTAAAAGAGCTCATAATACTTTTTTTTTTTAAATTCATTTATGTGATGCTGAGCTGTCACCTTTGGCAGTAAAACTAACCAATCTGTTGCTCTTCACCAGCAACCAACTGAAATAAAACTCCTGAAGGTTTGGTCAGTTTGCCTCAAAACAAATTTTAAATTTTCTCTGCGTGTTTATATATTTAATATTTAACAAAATTCAGAGACTTTGATAAAGTCTCAGTTTGTGTGTGGATATTTTCCTAACTGTAGTCTTCATCCACTATTAAAATTGCTTAATTCACACTTCCCTTTTAATCTTAAATGCTTCGGACAGCCAGAATATATCTTCTGTAGAACAAAACTTTCAGGGCGAATGGGGATGTGGTTTTTCATGGCATTGCAAGTGATTTGGAGAACAGCTTGCTTTCACTGACCGCCCTAAGAGAAACCAAACCTCCATTTCAGCCAGTATGTGGTGTCTACACGCAAAAAAAGTCCTGCTCGTTCCCATGTTTCTTCATGCTTTTCTGCTTCTTTATTGTTTTCTTGGAAACGGTGGCAAACCTGTAGAGGGAAAGGTTTTTTTTGGATGTAGAGATGTTTTCTTCTATGTCAACTTGAGTTCAAAGAAGTGAGCGAGCACTGGATGGAGTCTCAGCAAATCCTGATACTCCTGAATCTGCTCTTTGCTTTCTTCGGGGTGTGGGGATGTTTCTCCTACACACAGAGCTCGGACACGGTGACAGCGATTTGCAGTGCTTTGTTGGCGTGGTTAGTAGTGTGATTGGAGAGTAAAGTTGGAGTATGCTGATCCAAGCTTCAGCCTTCCCAAATCCCAGAGGAGATCTTGTGCTGAGTTTCATTTCAGATCCTTTTCAGCCAGGATAGATGAAGATCATAGAATCACAGAATGGTTTGGGTTTGAAGGGACCTCAAAGATCATCTAGTTCCAACCCCCCTGCCATGGGCAGGGACACCTTCCACTACACCAGGTTGCCCAAAGCCTCATCCAGCCTGGCCTGGAACACTTCCAGGGATGGGGCAGCCACAGCTTCTCTGGGCAACCTGTGCCAGTGCCTCACCACCCTCAGAGGGAAGAATTTCTTCCTTAGATCCCATCGAAATCTCCCCTCTTCCAGTTTAAAGCCATTGCCCCGTGTCCTGTCACTACACATCCTTGTCCAAAGCCCCTCTCCAGCTTTCCTGGAGCCCCTTTAGGTACTGGAAGGTGCTGGAAGGTCTCCCTGGAACCTTCTCTCCAGGCTGAACAGCCCCAACTCTCTCAGCCTGTCTCCAGAGCAGAGGTGCTCCAGCCCTTGGATCATCTCCATGGCCTCCTCTGGACCTGCTCCAGCAGCTCCATGTCCTTCTTGTGTTGGGGACCCCAGAGCTGAAGGCAGCACTGCAGGGGGGTCTCAGGAGAGCAGAGCAGAGGGGCAGAATCCCCTCCCTCGCCCTGCTGCCCACACTGTGTTACATTACACAGCTGTTTAACAGTGTTTTTTCCCTTTCTTCTTGTACTCCACCTCCTTTAACTTCCCGTTGTGCCTGTTGGATTGTGCCCAATACCTTGTTCTCTGTCTCATCAGACATGCCAACAGTTGGCCCTGGAGCCAAACCCCGTGCTAGCCCCTGGCGAGCTAACAGATGCCACAGCGTGGGAGGTCAAACTCTGAATCTTATTTTCCCCTTTGACACTTACGCACGCTCCCGTGTGAAAAAAAGATGCTGTTGATCTTGGCGGGCCGGGTGAGGACAACCCATAGATGGAATTCTTAGAACTGTTACCGAGATGACGCTGCTTGCAATTATTAGAAGAATTACTGCAGCATAGAACAAGCAGCACTTGCACTTCATCCTTGATGGGTGGGCAGTGTTTAGTGCTCAGAAGCCATCTATGTGCCGTCCTTATGTCACGCACTGCTTCGCGTTGTGTTGGTATTTGTCAGAGCACGGAGTGACAGGACACGGGGCGATGGCTTTAAACTGAAAGAGGGGAGATTTCGATGGGATCTAAGGAAGAAATTCTTCCCTCTGAGGGTGCTGAGGCACTGGCACAGGTTGCCCAGAGAAGCTGTGGCTGCCCCATCCCTGGCAGTGTTCAAGGCCAGGTTGGATGGGGCTTTGGGCACCCTGGTGTAGTGGAGGGTGTCCCTGCCCATGGCAGGGGGGTTGGAACTGGGTGATCTTTGAGGTCCCTTCCAACCCAAACCATTCTGTGATTCTGTGATACCAGCAACTGATGTGAAACAAATTACACTTTCAGACCCCAAACAGAATCCCAGAATCCATGTATTGCAAACTGCCTCTGACCGGTCGATACCTTCATGTGCTCCAGCAGACCGTTCCGTTACTCAACCAACAAGAAATTTCAACCTTTTTGAGCTCCTACAGTTGCTGCATCCAAATCAGACTGGAGGTGGTTTGATACAAACATGTTCTGTGGCTCTGCGTTTCTGAGGATAGATAAAAAAGGGCTTTTGGTGTGTTTTTTTGCTATCAAATCTCTTTTTCTGTAGGATACACAACAGAACAAGATACATGTTTGCATTAGGTTTGTTTCATGTGTATGATCAAGTTATCTTATCGCTTCCTTACCTGCCTTTCTTCTTATATCTCCTCAGTATAATTGTGTCCCACGTATTTATTCTTCACTTTCGCTGCCTTTCGGTGCCAAACTCCGTACAAAGATGAGTTCATGAAACAAATTACCAACTTTTCCGTGTCATTAATGCTCTTTTCCCTCCGCGTGCCTCCTTTGCAGATGATTCTGCTCAAGGAGTGCAAGCAGCCCACACAGTGAAAATTAAAATGTATTTTTCCTCCTCGTGTTAGAAAACCAGGACCAGATGTTTTACGGACGAGGCTTTCTAGACATGATGCACTAATTTCCATGATGTTTCGTACGGCTGTCAGCTGGACGTCAGCTTTGGCTGCTGGGACATAGACCAGGCTCTGAAAAGGCAGTTAGAAACTGGGGGGGGAAGCCTTAAATTTGCCTTAATTTATAGTTAATTGGTAACATATCAAAGAATTGGCGAGGTAGGACAGTGATTATTATTTTTTTTGTTACTGCAACACCCATGAACGCGGTGGATGCAAACTGCACGTGAATGAAAATGAGTGGGAGGAAGAAAATCAGATGAATGACAAGGATTCATTCTACAAGTTGTAATTTAAAAATTAATCTGAGTCAAAAAATCATGAAGCTTTGTGCTTTTCTACACCAGGTCTAGAAGAGCAAAGAGAGACAGAGACAGCTGGTTTGGGGACTCTGCACGGTGCCTTTTTGGGCTTGACCTAATTTTTTGGTGATTTATCAGCCGTTCAGTTTTCGTGAGGAATACCAAATTCAGTCCCAAATTAAAAGGAATCAATAAAGGGAAGATGGCAACTGCATCACAGTGTTGCCTTTGATTCGAAGGACTTGCCTATTTTCACATGAGATAAAGTGTTTATTCAAAATTTAGTCCAGGCACAAGGCCAAAGCACAGCTCGTGTCAGTGCTGCCCAAAGGACATTTATAGAAACTTGTATTTTTCCAGTGTATTGACTTCAGTTTTTATTTAAACTTTTATAGGTAGTTTTTAATCATTGTTCTTCCTCTAAGGATTTATTTTTGGTTTTTTATAAACTGCAGCAAATCTATTGTGCAGAATCCACCAGCTGGAAGGTTGATATTTTTTAAAAATTGTTTTTCAAGTTTAAGTATTTCCACTGCAGTTTCATTTTATAACTCGTGGTCACAGGTACATTAATCTTTTAATAGCATAAATTCTCAGTAAGTGACTCTTTTTTTCCATTAAACTGTTTCCTGTGCCCCTGAAATAGCATCTCCAAAGTACATTAGTCACTCTTTCACAGCTTCTCTAAAAACAGCCAACTGTCCAGCAGTGGAGTTGGAGCTTCCAAAATCTTCTGCAGTTGTTTTTAAAGTCCACGGGCCTGTGCTTGAAGGGAGAAATACAACTGAGTTGTATTATTACAGCAGAGATGTGATCTGGTGACAGCTCTTCCTCTTTCTCTTCCCTGTATTTGCTTTGTTTGGTGACTGCCCTCCTGCTGTTATTTGGGAATTGTATGTTGGATATTATTTAGTCACTGAGTTTTTTGTCCAGTTTCAATAACAGTAAGTGGTAAAAAACCACATTGAAGAGTATTGATCAATTCATTTTTCTTGTTATTTCTTCACTTACTTTTACCTGATGGTATAATGCTAAATTTAACTTGTTTTAACAGATTAATGCTGATGCAGAAAAGGAAGAAGGTGAAGAGTTTGAAGACAGCATGGATGTTTTCGATGACAGTAGTTCTAGTCCTTCTGGTACTCTAAGAAATTATCCTCTCACCTGCAAAGTTGTTTATTCCTATAAGGTTTGTGATTTTTTTTTTATTTTGATTAGAAAAATGAATTATGCAACAAACATATAGATATAACTGTTCTGTGGGAGTTTGAGGTGGAATGTCAGCATTTGGCTCAATAATGGTGCACATTAAATACATCTAGTTGAGAGAAACTGCAGCCATATAATACCCATCCCATGTGAAACACATTTATAGAATCATGGAATGGTTTGGATTGGAAGGGACCTCAAAGATCATCCAGTTCCAACCCCCCTGCCATGGGCAGGGACACCTTCCACTACACCAGGTTGCCCAAAGCCTCATCCAACCTGGCCAATTTAGGCTACAGTTCAGCAGAGTGAAATCCACGCATGAATTGGAGCATGGAGAGATGTCCCTGTCTTGCTTCAAGGAGACCATTTGTGTGCCTGCCATTAGGAGATGTTCCAGTTTCCGTGGCTGAGTCGGTGTGGCTATACTGGAAATGCCTTCTCAGTGTAAGGGCGTGCTGGCGTGCTGCACGACCAAGCTTTTCTTTCTGCTGCAATAGTGAAACCCCCGTTCATGAGTTAAAGCTCTGCTGACAACCTGCATTCGTGTTCTTTACTCCTGCTGGCACTGCTGGGTCACTGGTAAATCCCACCGCTGCGGCAGCCGAAGCCGGTGGCAGCCGTAGTCTTGGAGTATTGGAGTAATGAGGGTTTCAAAAGTAAATAGGGTTCGACCTGCTGGCTGGCATTCAAGGGGCTTCCATCTGTCCTCTTGGGTGAAAAAGGGTCTTGTGAATGTCAAGAAGTGTACAGAATTACCCTTATTAATATATTTTAAATCATGCTACATCATAAAGTTTTCGATTTTTTAAAAAACATACGTTTTAATAAAAGTCTGGATGAGAATATTCTTTACACTGCCTGTCCCGTGCACCTGAAAACACTTTTTCTTTTCTAATCTTCCTGTTAAACACGTCAGGCTTCTCAGCCAGATGAATTGACCATAGAGGAACACGAGGTATTGGAGGTTATTGAAGATGGAGATATGGAAGACTGGGTAAAGGTACCAATTTTTTCTTTTCTCTATTAATTTTAGAAATAGAATCATAGAATCATAGAATCACAGAATGGGTTGGGTTGGAAGGGACCTCAAAGATCATCCAGTTCCAACCCCCCTGCCATGGGCAGGGACACCTTCCACTACACCAGGTTGCTCAAAGCCTCATCCAACCTGGCCTTGAACACTTCCAGGGATGGGGCAGCCACAGCTTCTCTGGGCAACCTGTGCCAGTGCCTCACCACCCTCAATGTAAAGAATTTCTTTCTTACATCTAACCTAAATCTCCCCTCTTTCCATTTAAATCCATTGCCCCTTGTCCTATCACTACACACCCTTGTAAAAAGGAGACTTGGGACTTGGGATGGGAGAAAGTATTTGGATTCTTTTCAGACCAGCATGCAAAAAACAGAGCATCTTTTCTGTCATTTGCTTCCAGGCACGGAATAAAGCGGGACAAGTGGGTTATGTGCCGGAGAAGTACCTGCAGTTCCCGACATCCAGCAGTCTGCTGAGTATGCTGCAGTCCCTCGCGGCGCTGGATAGTCGATCACACACCTCAAATAACTCCACCGAGGCTGATTTAGTCTCAGGCAGCCTGAATGGAGACTCCAGTGGTAAATACCAATTAAAAATAAAATTAAAAAAAATAATTAAGCTTGTTCTCGAAAGCATTCTGCGTTATCGACTTGGGATGTTGTCCATGAGAGTTTCTCATATTTGACCTCTCTCTGAGTACACCTGTTCTCAGTAATTATCTGTCTTGTATCAAATCTGTGTAATTTACCTGGCTATCTCATAGAATTGAGATTAACATTAACTAAAATTAAGGAAATCTAAAATAATTTGACTCAGCAATTATTGAATCATAGAATGATTTAGATTGGAAAAGGCCTTTAAGATCATCGAGTCCAACTGTAAAAGTAGATATAGGACTTTTTTTTTTTAAGCTCATGCCAATTGCCCCTTTTTTCCTTCCTCTTCCATTCTTCAGTCTGTTTTGTAAAAGCACTTTATGATTACGAGGGCCAGACAGACGATGAGCTGTCCTTCCCGGAAGGAGCGATCATCCGCATCTTGAACAAGGAAAATCAGGATGACGACGGCTTTTGGGAAGGAGAATTCAACGGACGCGTTGGGGTGTTCCCATCAGTATTAGTTGAAGAGCTCACGGCCTCCGAAAATGGAGAGACTCAGTGGATTGGAGATGTTCAGGTGTGTGAAGAGTTGAGGTGCCTGCTTGCTCGTTCGGGTGGTTTTGCAAGGCTGCAAAGATCTGCTGCTTCATTAGGAAAAAAGAAAAAAAAAAAAATCTGAACCAATTCAAGAAAATAAAACCCCTGAGTTCTGACCTTTTACTTCCTTCCCCAACCTCATAATTATCTACTGATGAGTTTTGGCAAATGTAACAGATCGGTGAATAAAGGCAGGTATTTGGGCAGAAAGGAAATGAACCAAAAGAGAAAATTCCTGTAATTAATTTATGGCATAGGCTGAGACATCAAACAGAACCTGGCAAAAAGAGAATCACAGGCTCTCTCAGCCCTAATTTAATGTTTTCAAACTTAAATCTGTTCTGCATCCTCTCAATTTTTGAATACTGCCGAATATTGTATTACAGTAATTTTTGCTAAAATGTCCTCGTTTCAGTATAGTTCTGTAATCCTTCTGTCATATCAGAAAGTCAGACACATTCTCATGTGTAATTATGGGGCTAGAAACTGGACTCCCATGTTCCCTACAAAGTAATTTCTCCAATATTTAATCTCTGATTTGGGAAGACGATGACAATGTAACGTTGAAATGATGTACGTGCCGTTGAGTTGGGATGAAACTCGGGATCTTAACGCTTTTGTGGGAGTGCACGTGGGGAGACACGCTTGGCCAAATGACTTTTTTCAAATAACCTTCAAAAAGTCTGTCTAAATTACCTGGGAGAGGATGAAAATTTCTGCTGGGTGGCAACTTATGATTTAAAAAAAATACAATCACTGCTGGATATCGTGGCTTTCCTTCCCAAACGTACCTGACGGCACCTTTGACAGTTTTTCTCCAGATGCAAGTTCCTGGCATATTGATGTGTCGGAGAACTTACTACATAAAAACTGTTGGGGAGTAAGGCTTTCTGCAGCCCCTCTCTCTTTTTAACGCAGGTATCCCCCACTCCGAAGCCTAACAATGCCCTTCCACCGCTGCCGCTCTATGACCAGCCTCCCAGCAGTCCCTTCCACAGTCCGGATAAAAGAGGTTCTCAGTACTTCCCCAGATCACCGTCAGCCAACGGTAAGAAATTCTGTGATAGTAACAGAAATATTTCAGCTAAATCACACAGAATCCCAAAATGTCAGGGATTGGAAGGGACCTCAAAGGATCATCTAGTCCAATCCCCCTGCCGCAGCAGGACCACCTAGATCAGATCCCACCAGAACGTGTCCAGGCGGGTTTGGAACATCTCCAGAGAAGGAGACTCCACAACCTCTCTGGGCAGCCTGTCCCAGTGTTCTGTTCCCCTTACTGGGAAGAAGTTCTTCCTCATGTTTAAGCGGAACCTCCGATGTTCCAGCTTAGATCCATTTCCCCTTGTCCTGTCATTGGATGCCACTGAGAAGAGCCTGGCTCCATCCTCATGCCAGTCGCCCTTTCCATAGTTGTAAACATTCCTGAGGTCCCCCTCAGTCTCCTCTTCTCCAAGCTAAGGAGACCCAGCTTAATGCTTAATTTAGGTTATTCACATCTCAGAGGTGGGGGAAGCTTTTTTTTGCAACCTGCAGTTAATTCAGCACCGCTGAGTGGCTGTTTGTGGTGGGATGTTCCTTGCTTTTTCAGAAAACAGCTTCAGTGCAGAGTCCCCTGGGTTCTCACAGCCTCCGCGAATTCCTCCCGATACGTCGTACGGCAAACTGCGACCCGTAAGTTAAAACCAAATCCTGTTCTTTTTATTAAGGCTACAGAGTTGTAAGGCCACGTGTGGGTAAATCGGGATGGGTGCATCCCAGCGCCCGATGGCCGGGCTCTCCGTGCTCGGCACATCCCGTTGCTGTGTATAAAAACGTGGTGTCTCGGGTGAGTGCTGCGAGGAAAGGTCTGTTCCCTCCCCTTCGATAACACCATAGATGTGTCAAAAAGCTACAGAACAGGAGAGCTGTTGGAGCTATTGGAGCTGCTGGAGCGGGGCCAGAGGAGGCCACGGAGATGATGCGAGGGCTGGAGCACCTCTGCTCTGGAGACAGGCTGAGAGAGTTGGGGCTGTTCAGCCTGGAGAAGAGAAGGCTCCGGGGAGACCTTCCAGCACCTTCCAGTACCTAAAGGGGCTACAAGAAAGCTGGAGAGGGGCTTTGGACAAGAGTGTGTAGTGACAGGACATGGGGCAATGGCTTTAAACTGGAAGAGGGGAGATTTTGATGGGATCTAAGGAAGAAATTGTTCCCTCTGAGGGTGGTGAGGCACTGGCACAGGTTGCCCAGAGAAGCTGTGGCTGCCCCATCCCTGGCAGTGTTCAAGGCCAGGTTGGTTGGGGCTTTGGGCAACCTGGTGTAGTGGAAGGTGTCCCTGCCCATGGCAGGGGGGTTGGAACTGGATGATCTTTGAGGTCCCTTCCAACCCAAACCATTCCATGATTCTATAAGCGAACACCAGAACAAAACAAAGCTGTGCTTGTTTAAACAGTAAGTGGTCGTGTTTGAAGAGGACCTTGAGTGTTACCCATCCCTTATCCTTCACCTGACCTGCCCTTCTGTATCTGCCTTCATGGGTGTAACACCTGCATGTCACTGGGTGAGGCACAGGAATCAGGAAATCTGACCTGGGAGGGAATTACGTCCAAGATGATAGTAAAATAGATGGTAGTCGATAAACTTACGCCGCCTTTCCAGGCACTGGGAGGTTGTTTCTGTTCTTGCCACACGTAATAAACAGAGGGAAAAAAGAGGTGGTGAATAAATGCCAGAACGGTTTCATTACATGATTTACACAATTGCTTCTTCTCCAGTGTGGAAGAAGCAAACTTCTTGCCAGCACTTTGACGTAATATGGAGCCCGTGGGACTTGATTGCATTTAGGATCAAATTTATTTCCAAACCCCTTGATTTGAGGGTTTTGGATTAAAAATTCTTACAGATGAGGTCTATATATTTTGTGATGTCTTTGCTGCCTAGAAAGAGACATTTTGCCGGGAAAGGAAAGGAATTTAATCACTTAGAACTTCCAAAATCCATCTCCTAGGATTAACTTTGAAATCAAGTTTTGATGGTTTCAAAGTCCTAAACCAAATGTGTAACACTGGTGTTTTCCTGGCGTTCTCAGTGAATAAGGTTGCAAAAAAAAAGAGCATTTTTGGATATTCACAAAATATATTCTGAATATTGCAATAGTGGGTGAGGGAGCCTTATTCACTGACACCTGCCAGACACAGTACTGCGGCGTGAAGTGTTTCAGTATGAACGGAGTTGTACGTTGTCCTGTTCCCTTGTGAAAGGACACGGATTCAGCTTTTCCATTTGGTAGATTGATATTTGCTTCATGAGTTTCTTACAACTGACTGTCTTCTCGAGATACTACTGCAGCGTCATGTCGTAATTAAAAGGATTTCTCTTAGCATTGCATTTTAAAGCTGCCTGGTTTGAAAATATTGTGAAGCTGGTTCTGGTGTTGCTCCACAATTCGTGTTTTCCATGGCAAGACACTCTGATGGGATAGAAACCCCGCGTGAAATGCTGTCAGGGCTTAAGGTAACCTCTATCAGGAGCCATAATAACTTTATTGATGTGGCAGTGTAAAAAAGTAGCATCAGATTTCAGATGTGTATTGTTCAGGTCAGCAACCCAGTACCTAAACAGGCTACAGGAAAGCTGGAGAGGGGCTTTGGACAAGGGCATGTAGTGACAGGACACGGGGCGATGGCTTTAAACTGGAAGAGGGGAGATTTCGATGGGATCTAAGGAAGAAATTCTTCCCTCTGAGGGTGGTGAGGCACTGGCACAGGGTGCCCAGAGAAGCTGTGGCTGCCCCATCCCTGGCAGTGTTCAAGGCCAGGTTGGATGGGGCTTTGGGCAACCTGGTGTAGTGGAAGGTGTCCCTGCTCGTGGCAGGGGGGTTGGAACTGGATGATCTTTGAGGTCCCTTCCAACCCAAACCATTCTGTGATTCTAAATACGAGTAAGCTGCTTAGATGCAACGAGGCATTCTTGGAGTTTCCAGTCCACCTAAATTCCAGGCAAGGGCGTCGTCAGATTTCGTCATTTGGTGTAAAGTCCAAAGCCCGTCCCAGGTCTGTGTACCGGGTTATCCATGGGCACAGGCAGAACAGATAGGTTACTTTCCTTGGTGTGTTTACCCTGTCGTGATTGCTGGTCTTACTGGAGAAAAGCCACCTGCAAGTGGGGACAGTTTCTAATGCAGAGCCTGAATTGGAGACTGCTGGACCCAAATTCAGCTGGTTACTCACTGTGATCCTGTGATCTTCATATACAATCTGTATACTTGCATCATCTTGAGGTATAAACTGAAAGTTGGTGGTTTAGTTTGCAGAAGTTGTGAAATGTTGACCGTTTTCTGATGGTCATGGGCTGGTTCTGTCCGTTTCAGGTGCGAGCAGCTCCACCGCCCCCTACGCAGCATCACCGCCGGACGACAGAGAAGATAGAGGACGTGGAAATTACTCTGGTGTGACGGTTGGACTAGCTCAGTAGTAGTGCTACAATCAAGACCAACCACGTGGTATTTGGTCAATCTCGTTTTTAGGCACCTTTGCATGATGAAGACTTTGAATAGAGCAAGAGATAGGGAGGATTTGATGTGGCAGCGACGTGGTGGATTCCTTCCCGCAGTCATGACTATTTCGTGCCTTTTTTTTTGTTTGTTTGTTTGGGTTTTTTTGATTTACAGACATCATTCTTCCTCTCTTAGCACAAACCACGACGGGCCAAACAGCGAGCAGAGGATTGCCTCGGAGCAGGGGTCTCTCTTGGCTGAAGATGGTCAATTTTTACGTGGAGGCTGAGGAAAGAGCCTCACTTAGTCACAGCATCCTTCGATCACGTGCATTAGTACAGTATATTACTGTTGCCATGGGAACGGGTTAAAGATTATCAATTCTTCAAGTAGCATTACTCGTCTGATTAATCAGATCTCGTGGAATGAAAAAGGGAACTGCAAAAGAAGCGTTAAGGAGAGGCTGGCTCCTCTTTAATCCCCTTGCAGAAAGGAAGAAACGGGAAAATAATCTTACAGATAAGGAAAAGCGCTGCGGATCATATGGCGTTAATGACCTGAATGCACACCTCGTCGATAATTAGCAGTGAAACGGAACTAAATGTTCTCTGTGTTAATATTTATGCAGTACCTTTAGTACTAGAGTATCTGAGATGGAGGTGCTGAATTAGTAGCAACATCTTCTTCCATAGCATAAACCGACTGGTAGAAGAGTTAAGTGAGATTTTTGTCTAGATCTGGAAATTGAGCTTCTTTTTTTTTTTTTTTCTTAGCAGATTTTCGGGGATTTTGGTTTTCGGGGTTTTTTTTTTTTAAAAATATTTGGGTCACTCTTACCCCAGTTATTGCCGTGTACTTTATTATCCGACGTTAGCAGTATATCTTTGTCATCCAAACATCTGGCTAGAGTTAGAAGTTGCATTTTGAGTATTTACGTGCATTATTTAGTTCTTTGCCTTGGATGGTCCTGGAGCGTTTTCCCCGGCGAAGCCCGTGAAGCCGCCAAAGCCGGAGCGCCGGGAAGAGCTCCGGTTTCCCTTCGCGGCCAAGACTCCGGTCTCAAATTACTCTTGGGCAACAAATGGAGAGTAAAAGAAATTTCAAAACTAATTTTCAATCGGAGACCTATTGACAAGGAAGCTTTTTTTTCCGTCGGTGGTGTTGGAAAGAAAAGGGCAGAGGATATTCGGAGGTTTAATATGGAGAGAAAGGGTCAGAGGAAAGGGAAAAACTGGATGAAAAGAGGTTTTTCTTTGTGTACTCACTAAATTATTTTCAGTAATCTCCATCCAATCAAAGCTTCAGTTAAAAGGCATCACAAGGTTGGGTTTGTTGAGCTGTTATATGGGTTCTGTTGAATGCGCTCTTCTGTCTTTGTTTTTTTTTTTTTTCTAAGCCAGTAAATTTTCTACCTTTAATTTACTAACAAGGGCTAGTTTTTGAGGCTGCATTTACAAAAAAAAAAAAAAAATAGAAATAAAATCATCTAGCAAGGTTTTACCATAAACTTTGCACATACTTGTCAATCCCAACCCAAGCTGGGTCTCTGAGACATTCGTATTTGCCAATCTCCTTTCCCAGTGGAGATTTGCCAATCTCCTTTCCCAGTAGAGATTTGCCAATCTCCTTTCCCAGTGGAGATTTGCCAATCTCCTTTCCCAGTGGGATCTTTAACCAAGAGTGGGGCTGTTGGAAGAAAACAATTCGTGGATCAGTTATGAAATCAGTGACTGTCCAATGAAGTCTTTTCCATATTTTTCATTCTTTTGCACCTCTCGTCCTGTTGATCTGTTTGAGGTCTTTTTATGTGTTTATCAAACTTATTCTTAAGTTTAAAAAAAAAAAAAAAAATTTAAAAAAGATTTAACTGTTTGCAAAAATTTTGAAAGCTTCACAACGCAGAAGAAAAGCAAGTGTTGCCATAACGTTCACGTTCAATTTCTTTGGCCAGTTTTTCTGTGTCCTTCATACCTGACTTTCAAAATTCAGAAAGTGTTATTTAAAGTCTCTTTTAGTTGTATTTTAAAATATTTCTGTAAGAGCTGCTAATTTTATTTAAAAAAAAAAAAGGAAAAAAAAAAAAAAAAGAAGAAAAGTTGTAAAAATCTGCCTCCTTTTTAACTATGATTTCTTCATACAGGGCATGTATTCGACGTATCATCGTGTACAGCGTCAGTACACTGAAAGCATCGCTGCGAGTGCTTTCTTTATATTGGCTGTAAAAAGTTTGTATTTATTATGTATAAAAAGTTGAATAATAAAAAAGTGGAACTAAATCCGTGGCATGACCTTGGTAAGGGGCACCACCACGCCGGGGGCGGCACGGCGGTGGAAGATTTGGGCGTAGATCTGTGGCTGAGGGAGGGAGAACCTGGTGTTTTGGGGTGAAAATGTTGATTTTCCTCGGTGTCGTTTTCATGGTTTAGGCTTTGACACAGAAATTTGAATCTTCTGCTCAGGAAAACACTTTGGCACAAAACTTTGAATATCGTTTTAAGGTGGTGTTTGTGTGAGGGGCAAACTTGTGCCAAAAACAAAGAGCGAGAAACAGAGCTCCAGTTATCAAAATAGTTGCTCCACACCCTTTCTGCAATTAGGATAATTAGGATAATTGCATAAAGAAAGAGAGGGAGAGGGATTGGTAATAACTCTTCAGTGTGATTGTCCTTAAATAGGCTTGATTTGCCTAATTGTGCGCGGAGGAATTCCACTGCATCCCAAACCCGCGTTAGGATCCCTTTACGCTCCAGTTTCCCTGTTCTGTTCGGACCCTCCCGTGACCAGCTCCTTGCTCAGCTCCTTCCAGTTCCCCAAAAGTTCCCTTTCTTTCTGCGTTCGGTGCCGAGCGATCCGGCAGCTCCGCCTGCTCCTTTCTTTCCCATTTTTTGCTTTCAGCTGTTTGGAGTCGGGACCAGTTCACCCTGTTTGGAGACTGCAGCGGGACTCCAGCGCCAGCGGCCGTCGGGCACTGCCGCGGCGTCGGGTTGGATCTTGAATCCTTCGTTCCCACTGTTCCCACACAACTGTGACACAGCCTTTCATCTGCCCCTCTGCTCTGCTCTCCTGAGACCCCACCTGGAATACTGTGTTCAGCTCTGGGGTCCCCAGCACAAGAAGGACATGGAGCTGCTGGAGCAGGTCCAGAGGAGGCCACGGAGATGATGCGAGGGCTGGAGCACCTCTGCTATGGAGACAGGCTGGGAGAGTTGGGGCTGTTCAGCCTGGAGAAGAGAAGGCTCTGGGGTGATCTTATTGCAGCCTTCCAGTACCTAAAGGGGGCCTACAGGAAAGATGGAGAGGGACATTTTACAAGGGCGTGTAGTGATAGGACAAGGGGCAATGGATTTAAACTGAAAGAGGGGAGATTTCGATGGGATCTGAGGAAGAAATTCTTCCCTCTGAGGGTGCTGAGGCACTGGCACAGGTTGCCCAGAGAAGCTGTGGCTGCCCAATCCCTGGAAGTGTTCAAGGCCAGGTTGGTTGGGGCTTTGGGCAACCTGGTGTAGTGGAAGGTGTCCCTGCCCATGGCAGGGGGGTTGGAACTCGATGATCTTGAAGGTCCCTTCCAACCCAAACCATTCTATGATTCTATGATCATTTTTCCCCTGAGCTCCCGCAGCCTCTTCCTCTGAGAAATCCCATCTTCCCATGCTTTTTGTGCAGATTCACTGCGCTTCTCCAAAAATTCGTGTCCTGCCTTGCTGCTTTGACCGCTTTGTCCTTTTCTTTCAGCTTCTTGCTCGTTGCATCTCTCCTTTTCTTGCTGCATCGCACACAACCCCCTTTGCTTGGGATGCTCTTCACTGTCAGCATCACTTACAGATGCCGTTAATCCCCAAATCCACCAATGATGCCACTTTCCATTTCTTTCCATTTTTTAACTTTTTTCCTTAAAAGCTGTGCCGTGGCAAAACCACCCCAGCAGGTAATGCCCGTGCAGCAGGTGTGCTGTGATTGCATCACGCTTGCCATTCACCTGAGCGTAACTTATTTCCATGAAAATCTCTTCACCCCGATGCCGTTCGCCTGTGGGTGGGAGACCGAAGGCAGCGGCCGTTTAGAGGCCAAAAAAAAAAAGGCTCCATGGTTATATGTTCTGCTTGGGATGTTTGGAGAAGCAGTAGGGGGAATTTGCCCAGCACCAAGGTTGAAACGTTGGTCTCTGGGAGAATCGGCAGCAGGAGCGTCGCTCCCTCGGAGCCGGGGTTTCCTCTGATGGCTCTGGTTCCCAGATTTTCGAAGAAAATAATGAGACTGAGACGTGACAGAAGTGTTGGGGGTGAACGATGCAATGTGCCTTCCTACAGACTGATTGGGCCGGGTCTCTGCTCTGCTCTCCTGAGACCCCCCTGCAGTGCTGCCTTCAGCTCTGGGGTCCCCAACGCAAGAAGGACATGGAGCTGCTGGAGCGGGGCCAGAGGAGGCCACGGAGATGATGCGAGGGCTGGAGCACCTCTGCTCTGGAGACAGGCTGGGAGAGTTGGGGCTGTTCAGCCTGGAGAAGGGAAGGCTCCGGGGAGACCTTCCAGCACCTTCCAGTGCCTAAAGGGGCTACAGGAAAGCTGGAGAGGGGCTTTGGACAAGGGTGTGTAGTGACAGGACACAGGGCAATGGCTTTAAACTGGAAGAGGGGAGATTTCGATGGGATCTAAGGAAGAAATTCTTCCCTCTGAGGGTGGTGAGGCACTGGCACAGGTTGCCCAGAGAAGCTGTGGCTGCCCCATCCCTGGCAGTGTTCCAGGCCAGGCTGCATGAGGCTTTGAGCAACCTGGTGTAGTGGAAGATGTCCCTGCCCATGGCAGGGGGGTTGGAACTGGATGATCTTCGAGGTCCCGTCCAACCCAAGCCTCTCCATGATTCTTTTTGTTTGTTTCATGGAAGTATTAAAAGAAACAGGCATGTGAGTGAGTTCTCTTTCCCATAGAGCACAAGTATCTCTCACTGTTAACGGTAACTAAAAAGGAGAACAAAATCCCCACTCTTTTCTGCAGACGAAGGATCTTTTGCTTCTCTGTGTGTAACGTAGAGGACTGGCTACTTTGCAACCTGCATTTATTTTTTTTTCCTGCTTGTTCTTCCAGCACGGTCCCTATAATTAATAACCTGCAAATCTCAGCACGGCAGAGGCAGGAGGAGTGGAAAATCTGCCTTCCTCAGCCTTCCCTTCAACCGAGCCTCCCAGGAAGCTTGGGAGGGAGGATGCTGCTGCTGTGGAAAGGGTCCTGTCTCCCCACGTTTTCCCTGTTTGCAGATCTGCTGCCCTACATAAAAACGATGGGATGGAGCATCCTGTCCCCTTCTCTCTGGCATCTGGCCGGCTCTCTTCAGGAGGTCAGCTCGGGGGTATGGAGAGCTCGGATCAAGGCACAGGAGGAGGTTGGAGAGAGCGAGGGATAAAAGGAAAGAAAACTTAACTGAAGTCAGGGATGCAGCAAATGAGCCAAGAAAAAAAAAAAAATGCGACTAGGAAAACGCTGACGTGCTTACTGTACCAAGTAGTTTCCTACTCCGGGCGCTGCCCGGGGGGATTGAGGATCACAGATCCGGTGGAAGGATCTCTGTAGCAAGTCAGGCTCTGCATTGCAGGTCACTCCATCCAGAAAATAAAAGCACTGCAGTGATACCGGGGACGGACCGGAGGAGGTCAGGAATCTGTGGTTAGTGGGATGCGGGGAATGCCCGCCCTCCCGTTGGCAGCACGGGAAGGGGGATGCCAACGGGTGTGCTCAGGCAGGAGTGCAGCCACTCACCAGCTCACCACGGCGGCGTTTGTGCGCGGAGTCCGGACGCAGCCACGGTACGGCTCCGCTTTTCCTACGCGGGCTGAAGGAAAACTGCCGGAGCAGGTCGCCAGGCTGTCCTTTGGCGTGCTGGAATGTGCTCTGCATCCCAAGGGAACACTCAGCCCTCCCCTTCCCCCCTCCCCTCCCCCCCAAAAAAATACACCCTGGAATTATTTTTATCCGTAGCAGACCACAATTTCGTTTCTGCCACGTACAGCAGGCCCTGCGGGGGATAAAATGGAGATGGCCCAGTGAAAAAAAGTTTCTCCAATTATTAAAACTGTTTCCTGTTTCAGCCGTCATGGAGTTTTCTGGCTGAGTGTGTGGTGCTGCTTCCTTTGAAAGCTGACGAGATGGTCACCTGGAATAGGATCACAGGCTGGCTGAAGTTGGAAGCGACCTCCAGAGGTCATCTGGCCCAGGACCGTGCCTAGATGACTTTGGAATATATCCAAGGACGGAGACTCCACCACCTCCCTGGACAACCTGTGCCAGTGCTTGGTCACCCTCACAGTGAACAAGTGTTTCCTGATGTTCAGAGGGACCCTCCTGTGTTTCGGTTCGTGTCCGTGGCCTCAGGTCCTGGCACTGGGCACTGCTGGGAAGAGCCTGGCTCCGTCCTCTTGGTGCTCTCCCTGCAGGTATTTACATACATTGTTGAGATCCTCCTGAGCCTTCTCTTTTCCAGGCTGGAAACGTCTTTGTGTGTGCTCCCTGCAAAAAAGAGCTTTTAAATCAGCCCGAAACCTTTCAGAAAGCAAATGCTGTGGACTTTGGGTGGGCTGTAGATCCCAGATCTCTGCTTCAGCTGGTCTGGAGTCTCCTGGGTCTGGCATGGAGGAAGTCCGTGTTGAACAAGGGCGTGGAGTGACAGGACACGGGGCAATGGATTTAAACTGGAAGAGGGGAGATTTCGATGGGATCTAAGGGAGAAATTCTTCCCTCTGAGGGTGGTGAGGCACTGGCACAGGTTGCCCAGAGAAGTTGTGGCTGCCCCATCCCTGGCAGTGTTCAAGGCCAGGTTGGATGGGGCTTTGGGCAACCTGGTGTAGTGGAGGGTGTCCCTGCCCATGGCAGGGGGGTTGGAACTGGATGGTCTTTGAGGTCCCTTCCAACCCAAACCATTCCATGATTCTATGAACAGGCCTTTAGGCTGGGCCCTGTGCGATCCTTGGGAATCGGATTATGGAATTGAGGCTTCAAATTCTATCTCCTTAACCGTCCACAAAATAACCCCAATGTTCTGACGTGGCCTTGTTTCTGTTCCCAAAAACACTTTGGAAAAAGACACGTGCTGTAGAGGCTGGCTGCTTCGTACTTTGGCAATGGCTCGTGGAGGCTTTCAAATCCTGAACCCAGACTGCATCACCAGTGACTGAGGTGCGTCACGGTGCCTGCCACGTCCATTTGCATCCCGATCTCCTTCCTCTTCCTCTTCCCATTTCGAGTTTGCTCCCTGCAATCAATTTTCCAGCCTCTTGGCCTGTCTCAAATGTGTTAAGCGGCGATTCTTCCGCCCCTTTGTTTCAAACCCTCTTTTGCTGTCTTCTGGATTTCACAGCTGGTATCTGAGGAGGGCACGGTGGAGGAAACGGGCCCGGTGGTCTCCATGGAGCTCCACTGAGCCGGCATCGCCTCCCACAAAAACTGTCACCGCTCCTGTCTCTGCTGCTTGACAGCCTGGGCAGTGGCCATGGATTAAATGGGCTTCACATCATTTCACCCCACAAAAATGGAACCATGTGAGAATCTCTTCAGTATTCTCCTGGGTCATCTAGTGGTTGCTGTTGCTGTGAAGAACGGGAGACATGGTGACACTAGTTCTTTCAGTGCTTCATCTTTGCTGTGAAAGGAGAAGCTATTCAACCTCAAATCTGCAAGCTGAGCTCCACAGGTAGTTTCTCCTGCTGCTCCAGTTCTTCTTCCACATAAATATATCATTTCTGCCAAAAATGCACTTGGATGCAGGACAGGTGGTGTAGATACCACAGATGGAGAAGACTCTACCTGGATGTGTCCAAGGCAATTGACACTGTCCTGCAGAACATCCTTGCCCTTAAATTGAAAAGACATGGATTTGACAGAGGCACCACACAGTGGATAAGGAATTGGCGGGATGGTCACATTCAAAGAGTTGGGGTCAACAACTTGATGTCCAAGTGGAGACCAGTGATAAGTGGTGTTCCTCAGGGGTCGGTATTGGGGCCGGTGCTGTTTAACATATAAATGTTTAACATGTTTAACATGTCGGCAGCATGGAGAGTGGGATCGAGTGCACCCTCAGCACGTTTGCTGTGACACCAACTGTGTGGTGTGGTGGACCCACTGGAGGGAAGGGATGCCATCCAGAGGGACCTGGACAGGCTCGAGAGGTGGGCCTGTGAGAACCTCATGAAGTTCAACAAGGCCAAGTGCAAGGTCCTGCACGTGGGTCAGGGCAATCCCAAGCACAAGCACAGGCTGGGTGGAGAATGGATGGAGAGCAGCCCTGAGAAGGACTTGGGGATGTTGGGTGATGAGAAGCTCAACGTGAGCTGGCACCATGCGCTGGCAGCCCAGAAAGCCAACCGTGTCCTGGGCTGCATCCAGAGCAGCGTGGGCAGCAGGGCGAGGGAGGGGATTCTGCCCCTCTGCTCTGCTCTCCTGAGACCCCCCTGCGGTGCTGCCTTCAGCTCTGGGGTCCCCAGCACAAGAAGGACATGGAGCTGCTGGAGCGGGGCCAGAGGAGGCCACGGAGATGATGCGAGGGCTGGAGCACCTCTGCTATGGAGACAGGCTGGGAGAGTTGGGGCTGTTCAGCCTGGAGAAGAGAAGGCTACAGGGAGACCTTCCAGCACCTCCCAGTGCCTAAAGGGGCTACAGGAAAGCTGGAGAGGGGCTTTGGACAAGGGTGTGTAGTGACAGGACACGGGGCAATGGCTTTAAACTGAAAGAGGGGAGATTTCGATGGGATCTGAGGGAGAAATTCTTCCCTCTGAGGGTGGTGAGGCACTGGCACAGGTTGCCCAGAGAAGCTGTGGCTGCCCCATCCCTGGCAGTGTTCAAGGCCAGGCTGGATGAGGCTTTGGGCAACCTGGTGTAGTGGAAGGTGTCCCTGCCCATGGCAGGGGGGTTGGAACTGGGTGATCTTTGAGGTCCCTTCCAACCCAAAGCCTTCTGTGATTTTCCTTTCCGTCCTCTAGCGAGTACTTGCCGGGAGACTCCGCGCTGCCGAAGCTGGCGGTCACACTGGGATCGCTAACACACCCATGCGTCTTCACACAGCCGAGAAATGGCTCTGGAAGTACCCAGCTAAAATTCAGCCCGTGGGATTCAGCTCCATGCGGACACACCACACCACGTCACATTCTGAATTCGCAGATTGAAGAGCAGTTGCTGAGAGGTGTGCTTCTGCTCTGGTGTAATTAGTTTTGTCTACTGTGATTACTTCTCCTTTTTCCATTGTTTATTGAAAGACGAATGAATTTCCAGGTCTGGTTGCATTGGGAATGCTGACAGCAGCTTTTTAAAATCCCGTAGCACAGCTATTTGTCTTCTTTACTCCGCTGAATCCTGCAGAGCGGGCCAAATCTGGGCTTCACCTCTGTGTCCTGGACAAATTACTGCACTAATTAATTTCTGAGAAGTGAGGCATGATCCATTGCATTTTGTGTTTTTCTGTTCGTGTTCCCTTGGTTTATCAGCAGAGGTGTTGCTGTCGAGTGAGCAGAGTCGGTGTTAAAACAGAACAATTGGCTTTTTCCTTGGGAACGTGATGACAGAAATTATTGCTGCTCCTTAAAAAGGAGGAAGGGGTGCTCCATAGGGCAGCAAGAGAAGGGACAAAAAGGGGACGGTGGCTGAAGAACGTGTGTGGTTACTGAGAACATAGAATCATAGAATGATAGAATGGTTTGGGTTGGAAGGGACCTTAAAGATCATCTAGTTCCAACCCCCCTGCCATAGGCAGGGACACCTTCCACTACACCAGGTTGCCCAAAGCCTCATCCAACCTGGCCTTGAACATTTCCAGGGATGGGGCAGCCACAGCTTCTCTGGGCAACCTGTGCCAGTGCCTCACCGCCCTCATTGTAAAAAATTTCTTCCTTATATCTAATCG
Source organism: Tauraco erythrolophus (assembly GCF_009769465.1). Taxonomy (NCBI): domain Eukaryota; kingdom Metazoa; phylum Chordata; class Aves; order Musophagiformes; family Musophagidae; genus Tauraco; species Tauraco erythrolophus. The sequence continues at coordinate 135,531,729 of NC_141465.1, read as the reverse complement.
AAATTTCCCTTCTTTCAGTTTAAATCCATTGCCCCTTGTCCTATCACTACACGCCCTTGTAAAAAGCCCCTCTCCAGCTTTCCTGTAGCCCCTTTAGGCACTGGAAAGCTGCTATAAGATCACCCCGGAGCCTTCTCTTCTCCAGGCTGAACAGCCCCAACTCTCCCAGCCTGTCTCCAGAGCAGAGGTGCTCCAGCCCTCGCATCATCTCCGTGGCCTCTTCTGGACTTGCTCCATGTCCTTCTGATGTTGGGGACTCCAGAGCTGAACACAGTATTCCAGGTGGGGTCTCACGAGAGCTGAGTAGAGGGGCAGAATCACTTCCCTTGACCTGCTGGCCACACTTCTTTTGACACAGGCCAGGATACAATTTGCTTTCTGGGCTGCCGTCAATAATGGTGGGAGACCGTCAGCCGTGAGGCAGAGAAGGGCTGCTGGGCAGCGCTCCACCGGCCAGCACATTCGGATGCCAGAAGAGCAGGACTCTGCAGAGGGAAAGCTCCTTCTGGCAGAGCTTTGGAAGAAAGACAGAGGGAAGCAGCGAGTGCTCGGGCTTCCCTGGAACTTCAGTGAAAGGATCCCCCAGCACAAGAAGGACATGGAGCTGCTGGAGCGGGTCCAGAGGAGGGTCATAAAGATGATCTGAGGGCTGGAGCACCTCTGCTCTGGAGACAGGCTGGGAGAGTTGGGGCTGTTCAGCCTGGAGAAGAGAAGGCTCCGGGGTGATCTTATAGCATCTATGATTCTGTGATCTCCTTCAACTCACCTCTCATCTCTTGAACACCTCCAGTAGTTGGCTTTTGATTCCCGCTGGCTTTGCAAGGCCAGTTCTCCCTGTGCCATAAATCAGCGCCGCGTTCCTCAGCTGCCATTGCCGCATCCCGATTTTCGCCGTCCGAGAGCCGCGCCGGGTGCGCGGAGACGAAATGCCAGGCGGTTAACGTTCCTGGAAAGGAAACCCGCGGCGCGGCCGACTCCCAGACTCCCACAAATTGTTGTCGAGGTCAGTGCAAATTATCACCCAGGGGCGCCGGCGCAGCGCGATTGTTCTCGGAGAACAAGGGGGATCTCGTGGGAATTCAGCTGGCGGAGCTGCTCCGACCGACAGCGTGGAACCGCCGCCGCCGCTCGCGGAATTATCCGGCTGAGCTAATCCGAGCACGAGGAGACGATTTATTGATTTGAAATCCTAGCTGGAGGTAGATGGAGGTAATTCTAGGATGTTAGGGGTGTTATTCCTACAGAAAAGCAGGCTGGGTAAATATTTTGCGTTTATTTATTAGCGCCTGCAACACAGTTGTGTTGTGTTGCAGCTTGAATGTTTTATTTAGAGATGGGAACAGGCGAGATCCTGCAAATAAGAGCTTTCTGGATGGCAGTCATCTGATGTTTTTGCTGAAACTGCTCGTTTTCTAAAGCAAACAGCCACTTGGACTGCTGACACTGGCTTGAGCTCACCCTTTCTTTAAAGCTACTTTTAAAATATATTAAAAAAAAAAGGTGTTAAGTCGGCGGCTCTGCTTTCTGCGTGCTGGTCAGGTGCCTTTTCGCTCTTCCTGGGTCTTTTTCAAGGCGCTTAACGTCCTAGAAAATAACCTTGTGCTCAGCCCGACAGCCATTGCAGCGCTGCTGCTCTCTTGCTGTGTCCTGGGGGTGCAGAACCGCCTGCGGGAGCCAGGCAAAGCGATGCCCACGTTATTGCCAGGCGGCTCACGAGCGGCTCCCGCTCCGCTGCCGCACCGCCGGTCCCGAGCCTGGAGTGTTCGTGCCCACCACGGCTGCTTGACCCCGGGGTTTTTGCAGCCTGGCAAGCCAAGAGTTACAGAGATCAGACGTAGGTGTTGTGAAAGGACGGGCTCCGACCTGAGGCTCAGCTGGTGATGGGACCTCAGGGAGCGTTTTTCCCCATTAGTACTCGGTCTGTCCCCTTGCCAACGGCCATTAGAAGGAAGCGTGGAATGGAGGTCAGCCAGCGCTGGATCAGAAAGCCTCCCCGAGGAGCCCTCGTGTTGGATTACAAGGAAGGATGCTGCCTCTTTGATGCCTTCGTCTTCATTCTCTGCATCTCAAAGCAGTTTTCCTTCCCCTGGCCCGAACGGGAAGGCGACGCAGCTGAAATCTTTCAAGGCGCAGCGCTGGGACCAAGGGTCTGGGCATCCAGAGCTGTCCTTCCTGTCCCGTGGAGGGGGACTTTTTACAAGGGCATGTAGGGATAGGACAAGGGGCAATGGATTTAAACTGAAAGAGGGGAGAATTAGACTGGATATAAGGAAGAAATTCTTCCCTCTGAGGGTGGTGAGGCACTGGCACAAGTTGCCCAGAGAAGCTGTGGCTGCCCCATCCCTGGAAGTGTTCCAGGCCAGGTTGGATGGGGCTTTGGGCAACCTGGTGTAGTGGAGGGTGTCCCTGCCCATGGCAGGGGGGTTGGAACTGGATGATCTTTGAGGTCCCTTCCAACCCAAACCATTCTGTGATTCTTTGATTCTAAGGGTACTTTTAAAGTATTATTGGTGACCCTGTGCTCTCACACACTGTTTCCCAAACTTTGGGTGAAGAACAGCAGAGACAGGGATTTGCGTTGGGCCGTATGGCTGCTGGCAGTTAGGAACAACAGGAGCACGACTCCTGTTTGGGAGCAAAAGGGAGTCGTACGGGCTGAGCTGGTCGCAGTCGGTGGTGGGGGGCATGTGGGGAGCGAACACCGGTGCAGTGGATAAGGCACCTGTGTCCTCTCTCCACTGAACCACCGCAGTTCCGTGTGTGCTGTTCTCTTGCCTGTCCCGCTTCATGCCAGTGAAATAAGTGACATTTCCATCGTAGAGGGGGGTACACGTGCACCAGGTAGGTGCAGGAGACACATGCCACTGCTCCGAGCCAGTGGGGAGAGACCTGCGTGCCCACACGTGCATCACAGCCACGCGTTCTCCTCCACCCACGTGCAAGAGGGACAGCGCTTGTTTGCAACGCCCAGAGGTCCCACCACGATATCTGGGCATCTGGACCGGCTGGGAATGTTTGCTGGCAAGAGGAAAAGCTCCTCAGCAGTTAGCCCCAGCTTCCCAGCAGAAAATCTAAAGCCACCTGAAGAGGCAGCGGGAGAAACGCAGCAGCAGCAGGAAGGGCCCTGGTCGGCCGACGCTGCCATGGGTGACATCACCATCAGCTCCAGAGGCTTTGTCCAGACGAGCTAATGAGGCTCGATCTGGAGCGCTCCAGATGTTGCTGCTGAGCACGGGCACCACTGCTGCCATGGGTTAGGGCAAAAAGCCGAGGCAGGAACCGAGGAGTCGGAAACTTGGTGCCACGGCACTTTCCTGCTCTCCATTTTTTTTCAAGATAAAAGCAGCAAAAATGCCTCCTGTGGGATCCGTGCTGGCCTGGGGTGTGGAGCACCTGTGCTGTTCCTCCACTTGCAGCCCGGAGGAGCAAAACAAACCCTTTTTTCCTGCTTTCTCCTCATAGTGAGCACATGCTCCGTGTACGCACACCCACATCCATCTCGCCAGAGTCCCGGGCTCTCCACATCCTCCTGTGTCGTGTAACCACAGCGAGTGGTTAGACCACGAGCTGCATGGAAGAGCAGGTAACAGCCTTTGGGAATGGCCTTATCCCGGTGAGTCTGACACAGACTCCGAGTGAAATGCGGCACTCGGGGGGAAACAGCCACCTCCTGCCCTCAGCTTGTTTCCTGGAGCCTGAAAGCTGATTAAGGATCACTTACTTGAGCTGATGGGTTTCAAGTGATGCTGCCAGGGCAAACTGCAGCTCCTCCAACTGCCCATTAAAGTTTCAATTTACGTCCCTCGCCCGGAGCCGTAGGGCCGGGGTGTGAGCTGCTGGAGTGACCTCTGTGAGCAGCCAGTCGGTTCATTAAATAGTAAAGAGCCGAACAATTTCCAGCTAAATAGCACACCGAGCGTCCTTATTCCATTTCCTGTTTTTAAAGGAAGAATAAATTATTTACTGATGTGCTTGAAGTCCTTGAAGTGCATCCGGGCAGTGAAGCAAAATGTTGTTTCCCAGGGCAGGTGCCCGAAGGGGGGGGTCAGAGCGAGGGACCCGTTTGTGAACGGGCTCCAAAATGCTGCCAAGAATTTGTCAGCCCTAACGGAGGGAACAGGCCAGGAGTCAGGCCGGTGCGTTTCGGTAACGGCTCGGCGATCGCTGCAATTTACAGATTGAGCCCAGAAAAATTCTGGTGCAGAATTTCCAAGTTTGCCCACATCTGTCAGTTCAGCGATGTCGTTTTTCCAGCCTTGTCACTCGAAAGCTTTAACCACGTTCTCACGCGTGTGAAGGCTCCTCCCAGAGATCCACACGCACGTTTCCAGAGCCGCATTTCACTACACCACTGCTGCTCCTCCTTAGCGTAGACCTGAGCTGCTTCTGCCCCGGTTTCAATCCTGTTCTTGGATTCCTGTAGCCGGCTGCAGGGAGGGAGACAGGATCGGGGCAGCTGAACGCCATCTCTGCCTGGAAACATGGTGCCCTTTCCCCTCCCTCATCTGCAGGATCACACCACCTTCCATAGAATCACAGAATGGTTTGCGTTGGAAGATCACCCAGTTCCAACCCCCCTGCCATGGGCAGGGACACCCTTCACTACACCAGGTTGCTCAAAGCCTCATCCAACCTGGCCTGGAACACTGCCAGGGATGGGGCAGCCACAGCTTCTCTGGGCAACCTGTGCCAGTGCCTCACCACCCTCTGAGTGAAAAATGTCTTCCACCGCTGGACTTAGTCCTCCATGCTCTTGCCAAGCCAAGAAACAGTAAATCCTCCTGCGTGTGAAATGTTTACCAAAGCCCTGGAAACGTGGCCCTGACTCCCACTCTTCCCAACTGCTTTTCCACTCCATCTCACCCCGCTCTGACAGCTTCCTTGGGCTGCTCCGTGCGGAAAGGGGGCTTGATGGAGCAGGACTTGGGCTCCCAGTAAGGCAACCAGCTCCTCGGGGGCAGGACATGTTTCTCAGGAGCTTTCCCAGAGCTGCCAGAGTTGCGAGTAACTCCGTGAGGGAATTTTTAACAGACATGGCACTTCGACTCGAACGGTAGCAGCTGCTCCAACTGCAGCAATAAACCATAATATACTCCGGCTCTTGCAATAAAACTCCCTTCTGAGTCAGACTTTACAAATGCTTTACAACCGGTGCTTGGAATTCATCATATCTCTACTCAAACTGCTTTCCAGGACTGGCCTCCATTCATTTCATGCAAATTATCTCATCTCGTCCGTCTCTACCCCGGGTTTTATTTTCCACCGCTACTTGCTGGGAAAATTCATTAACTCTGTGGCGTGTCTGATGAAATTGCTGGTTGTAGGGATGGCGGTTTGGATGGTTTTCCTTTCCAGGCCTCCGACTCCTGTACAAAACGGTGGTGGGATGTAGGTTTAACTCGGAGCGCTGACCTTGGTCTTGTTTTCTTGGTGTCCCAGCAGGGACGGGAGCTTTGGATGGGCATTAGGCTCTCAGGAGTGCAGGACAGGCAGCCTGTCCCTCTGAGGATGGTGATGGCCCAGTTTTGGGACCGCTCACAGTCCATGTAGGGACAGCAGCATCCTATGGACACAAGGCTCGGGAGGTGCATCGAGCCTTTGAGTCTCGTGCCCTGTCCTGGCACCCAGCCCTTGTCCCAGCTGAGCAGAACTGATGGAAACGACTCGGAATGATGTGTCTGAGCAGATATTTATCCCAGTAGGTATTTCAGATTGCTCGTGCTCAAATTACTCTGCTTCAGAGGGATGGCTCCTTTCGCAGCAAAACATTCCACGAGGAGGTTGCTCAGCGCCCTTGAGAAGAGAACTTCTGCCCTTGGCTTCTCGTGTGTGTCATCCTGGTTCCCTCCTCTGGTCCTGACGTGATGCAGCTTCAGCTCCTTCTCCATGCTTCATTTCCCATAGCAGACATTCTCCCCTGGGACCATTCCTTTACAGGAGAGCTTCCTCACCGCGGAGAAATGTGGTTGGGAGCTGACAGGCGTAAGTGCATTTTTAATTTTTTTTTCCTCCTTTATATGATTCAGTTATTCCTGTAACAGTGATCATCAGATTTCTTGCTGCTTGGGGGCAGCCCTTTCCTTGCAGAGGCCGTCTCGGTTCTCCACAGCTCCTCCTTGCCATTTTTCAGGCGTGCAAGTGACTGGGATCTGGTGAGCCCTGTACTGGCCCTCGTTCCAGTGTCACAGGTCCAGGAGTCTCTGCCCTGACAGCACGGGGTTGTAGTACACCGTCCTGCTGAGGAACAGCTGGCTCCGGGAAGCCCGTCTGTTAGAGACCATCCATCAGCCTCAGTCAGTAGGTTTGTACCCTGGCAGATCCCTCCCAGCAGCCACCCTTTCCTTCAGCACCAGCTCCATCTCCTGCTGCCCGCAGTGGCAAGTAGAAAAGCTCATCTGTTGTGAAAGGGGTGATGTTAGATGCAGGAGTAAAGTGACGTCCCTCCAACACCCAGAAAAGCTTTTTGGGGAAGGAAGTGCGTCCTCAGAGCCAGAGCTCAGAAGAGAGTCCATAGTGAGGACTCGCTCTTGAGAAGCAATTTTGGGATCTGCCGAGGATGGAGACAAGGTCTCTGCTTTTTGAAGGGAGAGAAATCAGAAGAAACGGGCTCCTGCGAGGGAGGTTTCTGAGCTCCTCAGGCGAATCCAGAGAGGGGACGGCGCCTGTCCTGTCCTGGGCAGGGACTCGGCTCATAACCCGAAATCCCGCAGGTGTCTGAGCACAACAAAAAATTCTCCCTCTCCCAAAATTCAGTTTGCATCTTGCTCCGTGAGCGCAGGCGGAAGAGGTGGGATCGGGCCTCAGGTGCCCCGTGCCGCTGGGGAATGGCTGTGTTGGCGCAGCAGGAAGGGGCAGACCCTGTGCTTCTGCCTGTCCCAGTAACAAACTGGGAGCAGTTTTGATGACCCCGAGGTTGTTCCCTGATGCTTTCTTCCTTCGCAGAGCCGGCACAGTGGGTGCCTGCAGGATCTCTGGCATTATTTTGCTGTGTGAAAGCAGCAGCAGCAGCCAAGGACCTTCCCAGGCAGGACATTTCCTCCCAACGTCACCTTTTGCCATCACCCAGGGAAAGCACGGGGTATCCCAAAATCCAGCGTGCCTCTGAGCTGGGAAAGCCGCCGACTGTCCTGGCCCCTTCACTCCGAAGGGCTGCCAGCCCCTCCCGGATCCTCTGAACGGGAGCCAGGTTCCTGGGGAGAAAACGCGGCGATGCTGGTTTAATGGAGCCTCTTCAATGGCCTTCGGTTGCCATAAACCATGTCGCTGTCTGGGCAATGAAAGGAGCCGAGGGGAGGCAGGACACCTCCTGATTCCCGAACTTGCTCCAAGCCGGCTTCCCCTGCAGCGAGGAAACCTGCCACTAACCCCCCGGCACCTGCAGGGGGTCTTTGGCAGGGACACAGGGGGTCCCCTGGTGCCACCAAATGCCACATGTGGGGGGTAACGTCCCTCCCGTGCATCTCCTGCTTTTGCTCCTGCCCATGGCTGTGAAAGGGAACCTGGTTTGCAAGTACAGGAGGAGATCCAAGTGCTGCGTGCTGGATTAGGGGCTGCAGCGGGGTTTTCATGCCAGTTGGGAGCAGGTGGGATGCTGGGGGTGCCCATCCTGTGCCTGGGAGCCGAGCGGAGGGTCATGACCGGAGCCGCAGCTGGTGGCTGCATCGTTACGGCAGCCTGCGGGGACTATCCCCGGGTTCTGAGCAGCGGAGCGCGCCAGGCTCTGCCGCAGGGCTGAGATCACAGAATGGAATCACAGACTGGTTTGGGTTGGAAGGGACCTCAAAGATCATCCAGTTCCAACCCCCCTGCCGTGGGCAGGGACACTGACCAGCCCCGTTTATCCCGTTCCTGGAGGATGGGAGAGCCCTGAGGCCAGCCAGGGATGTGGCCAGGGATGCAGCCAGGGACCTTTCGCTTTTGCTGCTGCAATCCCAAGGATTTTCCCGTGCACCCAGGGCCTTGGGGACAACGAGAGCTCCTGTCCTCGTGGCGAGGCAGCCCCTGCCCTCTCACAGCTGGCTCCATGCAACAGCAGCGGTGAAACGGGGGACAGCGGGGCTGCAGCCCCCGAGGACGGCCAGCCCTTCACCTGCTCCCTCCAGCTCAGGAAACCTGGGTGACAGCTGCTCCCGTTGTGGGGTTTAGGGATAGTCCTGGGCCTGATGCAGATCCAAGCCACTGACTGGCCTCACTGGTGCTGGGAAGCCACCAGGGCCTTTTGCTTTGCTGGACCAGATCTGAGATCTCTAGGGTGAGGGGTGCGGGCATGTCACAGCTTTTTTGGGATGCTGCCAGCCTCCATGTCGGCAGGGATGGAGCGGAGATGAATCCATCCCTGTTTGACTGCAAAGAGCATCTCGGAGCATCACCGCTCATCTCTGGGAGCTGTGCTGGCCAGCAGACGAGGCCGGCCGCAGCTGAGGGAGGAATCCCACGTTGCTATTTGTGGAAGGGACTGAAACGTTCCCGGCTGTGAAGGCCACGGCTCGGAGCCCGTTGGCTTAGCTGAGCCACGTCTGGGGGGAGAGGGGACATTCCCTTGCTGCTGAACGCCACCGAGGCCCCTGCTTCGTACCAGGGTGCAGCTCGATCCCGGCTCCGGTTGTCGATGCTGACCCTGAAATGCTGACACAACACATAGTTTCTCCTTAATAGGGCATGGAAAAGGGGATGCACGTCAGGGCCAGGCTTTTTGCTAATGTTGTGCCTTTCCGAGTCTTTATATGATCCAGAAATATATGGGTTGACCTCCTCCTGGGTAAACTCAGCCTAAAAAAAAAGATGTTCTTGGGTAGATACTTCCTGCTCTGGAAGTATTGTGGTCCCAAGCTGGAAACCAGCAAACGGAGTGGGTTTTGTGTAGGGTAGGAGGGTCTTTTCTTAAAAATTGTTTGAGATCCTGGTTAATGGGGTCTCGGGCTCAGACGCCTGCACAGAGACATCCTCAACTCCTGGCCAGTTCTCCAAAGCCAGTGTCTGATGGTCTGGCATTATCCTGGGGTGAGGACCTCGAACACAGATGTCCCCTCAACTTGGCACAGTGCTAGGATTGTGGGTTCCCCAAGTGCCACCCTAAACCGGACCACTTTGGTGATCTTTGGAACAAGATCTTCTTGCCTGGCTCATCCCATCCCTGTGCCACAATCTTCTGCCCTCTCTTTGATGCTCGCAGGCTGCTGTGGAGCTGGGCTGCAGCAGAGAAACGAGCAGGGCTTTAAATAACCTCCCCAAAATATATATATGTGTTTGTGTTGGAGCGTTTCTGGGAGCTGGTTCACAGCCGGGCTCCAGAAACGGCGGGATGGGCCATGGAAGGAGGGAGGAAGGGGCAGGGGTGAGGGAGGAAAGAGAGGAGCTCCTCTAAGCCTCTTTGCTGCCAGGGAAAATGCAATACTGCACCACACTGGAATTAAAAAGGAAAGCTTTCCTCGGAGATGAGATTTCTCCTCCTCATCCCATGTCTCAGGGATGGGCTGGGGAAAGGTCACACACGCACTGGCTCTTGTTTAGGTCTGGTGTGGAAGCACCGTGTCGGTCAGTCCTGTGGTCCATCCGGACGGATTAGGGATATTCGAGCTATGTTCCTGGCCTGTTGGCTTTAGTATCTCCTAAGGTGGCTACCCTGTCCTCTCTTCCTATCTGCTCTAAATCCCAGGCGTCCTCCTGGACCCCTTGCAGCCCTGCTGCGGCTCCGTGCTGCCCGACAGCCCCAGCTCCTCCGGAGGACGAGGCTCAGCAGGTCCCTCTGAGGGGTCAGTTTGGAAAGCACGGCACAGAGCGACCTGCAGGCTGAGATGAGGGGCCAAAAATCAGGGTGCCTTGCACCCGGACCAATTTGTTGCAGATATAGACTTGGATGAAGTGTCAGCGGTGATTTACATGGTGCTAGGAAGGGACCAGCGCCTCTTCTGCCACCTGGACATGAGCTGGCTTTGTCTGTGTCCAGGGATGCAGCTGGAGAAGAGCAGCAGGAGCTCACAGAGCACCTAAGCAGGTATTTCTGTCCACACTACATGAGCCCAGTCTGAGCCCTGGTCCCCAGAGGCCCCCCAAAACCATCCATGGTCAACCTGGTTCCAGCCTGGCTGCAGTCTCAGGCCCTGGGAGAGAGATCGGGAAGAGATCGACGGAGCTGTGGCTCCTAATTTTGGCCAAGAGGAAGTCTCTGTTGAGAACGGCACTGCTGGAGCCCATGGACAGTAACCGGCACTTGAGGAGCATGGAGATGAGAGAGGAGGACAGGGCCACCGTCCACGGAGCCGCCATGGACACACCAGGAGTGAGAGAAAGGCGTTTGGTGACAAGAAGAGGGGACGCAAGTCCCTCACTGGCAGCTGTCCTTGCGAAGTGGGCTGCTCCGGACAGGCTCTGTCTCGCCGATGTCTCCATCGTCCCTCAAATCCTGGACAAATGAATCCCTAGGGAAGAGGGAGGAGGGAGATGAGGAGAGAGACGAAGCTTTTCCCACCCTGGAAACTGTCTCCACTGACATCTAGTGGCACAATAGTCCTTTCCCTCGTGGAGAGGGGAGCTGGTTCCTCCAGGCACTTCTGCCTTCCCGCTGCTCCCACGGGCGATGCTGGGGTGGGTGTTTGAAGGAGAGGTGTTTTACCAGCTCTGTACTGGTCATGCTGGTATTCCCTGCATGGTTCGCCTGGCTACGTCTCACCGCAGCAAAGCCGTGCTGAAGAACAGGGTCCCCAAAACACCATCATTGGTGCAGTGGTGCTGTTAACGGGGCGCTGGTGGGGTTTGGACCAGGAGTCAGAACTCGGAGAGAGCTCGAACAGCTGGACAAGAGCTGGGCCATGTCAGGCACCCTCACTCACACTCCCAGGTGGCAAAGGTCCCATTCCACTCTCCGTCATCCCGTCGAGGGTTGGTACCCACTCCGGAGCAGAAGGACATTCTCCATCTCGCTGTTCCCAGAGCGATGCCGATTGTTGCCTGGCATGTTTATGGGGTCCTGCCCTTTGCTCATCAACTTTGCAGGACCTAAGACGTCCAGCCCAACAATGGAGGCAGTGTGGGAGGTGGCTGCCAGGCAGACCAGCCTGTGGCAGTGCCTCTTGGTGGGGACGTGGGGACCATCAACCATCTAACTTCGAACCACCGCTGGCCCTAATCTGCAACCCACTTCCGTCAGCTACCTACAAACAAGAGAGCAGCTATGCTGGCTCAGAAGAAATCTAGTCCAGAGTTCCTTTCTGTGGCCAAAAGCCCAAAGAAAACTGAAAGTGTGACAAACCTGTTCACAGAAAACACCCAGTTCCCACCATCTTTGTCTGCACTTCGTGGGAGGACTACAAGCAGTCAGTCCCTTCCCATCTCTCGAAGCTTGTGTGGGCTGGTAGATCTTGACCACATTTTTATCTTTCCCAGGTTGAGTCCCAACCTGCCGGGCTTACTTCCCGCAGAGGTGTTCCCAGGCTGGTAAGCATCCCTGCTGCCCTGCTCTGACCCTCTCCTAGGTCTCCTCTACTCTTTTGGAGACAGAGGATCAGATGTACCCAGTGGGCACACTGTGGAATTATTTACAGAGCCATGAAATGATGGTGCTTTCACATTTCTTCTTTCTTTTTTGATAATTCTAACATTAAATTTCTTCTTTTGTTGCACAGACCCCCTGCAGCATCCATGGAAGAAGCAGAGCTGTGCAATGCCCCTGCCTTCACCCGTGGCCACTCAAGTTTCCGTGAAGCCTCTGGCAAGGCTTTCCAAGAGAAGCCCTACAGAAGCCAAGCAGTTAATTTCAGCGTTCTTACCCTTTTCCTCCTATCTTCTGGCTCCCTTCTAGGAGGTTTGCAAGGCAGGACTTCCCTTTGCTGACTCTTCCTAAACAGACTATGTTTACCCACTAGTGTGCAGGTATTTTTGTGTATCAGTTCTACCCATTCTTATTATTTCTAATTGAAATAGCACAACCAAACACCTGCAATCCCCTCCAACCCCTAAACCATTCCCCCCCCCCAAAATTTGCCACTTTCCCCATTTTCAGCCAACACAGATGTTTGAAATGAGAAATCCCATCATGCTGTTACTAATTTAACCCAGCCCCCGGACCACAGAGGTGATGATGCCATCGTGGGAGGAAAAAAACATCCACAGGAGATCTGTCCCAGAGCCACAAGTGTCCTATTTACTGAATCATTTGTCTTGCAGCGAGGAATGGGGCCCTGTTGCTTGAGATGCTGCACACATACAGCAGGAAAAACCTGCAGTAGCATTAAGTTTACAGTCAGCTGTCATCCCTATTTACAGTTAAGTATAAATAGTTAATAGCCGTAGCTAAAATTTACACAAAGCAGCAAATTGCTGGATAATAGTACAGCGTCCTCTGGCAGCAAAGACTTCTGATGTTTCCCTGGAAATAGCCCGCCGGTGATTTTCACACCTTTTTCCTGGTGGGTGTTTTCTTCATCTGTGACTGCCTAAAAAAAAAGGTTTAAAAGGCAGAAGCAGCCTGTCAGGAGAGGGCTGTGCGGCTCCCTCTCACCTCCCGCCCGCCCTCCCGCCGCGCTCCCCTCACGGCCGAGGCGGCCGCCGGCAGCGCTGTGAGGGGAGAGTCTCGTTGCCACCAGAGCGCGCCTCCGGGCAGGAGATCGCGGTGAATTATGGCGCTGCCGACTCCCGTCCCCGTTTGTACCGGTTTTGTAGCCCTTTTAATGCCGGCTGTGGGCGCTGACGGCAGCCTGACAGGGCGGCAAAGCGCCACGGGGAGACTACATTTCCCATCGGCCCCCGCCCGCCGCGCCACGTGACCCCGCCGGCCCAATGGGGCGCGGCGGAAGGCAGATATAGCCCCTCCTCCGGGGCCTGCTCGCTCCTTTCCGCCGGGCGGCGCGGCTCAAGATGGCGGTGCAGATCTCCAAGAAGCGCAAGGTGAGGGAGGGCGGGGGGTCCCGGCTCGCCGCGGCCGCGGGGCGCCGCCATAGCGGCGGGGGCGTCTGCGGGCGGCGGCGGGGCGGGGCGGCGGCGAGGGGATGGCGGCGGATGCGGGAGGATGGCGGCGGATGCGGTTCGGCGGCGCGGCGGGGAACATGGCGGCGGCGGGAGGCCGCGCTGAGGGAGCGCGCGGGGCGGGGGACGGCGCCGTGAATCCCCCCCCGCAGCCCTGCGAGGGGCTCCGGGCGGGTGTGCGCGGCCGAGGCGGGCTGGAAGCTGATGGACTTGCTTGGTTTTTCCTGGTTTTTTTTAGTGGAAAGAGTTTGGGGTTAGTGATTCCCTGTTTCTGTCAGTCGGAGAGAGCGGGAGGGCGCAGGGCTGTGCGTGTCGTGGAGAGGGAGGGAGGTGTGGGGCTTGTGCGCTGTCAGGGTGGAAGGGGAGCCCCAGCAGCAGGCCCTGTGGGGCTGAAAAGGGATGTGATCCCGTGGTCCCTTAAATTATTTCACGCAAATCCATATCGAATCGAAGTACCACTTCAAGACACATCAGCGAGCTGTGATTTCAGCCTTCAGTGTGGTTGTGGCGAGGTGTGGATCAGGCGGTGGTGTAGGCTCCTGCTAGAAGTGAACTGTCTGTGGGAACTTCAGGGGAGATGCTTTTATGTCTCCCCACTGCTGCTGCCTCTCTGCGAGAGGAGAGGCTGCCTATCTGCAGGCTGGTCCCAGGGATGTGTTGCACCCAGACTCAGAACATGAAAATCTTGTGTTCAGGCTGGGCGCTTAAACAGAGCTTGACTTGGTCCATTTGCTTTTTTTAGTTTGTCGCTGATGGTATCTTCAAAGCTGAGCTGAATGAGTTTCTGACTCGTGAACTGGCTGAAGATGGATACTCCGGAGTAGAAGTCCGGGTCACTCCAACCAGGACTGAGATTATCATACTTGCCACCAGGTAACTGAGATGTTGCTGTTGACTCACAGGTGCTGTGAAGGCTGTAAGGGATGCTGCTGCAGGTTGAAGCTTAAAGTGGTAGATATTGCTGTGGGAAGCTACTTGGGAAAGGGATCCTGAAGTGATCTTTAGTGATACAGCAGTGTTACAACCCCTGAACTGTTAGATGCTTAGTCTTGAAGCTCTTTGGGATGACTTTAAGCTGAAAGAGGGGAGATTTAGATTAGATCTAAGGAAGTTCTTCTCTCTGAGGGTGGTGAAGCACTGGCACAGGTTGCTTGGAGAAGCTGTGGCTGCCCCATCCCTGGAAGTGTTCAAGGCCAGGTTGGATGAGACTTTGGGCAAGCTGGTGTAGTGGAAGGTGTCCCTGCCCATGGCAGGGGGGTTGGAACTGGATGATCTTTGAGGTCCCTTCAAACCCAAACTGTTCTATGATTCTATGATTACAGGCTCAGACCTGGAGACACTTTTCTCGCTTGCCCTGTACTTTTTTTTCCAGAACTCAGAATGTCCTGGGTGAGAAGGGTCGCCGCATCCGGGAGCTGACGGCTGTTGTGCAGAAGAGGTTTGGATTCCCTGAGGGAAGCGTTGAGGTAAAACTGTCTCAGTTAAACCAGTAGTAAGCGGGTTGTGCAGTTAGAGATCTATGTCTATTTCGTTACAGTATCATACTCAAAATCTCTAAAGATTTTAGTATGATACTGTAACGAAATAGACAGTAAAGTGACACACCAGTAATTTCCAGTGTTTTAATGTTGAAATCTGGTACCCTTACTAGTACTTTGCTCTAAAATAAATTAGAGACGGGGGGGAAATGTCTGTTCTGGGGTGGTGCTCACATTTATTCCTGCTTGGCCAGTGTTGCTGGTTCATGTTACACGGTGAAGATCACCGATTATCTCCAGCAAATGCTTAAACCCACTGAACAGCACAGACTCACAGAGCACATCATGATTTGACAGCTCAAGGAATATCCTGTGTGTGGTTTGGAGTGTCCGCTTCTTCTGAAGCGTCAGGCTTTGGTCTCTTGGAGATGTTAGATTTAATACACCTCACTCTCCTAGCTTTCAAAAATCGGATCTTTTCTTAGGATTTATTTTAATACTTAAGCAGACTGACGTGACTGATGGCTTGTAAAAACTGTCTCAAGTGAAGTTGCTGTGATTGTCTGGATACCTCTCTCCAGTGATAGTTTTGGGGCAGCTTAAAGCTGCAGCTCTTAGAGACCCCACCATGGATGTTTTGATAGTCTCCTGACTTTCAGTGGAATGTCATGAGTGTGTCTCAACTCTGCCAGGAGGAGGGAACGGGCACCAAAGGAGTTACGGGAGCGTAGTGTCCAAGGATGAAGCTTCTGCTTGTCAGTATGAAAGGAGTAGCTGAACTGGGTGTAGAGGATGGGGCGTAGAGTAATATGAAGCTCTTGTGTTCTGTTAAATGAAAAGTAGCTTGAAACACAGCTCTGTTTCTGAGTTGGTTTCTTTTCCTTTGTAGCTGTATGCCGAGAAGGTGGCCACGAGAGGCCTGTGTGCAATCGCTCAGGCAGAGTCCCTGCGGTACAAGCTTCTGGGAGGTTTAGCGGTGCGTCGGTGAGTAGAGCGGGTTGAACGTGATGGCACAGCGAGGAAGTGTGGGATTCAAATACCCTTCCAGAGAACCACCTTGTCTACTTATCACTGGTTTGAAAATTTAACCCAGCAATGCTGTGTTTGGAGAGGGCAGTTTATGCTTTTGAGAATTCTGATGTATAGAAGCTCAGTACACAGTTTTGCTAGTAACAGTTTTGGTAACCTGGTGTAGTGAAGGGTGTCCCTGCCCATGGCAGGGGGGTTGGAACTAGGTGATCTTTGAGGTGCCTTCAAACCCAAACCATTCTGTGATTCTTGAATTGCTGAATAATGTATTTCCGACATAAAAGTCGAAGTCTTAGCATAGGTCAGATTGCAAAGCGTGCATTTATTTCTTTCTGAATAACTGGGTGGAGGAGCGAAACACAATTTCAAGCTTTCTGGCTGAATTATAGTTAGGTGGCAGCGGCCTTGCGTCTCAGATCCCTTCAGTGATGATAAGATGACGAGTCAGAAGTGGGTGGCTCTTGTTGCGGTACCTCTGCAGCATCATGTTCTGTGATGCTGCATGTGGTTCTTCAGCAAGAGCATCCTCTCATCATTGAATGATTTAGAGGCATTTGTCTGAGAAGGGATGGGAAGCTGCACTCCTGTCGGGGGTGTGCTGGCCACCTTCAGCCTTGGAGCTGCTTTTGTGTCCCAAAAAATGCGTGCTTGTCACCGTTCCCGCAACCTTACAAGTCACAAGAGTTTTCTTTGGCTGGATTTGAAGTGCTGAAACGGTGTGAAGGTTTTTGCTGCTTTGCCTAGCATTGATGGAGCTTTGGTTGCACTGGTGTGTGTTGGGAACGCTTTTTACAAACCCAAGTTGAAGCGGTGGTTGTCCGTGCTTGGAATCGGTGTGGAATGCCTCCGTGGAGCCGCGTGGGTTCGGCAGAGCGGGAGCAGTAACGCTGCGGCTGTTGCTGCTCGCTCCCTGCAGAGCCTGCTATGGCGTCCTCCGCTTCATCATGGAGAGCGGTGCCAAGGGCTGTGAAGTGGTCGTGTCCGGCAAACTCCGAGGTCAGCGTGCCAAGTCCATGAAGTTTGTGGATGGCTTGATGATCCACAGCGGAGACCCGGTGAATTACTACGTCGACACAGCCGTGCGTCACGTCCTCCTCCGGCAGGGTGAGTGGCTGGGGTGCACATCCCTTTGCAGCTCTGGTGGGTCCTTCTGTCAGCGCTTCAGAGCCAGAAGATCTAATCTCATGCAGGTTGGAGGCTTCCATATCACCTGTGGAGTGGTAACTCAGTGATTTTGATGCCCCACTGATCTTGCAGAGTGGTTTAGTTGCGCCATGACTAGTTGTTCTGACTCTGAAGATTCGTTGTTTTCTTGGGCTTTTGCAACTAAGCTCTCACTCTGGAGTTTGCACGTTACATCTGAACTAGAATTTTATTTGCATTTGTGTTATGTGCATGGGAAATGGAGAAGACGTGTTGAGCAGACAAGGAAATTCTGTGTAGTCGTCCCAGGTTTCATTTGCTTTCTGTTGGTGGGGATTGAATCTGTCCAGTTGAGACATGTGGCTTTAGATTTTCCAGATGCTCTCACTGGTGTCCTCTGAGGTTGGCAGTAAAACAACTTAACAAATGAAACATTGGCTGAGTTTAAGAGCTGTTGGTAGTTTGGATTGTGGTTTTCTTGGCTCCCAGGGGTAGACAGACAGAACATGGGTGCTACAAGACTCGAAAAAGCAAGTGTCGGACACTTTCCCCCCATATCTGTGTCCTGGCAAGTCTTCCCAGCTAAACCAGCCAAGCCTGCTTGCGCTTGTCCTTCCCTTTGGTAAAACACAAATGACTTCTGCATCTTAATTGGCTTCGGGTTACTTAATTGCAGAACACCTGATGCAGGAATACTAGCGTAGGCAAAGCTATTCTCCACCTTCCCTTCGGTGATGATACGATGACGAGTCAGAAGGGATGTCCTTGTGTCCTTGCAGCCTGTTCAGTGCCATGTTCTGTGGTGCCGTGCTAAGGCTGCCTTGGGCAGGATGTCCTCCTCATTGGATGATTTAGAGGCATTTGTCTGAGAAGGGATGCCAAAAAACCAGTGCAATTTTCTAGGAAAGTGAGCAGAGTTATCCCAGGAGGGATAGGGTTTAAAACCAGGGTTAGCATCTTATTTCAGCCTTCCAGTACTTAAAGGGGGCCTACAGGAAAGCTGGAGAGGGACTTTTTATAAGGGTGTGTAGTGATAGGACAAGGGGCAATGGATTTAAACTGAAAGAGTGGAGATTTACATTGGATATAAGGAAGAAATTTTTCCCTCTGAGGGTGGTGAGGCACTGGCACAGGTTGCCCAGAGAAGCTGTGGCTGCCCCATCCCTGGAAGTGTTCAAGGCCAGGTTGGATGAGGCTTTGGGCAACCTGGTGTAGTGGAGGGTGTCCCTGCCCATGGCAGGGGGGTTGGAACTGGATGATCTTGAAGGTCCCTTCCAACCCAGACCATTCTGTGATTCTGTATAGCTTGTTTTCATCGTAGTCCCAGGCTGCAGTTAGCAAAGGCAGTGAGTTGGATAAAGGTGAACACGCTGATGTAAATACACAGTAATTAGATTTTTAAGCTACAGCACTTTTGTGTTGGTCAGCTTGCATCTTCAGTGTTGTCAGGGAATGTTTTTGGTGCAGACAGCGTATTTTGTAACCTCGGGGCTTGTCTCTACTGAATGTGTCCTTGCTATTTTGTATTGAATGGGTATGTCCTTCCAACCCAAACCATTCTGTGATTCTGTGTCTGTGTTGTCCTGTCACTCTTTGCAGGAGTACTGGGCATCAAAGTAAAGATTATGTTACCCTGGGACCCAAGTGGAAAGATTGGCCCCAAAAAGCCTCTGCCAGACCACGTCAGCATTGTGGAACCCAAAGAAGAGATCTTGCCCACCACCCCCATTTCAGAGCAGAAAGGTGGCAAACCAGAACAGCCAGCCATGCCTCAGCCGGTTCCCACTGCCTGAGTGGTAAGTGCCTGCGAGCGGTGGGAGGTAGCTTTGGTGAGGATCCATGCAGAAAAGGTGGCATGTCACCAAAAAAGCTGTCACGTAGCAGGAGTACTGGGAATAAAAGCTGCTGCTCTGTCCCAGGTGCAGTGATCAGCTGGGCTGGGTGTAGAGTGTGGCTCTGGGTGAGGGGGCCATGGTTTAACGCACGCCGCAAGCCAGCGAAGCACACCCTTCAGTGAGGATGAGATGACGAGTCTGAAAGGGAATATCCTCATCCAAGTGCCCTGTTCCGTGTTGTGTCCTACAGCAACGGATTTGGGGACCTTGGGTCACAATTTGAGTGACTTAGAGGCATTTGTCTGAGAAGGGGTCAGTGCCTCGGGTGTTTTCACATTGCACCACCTGCTACCAGGGTGCATTTGACAGCACAGGGCACATATTCCTCACATAACCTCCCCTCATGGGATCCAGTTTGGGATAGACTTAGGAGCCGACAACGTTGAGTACAATGTGTGGGCTGGTTCCGTAAGTAAATAATCAAAGTTGGAAATTTTGTCTCCTTGAATCAGTAGCTTCTAAGACAAATTGATAGCTTGACATTGTCTGAGCCTTGCTCTGGGTTGTTCCCAGTAAAAATGTGCAACTTGGTGCTTTTAAAAGATTTACTGGCTTTCTGCAGATAGAACAGCAGGAGGCCCCAAAGGCCTCTCCCAGAAGACTTCCTTAGCTGCTGGTGGAAGCCAGGCCATGGTGGTCTCCGACTGAAGCTGGCCTTGTGTGAACAGGGAGAGTTCAGGGGGTTTGCAGGGCTGCAGTGGAACAAGGGAATCTGGCTACCAGAGTCTGCTCCTGTGGGGAAAAGGGGGGATGTGAGAGATGAAATCTTGGAGTCTGTTTGTTTGTCCAGTGTTTTGGGTAGGAGAATAATTACGGGGAAATGGTTTGCCACCATCTCACTCCGTATTTTGTTTTTCCTTGTAGGGTTTGTAACATCTGCGACCAGAAGCTTGACTGTCCTGAAAACATCTCTTAATAAAATCACAAAAGACAGTGTTTGTGGAGGTGCTTTTTTTTTTTTTCCAAGATGTATTCCAGGAAAGCCTTGCTCCTCCCTTCAGTATGGAAGGAATTCTGCTGCGTTTCTTCCAGCTTGCGTTACCCTTTTGGAGTAAACTTACCAGATCCTGATCTAAACCAAGTGGAGATAAAACGCTGATTTCCAGGCAGAGCTGGAGCAGCAATCTGGTACTTAGAGGGTCATGAACGACACTCCATGAACTGGAATAGTACTGGTAACTCTTTGCTTACACACCAGTCCCTTTCTCTGAGGTTTCCAGAAGGGGGAGTTTTTTCAGCAATGTGCAAAGCAGTTGTAGTAGTTTATACTTTTTTGGCTTCAACTGAAGTATTGACTATATTCTACTAAAATGCTTTTTTCACCTCTATTTCGATTTCCTTTGTCACTAAAAGTACGTTCACTCTGACTTTCAGGGCTGTAGACCATATAGGAACAATATAGCTCCTGATAGGATCAGGCAGCCTTCGTGGAGACACGGGGTGAGACAAACTTCTGAGTAGGTGTTTACACATCAGTTGAGGGGGAAAAAAAAGTACACACTCTGGATTTCAACCCTCCTGTCCTAAGCTTTGAGATGGAAATGGATTTAAGCAATTGGGGAAAAAACTCACCTTTGTTTGAGGCTTGACCAGACAGTCCTTTCAAAGTCCAGTTCAGGAATGGGAAGAGACTTAGGCACATCATCAGGTCACGTTGTGCACAGGATCAAAGCTTTGCTTCACTCAGACTTGGAAAACTTCAGAATCTGTTTGTTGTATTAACAAAAATTGTACAAATCTGGAAAATCCGTTGCTGGGGAATAGCTTTTCCATTGGGATTTCCATTTTCAGGAGGCTTCTCTACAGGAGCTAGACTGGCAGCTTAGGAACTGGGATTTCAAACTGAGGATGTCAGGAACTGGTCTGTCTGGCAGCGTGTGTGGATGTGTGAGCCTCAGCCTTCGTGTTCCCAGCTTCTCTGGCAGCCTCCTGGAAACTGGCCTGGCAGGGAGCTGACTGGGGAAGCTGGTTAAGCCTGTCGGAAACAGATGTGTCTTCTCGGGGTGTCAAGAAGATGAGTTTGATTTCAGGTTTCTGTGCACATCTTTCGGTGGAAAGCTTTCTAAAAAAGGTGTTACGTGTTGAGTGTTAAGAGTAAGTGATACCAGCATAAATTTTTTTTTTAAATACAAATTTGGATTTGAGAAAAAAATCCAGGGGGAAAAAAGTGACAGACCAGCTTTGTCACTTGATAGGAGCAGGAAATGTGTGAAAGCTGGAAAGCCTGAAGCAGGAGAAGTGACACATAGTGCAAGACCACGCACGTTGTATCTAAATTCCTAAATGTCCCACTATGCTAGATGATGGTCAGCTAGAAATTCCTCCGGTGAGGGCTGGCTTTTCTGGAGATGGCTCCGTTTCTTTCTGGTTTAAAGCCCTCCAGCATGGTCCATCAGCCTGATCACTGGGAGAATCAAGAGATGTTTAGTTGCTTGTGTGCAAGATCGAGATGTGTGTGTTCGAGTGGTATTGCTGGACCTCTTTTCTTGCCAGGTCCACCATGCTGTGAGAAGCTGAGGACAACATCAAGGATTACCACTCTGGTGAGACTCCACCTGCAGTACTGTGTCCAGCTCTGGAGTCCTCAGCACAGGAAAGACATGGAGCAGGTCCAGAGGAGGCCGCAGAAATGATCAGAGGGCTGGAGTGCCTCTGCTATGGGGAAAAGCTGAGAGAGTTGGGAGTTGTCCAGCTTGGAGAAGAGGAGGCTCTGGGTTGACCTTATTGTGGCCTTCCAGTACTTGAAGGGGGCTTGTGAGAAAGATGGGGACAGACTTTTTAGTAGGACCTGTAGTGGTAGGACATGGGGTAATGGCTTTAAACTGAAAGAGCTTAGATTTAGACTAGATAAAAGGAATTTTTTTAAGATGAGGGTGATGAAGCACTGGCACAGGTTGCTCAGAGAGCTGGTAGATGATGCCCGATCCCTGGAAGTGTTCAAGGTCAGGTTGAACGGGGCTCTGAGCAGCCTGATCTAGATGATATCCCTGCTCATTGCAGGGAGAGGTCGGACTAAATGACCTTTAAAGGTCCCTTCCAACTCAAGCCATTCTGTGATTATCCCATAATGCTCAAGGTGTGTGAACTCGAGACCTTTCTAGCACGCGCTGGTTGGAGTGTACCACCACCATGAGCCGCTAAAGGAGAGGTAGGGTGCTCGTTGACTTCCCAGTGTCTTGAGGGTGCCATCTTCCCCAGGGTGAGTGACACGAGTGTTTAAAGCTGCTTCCAAGACAAGTTGGGGGTGGGATGAGCTCAGGAGCTCTGGGAAGCTTTTCACTTACTTGCGCTATTGTTGTTGCAGGTCGATGGTGTTCCTGGGCTGTGAGAGCTGGTGATGGAGATGGCTTCCGTAATTTTGTGCAGTGACAGGCTCTGATCCGGCAAGCAGCTGGTGCCTATTCACTCTGTGATGAGCTTCACACGGATCATACAATCATGGAATGGTTTGGGTTGGAAGGGACCTCAAAGATCATCTAGTTCTAACTCCCCTGCCATGGGCAGGGACACCTTCTACTACACCACGTTGCCCAAAGCCCCATCCAACCTGGCCTTGAACACTTCCAGGGATGGGGCAGACACAGCTTCTCTGGGAAACGTCTTCCAGAGCCTCACCACCCTCAGAGGGAAGAATTTCTTCCTTAGATCCCATCGAAATCTCCCCTCTTCCAGTTTAAAGCCATTGCCCCGTGTCCTGTCACTACACACCCTTGTCCAAAGTCCCTCTCCAGGATGCATGTGCCTGCCCCGTCCCAGGCATGGTGTTTTGGCACAGGGAAAAGGGGAGATGTCTGGCACTTTAGTTTGCCTTGTGTCTAAGTGGCAGAAGGTGACAGGCTTGAATGGACAGCAGGTTTATCCCTTTCCAGCAGTGGAAGGACATGGGCCAGCAGGGTCTGACACTGCTGGATTTTCCAGCTGTGGAAGGCATATTTAGCTGTATGGTCACGGCAATGGTGCAGTTCTTTTTCCTCTTTCCCTCCATTGGATCCCACCTGGAGAAGCTTTGGGTTGTAGGGTCAGGAAGGCTGGTTCCTGGAGCTAACAGCTCACTTCTTCTTCTTACGCTGCCATATTTTAGCAGCCACTTGCTGCCTTGTTAAACGACAGGGCAGGGCAGCAGGTCCTTTGCCTTTGAAACATTAAAGATGCTGGATACTTGCAGTTTCAGGAGAAAATGTCGAAGTGGACCTGTTAGAGTGGGTCCAGAGGAGGCCGTGAAGATAGTCCGAGGGCTGGAGCACCTCTGCTCTGGAGACAGGCTGAGAGAGTTGGGGCTGTTCAGCCTGGAGAAGAGAAGGCTCCGGGGAGACCTTCCAGCAGCCTTTGAGTACGTAAAGGGGCTACAGGAAAGCTGGAGAAGGGCTTTGGACAAGGGTGTGTAGTGACAGGACACGGGGCAATGGCTTTAAACTGGAAGAGGGGAGATTTAGATGGGATCTAAGGAAGAAATTCTTCCCTCTGAGGGTGGTGAGGCACTGGTACAGGTTGCCCAGAGAAGTTGTGGCTGCCCCATCCCTGGAAGTGTTCCAGGCCAGGTTGGATGAGGCTTTGGGCAACCTGGTGTAGTGGAGGGTGTCCCTGCCCATGGCAGGGGGGTTGGAACTAGAATATCTTCAAGGTCCCTTCTCAAACCATTCTTTGATTCTGTGCAAAGCCAACCTGCTAATAGTGCTCCTTTCCCATGACAGACGTGTCATATAAATTAATCTCTTGTGTATTAAGTGTAATTTTTGTCCGTAATTACCAGATTAAGAAAGCTGTGCTGGATTTAAGGATGGCCAGGAACCTCTCTAAGCTCTTTTAAGAATATTTTGCCTCCACGCAAACCCCACGAGTGACTGTGGCTGCCAGAGGTTCATTGAAAAAGTTTTATTGCAAAATAACACAACAACTGTCATTGTGCGGTACAAGAACAGACAACAAAAGCCATCAGACGCCTGCATCCACACGATGCAAATTATTCCCAATATCCCACAGTGTGTTCTTGCCTCACCCACCCTTTTTACTCCCACCCCACCCCACCCCATCCTCCAGAACGTTCTACAGCGTGTGGGTTTCAGTGCGCTGGTTCACCGGCTGATGTCTGGCACACACACCGGGCTTTAGGCTTCCTGGGTGTCTGGGCACATCCTTGGGGGTGTCCTCCTACCTCCCAGCGCAGCGGGGAAAGCACCTGGGAACATGATCTGGGAAGAGAGGCTTAAGGACAAGAAGCTCCCGTTCTGGCTGGCTTGGATAGGAATTAGGGTAGAGGAGCTTTTCTCCAACTGTGTAACCTGTACTTTTGCCTGTAGGAAACCCCTAGTAAGAGACTTTGTAGTTGTAAATAAATAAGTGGAAATAGTCCTGTGTATGGTCTGGAGAAAAAAAAAAAATGCAGTACTGGGCTTCTACGTAGCAACCTGGCAGCGAGCGTTGGCAGGGAAACGGAAACAAGGGAATGCAGCGCAGGCGCTGCCCGTGCTGGTGTGAGGTAACTGGCACGTGGATCGCGATGCAAACATCTCCCGAATTTCCATAGGCTGGCCAGGACTTGCTTGGCGATGTCCCTCGGCGCGTAGCAAGGCTCACCTGACGCGTGCTTCGGTGCTCGTGGGATCGTACCAGTTACTCTAAATAGTATTAACCTGATGGTATCCCTTAAAGAGAAGAAGATGGGAAGAGCCTCCAAGTCTAGGCTGGAGTAGGCTGTCACACTTGCTCGTTAGCAGACAGAAATACCAGTGTCACCATAAATACGTTTGGTTTTCAGTGTGCCCTTATCCAGGTCAGCCAACAGGGAGCTAAAGTATGGAGGAGAGGAGCTTCAGAAAAGCTCAAGGTCATTAGGAAGTCATTCAGGCAGCTCTAAAGCTTTGTACTTAAACAAGGAGGTGGAAGTGAACTTGGCCCACCTCCCCGTGAGAAGCTGGCAGGAGTCCCTCGGCCCGCTACGGGAGCTGATGGCAACCAGCCCTGGTCACAACTGGGAGGACCTTCACAGTGCTGTCTCTTTCCCAGCCCTATGTGCTGATGCAGAAGCACCAGAACTGGAGTTCCTCTGGTACAGGATGTTTAACTCCAGATGTTGGCCCAAGAGCCACCTTCCTGATCCCCAGAAGGGTGGAGCACAGCCATTTCTGTCTCACGAGAGGACTGAAGGGACCTCAGGTTTATCTTTCTAGAAACCCAGCTGCTCTTTGGCCTCTCTACTCACAGCCCTAAGCCAACTCTCTCAGAAGTGTCAAGAGCTGCACTTGGCTTTGCAGGGAGTGTTCCAGCTCAGGAGCAGATGACCTGCTGCGCTTGAAGCATCAACAGTCATCCAGAGCAGGGTTAGGCAGGACAGAAGGGCAAAACTCCGTAAAATCTCCGTTCTTACATGCTGTCACAGCTCTGCTCTGCTCCCAGGGCCATCGAAGGGGCTGGACCACTGAACTGGTCCTTTGTGCTCTGTTATTTACCACTGAAGATAGAGGAGAAGCCAGGAATACATGCAAAGCAACCGGAGCAGCTCCGGTGCGGTGCCGCGTGGCATCAAAGGGAGAGAAGAATGAAGTGGCAGAGCTAAAGGTGCAGAAGCGTTTGAGATGGAAGGGTGGAGGCGTTGTGCCTTTGCAGGGCTGATGGTAGCAGCAAGGTACTTAGCAGGAGGCTTAACTCTAGTGCAGGTTGGAGCTAGACATCAGCCAGAACATCTCAGCTGAGGATGCCAGTAGCTGAGGCAGTGCGTGCCAGTTCCTTTCCACTCCTGGTGACCCTCTCACGTCAGGCTCCCCCGTTCCTCTCTGGAGGTGGGTTTGTGCAACGAGTATTTTGGGGTGAGGTAAAGTGTATGCTGGTTTCTCATCACAATGCACCCTGGTCTGAATAGCACCCATAGTTCGAGAAGGATACAAAATAGTGTTTCCCCTTTTTTGAAATCCCCCACTAAAAAACACACAAACCAAAGCTCTGGGGAGAAGAACCACCCAACTACAACTCATCACGCATCTTGTCCCCTTTGGGCCGCACGAGCCTGCCGATGAAGAGAATGGAATTGGTTTTACTGTCCTTGATCATGAAGATGAAGGGGTGGTCAGCATAGAAGAGCTTGGGGTTCCTCATCTCCTCTCGGCCGTAGATGTCAGCGTCGTAGGGGTTCCCTTCCGTGTCCCATTCAAGAGCAGCGGCGTGGAAGACGTTGGAGAGGTAAAGGTCTTTCTTGCCAGAGATCTTTGACAGGTCAGCCTTGGTTTTGTCAATGGCTTCTGTCAGGCCCAGATCAGCCAAGTGTTTCTAGGAGGAGGAAAGAGGTCAGCAACCCTCCCAGAGATGACACGGTGCAATTGTTTCCAGCCACTTGAAAAAGGATGGCAGGGACAGAAAACCCATCATCCCACTATCTTCTCTCCCACCCCAAGGGCCTGGAAGGCCCAACTGTTTTCTTTAAGGACCTCCTTTACCTGAAGGTCATGGCTGACTTCCAGGATGACTTTAGGTAGTGAGATGGCCACCGATCTCTTCTTCATCTTGCCAGCCCAGGTCTTCAGCTGCTCCCTGTTCAGCAGTTTCTCAACCCTCTCCAGAGGCTCCACGTGGTTTGGCATGATAAAGATCATGCTGGAGAGCTTGTGAGCAAGTGGCATCTCTACCACCTGGAGCTTCTCTGTCTCATCATCATAGTAATTGTAGAGACCTTGAAATCAGAAGCAGGACACGGTGAGATGCAGGGCAGAGGCAAAGCTACCCACAACCTTGTTGCGAATTCACCCTGGACTTTCCCTGACCAGCAAGGGAGGTGAGTCCGAACGCTGTTTTGGGAACTGGCCCAGCATTATTGGAGTTGACAACTCCAAACTGCGGCTCTCGTTTGTGCCATGAGCGAGGATTTATTCCCGACAGCCAAGCACCCAACAGTAAACATGGATTCTCTCTGCTCACAGAGACTGAGGCAGCAGAACAAGCACACCCTGCTTTCTTCTCGCTCTCCAGGAGGCAAAACAATCCTGGAAGCAGTTGGTGGAAACCTGGGTAGCGGAGCACCAGTGAGCATAACTCCAGTTGGTCTTGACATGGAGTGGGGGGTTTGCAACTTACCTGTGCGATGCATCATGGGAACTCCCACGGTGTAGGAACGGGTCACCATGAAGCCACGGTTGTCCACCATCTTATGATGGAACTTCTCATCCCAGTGAGCTACAGGAGAGAGAAATTGGGCTTGTAAGGAAAGGGAATGGGTAGGAATTTCATGCAGAATTCCCAACTACTCGCTCTGCAATGGAGCACAACTCCAGCAGACCTAGGATTTGTTCAGCTTCCCATATGGGCTGCTGTGTGTTGGCTCAGGCTAGGTTTGGGGTCACTTCTATCAAGAACTGAAGGTAGAACTTACGCTTGAAGAACATGGCATTGACAATGAGGGCCCCATCAGTTTTCTCAACATCTTTCGTGACCTCTGGGAGTTTCCCATCCGTGGTCTGGGCTGCCCACTCGTTAATGGATTTCAGGGCGCTCCTCTTGTCTCGGAAGTTGATCTTGGAGTGCTCGTAGTTGTAGTGCTTCTTGCTGTTCTTCACAAAGTCATCGGCGAAGTTGATGGAGGCAGGGCCGTACAAGCGGTTGCCGATCTTCCAGGTGACGTTGCGGGCCGTGCTGTTGCTGACCTCGTTCAGGAGCTCGGACAACCCGCTGTGCACGTACTCATCGTTCAGTTTGTCTGCGCTGAGCACCGCCTTGGCTTGGGAGGCGGTCGTGGCCTTGCCCCCAAGGGACACGAGGCCGAGGGAAGAGGCCACGACCACGGGGGACAGCAGGATGTTCTCCATGTTCTTGTCTTTCGCCATGGCGTGGTAGAGGTTGAAGGCCAGCGTCGTGCTGCGGTCAGCCAGCGTCGTTGCCTTGTCGCTCAGCTTCCTGTCCTCCGAGGGCACGGCCGCGGCCAGGCCGCAGAGAGTGAGCACCAGAATAATCCACATGGTTTCGGCAGCACCCAACACCTCCGAGGACCTGCTGGGCAAGAAGAGGTGACCATCAGCATGATTCAAGCCCTCCCTGGGGCATTCAGAGACCCCAGGGGCTCTTCCAGTGAAATCCACTCCTAGGCTCCAGTGACAGCCAGAGCATCTGCATCAACGCTCCACCTGGGGTACCACGAGCCCAAGTCCACGCTGGGCTTTCCCTTGAGCAACAATTAATCTTCAAGAGTCCAGGCTGCACTCCGGCATGCAGAGCCTGTGCATTTGGAATGAAAACTTCCTTTTTAAGCAATTTTACTACGTTCCTGTACGTTCATGTATGGTACAGGATTTAAGGAAGGGCCGGGGAATGGAAGCAACAGAGGTTTCTGTCCCCCAGAGCAGCAGGTCAAACCTCTGCCCTGGTCAGGAAAAGCTAAAAGCGGGATGTTTCTGCTGCCCACGTAGCACAGTGCTGCCCATCCATCCAGGGGCTTGATCCAGGGGCTATCCTGGTCAGTGTACGGCAGGGATGGTCCTCTCTGGGGACCCCAGCTTGGTACCCAAACGCTCAGCTCTCTAGACACTAGATGGAGCACATGAGCTTCCACCAAGCCAAGTCAGAGGGGTCCCTTGAGAAGATCCAAAGCTGTCTGGTCAGCTCTGTCTGACTTAATTTTGCCTGTACAGCCCTGCCAGGGAGGTACCAGGGCAGAGGAAGGTGGTGGACCCCTCCTTTCCCCCAGCAGAGCCCCTTCCCAATATATTCATGCATTAGGTAGATGCATCTCACCACGATGTAGGTGCACCCATCCCCAGTGAGGGCTCTGAGCGACCAGCTTCCCTAAATTTGCAGACTGACCATTCCTAAACGCCATGCCTGAACGTTTTTTTGGAGCTCATCCCGCCTGTCCCCAGACCTTCCCTCCCTCCTAACTTCACGCCGCTCACAGCAAACCTTCCCGACGGCAGATTTTGGGCGGAAGGTGGAATTTAAGCAACAGGAAGAACTTTTCCCCTCGACAAGCTACCCTGAAGTTTCGTTCCTCGGTCCTCTCCTCCCACCCTGCTCCTGGCCAGCCTCGGAGGGTGCTCCTCGCACGCGGAACCAAGAAAAGGCTGCGATGGGGCAGCTCGAGGGTTAAAGCCAACGGAGCAGGAAGCGAAGGGCCTGCTGGGATTACATATGGAAGGAAACATGCACCGAGCTGGAGCAAAGCGAGTGCGCAGTTGCACCAGGGACCCTCTGCCAGAGTGGGAATTACGTAGCCTCAAGGGAGGGAGGCAATTTCCAGCCGAAAATCCTTTTTGGGAGCGAGGCTTCCGTTGAAAGGAAGAGCCATCCCGAAGAGCAAAGATTGATGCAACAGGCTCAAAACTGCCCTTGATGCGTTTTTAAGGTGCGGACAGCACAAGCGTTTAAAAATTTGAGGTTTTTTTCTTTTTTTTTTTTTCTTTTTTCTTCCCTTTTATTTCTAAAGATACCTTGGAACTGTTTCAGAGTGAGGTCAGCATTTGCCTTTTTTCATTCTGAAAGAAAACAGACACAAGGAGCAGTTCTCTTGCGAGCAACGGGCGGCCCGCGCCGCTTCCATCCTCAGCCTAAAAAAAGGTTAATTCCTTCTGGGACCCCCGAGAAAGCTGGCCGGGCACCCTGGGCTGCGGTGAGGGACGCGTCCCGCGGCGGTGAGATGGAGAAATATCACCCATCCTTGGATTACGGCCGAGATTAGCGGTGAATCCATAGCCCAGGGTGAAAATTGAGGGAATATGGGGGGAAGGCGCAGCCGCTAATGTCCCCTCTCCTGCGTTCCTCCAGCCCAGCCCTGCGAGGGGACGCCCAGCGCCAACGTGGCATCCCGCAGACCTCCTCGGGAGCTGTCAGGGACCATCTCTCCTGGCAGGATTTGGAGGTGCCATCCCCCACCGCAGCCAGCCAGAGACATTCACCCTCTCCAGCCCACGCAACCCTTCGCCGCCGGCGTTTCTCCCCATCACCCAGACAAAGCCGCGGGATGGAGGGATGAAAGGAGAAGGCCATCTCCATGTGGGTGGAGGGATGGGCCACTCGAAGGCAGGCGGAAGGGCAGAGTTAGGCAGTCTTATCGCAGGGAGGAGGTAGCAAGAGCTCTCCCTCCTGCGCTGGGCTGGTGCCCAAGGTCCCACAGGCTCCCAGGCTCGGCAGGAGCAGGGGCTGGAGGCTTTCCCCAGCCAAGGCATGTCCAGGACCGCTTGGCCCGAACTGGTGCTTCCCTTATCCCTTTCTTCTCTTTCTTCACCCCCCGAAAGCTTCTCCTGGGTGCAAAACCGGGGGGGGTGCAGCTTGGCTGCGACTGTCTCTAGCGAACCGGAGGGGTGTAGGTGCGGGGTGGGGGGAATCATTTCACATTTTCTCTCCAAAAAAAAAGAGCCAGCTTGTCGGGGCTGTCTGTTCCCTACACATATCCCCCAACCCCAGCATCACCCCAAAACAACCTACCCCCGTGCAAGCCCCCTCCCCGTGCAACTCCCCCCCTCCCCATGCAACTCCCCTCTTCCCCCCATGCAACTCCCCCCTTCCCCCCATGCAATACCCCCCCCATTCCCAATTTCCCTGCTCGATGGGGCCAGCCAGGAGCATGCAGGACCCCAAAATAACACCCAGCCTGCTGCAATCTCAGCTGCCTGGCTAAGGCCGGGCAGCCCCGGCCCCCCCCATGTCCGTCCCCGTCCCCCCCCCCCCATTACCTGCGGCGGGGCCGGGACGCTCCTTCGCTCCGTTCCCCTGTACACGTCCCCGTCCCGCGGAGGGGGTATATAAGGGGCCGGGGCGAAACTTCTGGAAAGTTGGGAAAAAGCTCTCTCAAAAAAAAAAAAAAAAACCACCCTCCTGGGGAGGGAGAGGAAGGGGAGGATCCGGTAAAGCTCTCCCGGCTCCCGCCAATGGCAGGGAGCGCCCGGCCCTGCTGCGGCTGGACGGGGGGGTCCGGCGGGGCTGGGGGGGGATGCTCGGTCCCTCCTTCTGCCGGAGCTGCCTCCGTGTCTGCCCCAGCCCGGCCTTACAGCGGGGCTACAGGGGCCTCTCCCAAGCCGAAATGGGGCTTTTTCATTTTTAAAGGGCTCTGATCTGTCTTATATCCCCCCATCCCCTCCTCCTCCAGCACCTCTTGAGGCTGAGCGGTTGTTGGGGAAAAGGGTGTGTGTGTGTGTGATTGGTTGATTTTTTTTCTGGGTGTCATCCTCCATGAAGTTGGGGTTGGTGGGGGGGTGTTGCAAAGGGTTTCAGGCATGGCCGGAGCAAGGCAGCAGATGTTTAATGTCTGGGCTGGTTCAAGGCACATGTTGCCTTCTGAAATGTCCCCTTGTTCTGTGATACCTGGAAGGACCTTTATCCACTCTGCAGGGACCTGATGGACAAGTTACGGGCAGCTGGAGAACTTCCTTGTATCACTGTATCCTGTAGACACTGATTTTCCATCTGTCTCCACACCTGCACTAATACCTTTCCTTTTCCTCAGCAGCTGGGCTGCTGGGGTGGTGAATCATGGCATCATAGAATGGTTTGGGTTGGAAAGGACCTTCAAGATCTTCTAGTTCCAACTGCCCTGCCATGGGCAGAGACACCTTCCACTACACCAGGTTGTCCAAAGCCTCATCCAGCCTGGCCTTGAACACTTCCATGATAGGGCAGCCACGACTTACCCATCACTTCTTCCATTCTTCCAAATCTCCCCTGCACCATAGGTACAAGAACAGCAGGTCTGGAGGGAAGGGATGCCACTCAAAGGGACCTGGACAGGCTGGAGAGGTGGGCCTGTGAGAACCTCATGAAGTTCAACAAGGCCAAGTGCAAGGTCCTGCACGTGGGTCGGGGCAATCCCAAGCACAAGCACAGACTGGGCAGAGAATGGATGGAGAGCAGCCCTGAGGAGAAGGGCTTGGGGGTGCTGGTTGATGAGAAGCTCACCATGAGCCGGCACCGTGCGCTGGCAGCCCAGAAAGC
This sequence comes from Tauraco erythrolophus, assembly GCF_009769465.1. Lineage (NCBI taxonomy): Eukaryota > Metazoa > Chordata > Aves > Musophagiformes > Musophagidae > Tauraco > Tauraco erythrolophus. The sequence goes on along the minus strand of NC_141465.1, from coordinate 135,500,324 downwards.
CAACCGTGTCCTGGGCTGCACCCAGAGCAGCGTGGGCAGCAGGGCGAGGGAGGGGATTCTGCCCCTCTGCTCTGCTCTCCTGAGACCCCCCTGCAGTGCTGCGTTCAGCTCTGGGGTCCCCAACACAAGAAGGACATGGAGCTGCTGGAGAGGGTCCAGAGGAGGCCACAGAGATGATGTGAGGGCTGGAGCACCTCTGCTCTGGAGACAGGCTGGGAGAGTTGGGGCTGTTCAGCCTGGAGAAGAGAAGGCTCCGGGGAGACCTTCCAGCACCTTCCAGTGCCTAAAGGGGCTCCAGGAAAGCTGGAGAGGGGCTTTGGACAAGGGTGTGTAGTGACAGGACACGGGGCAATGGCTTTAAACTGAAAGAGGGGAGATTTCGATGGGATCTGAGGAAGAAATTCTTCCCTCTGAGGATGGTGAGGCACTGGCACAGGTTTCCCGGAGAAGCTGTGGCTGCCCCATCCCTGGCAGTGTTCAAGGCCAGGTTGGATGAGGCTTTGAGCAACCTGGTGTAGTGGAAGGTGTCCCTGCCTGTGGCAGGGGGGTTGGAACTGGATGATCTTGAAGGTCCCTTCCAACCCAAACCATTCTCTGACTCTACACACAACAGCAGAACCTTCATGTCTGGCAAACTTCTGCAATTTGGAAAGGACACATCAGCTGGCCTTGTGGCAGCAAACGTTCACCACCCCGACGCAACACCGAAGGAGTTAATTACCCAGCGCCAGGCTGCCCGGCTGAGGGCTTGCAGCAAAGTGTGTGCCGTAGAGAAGTTTCTGCGCTGAGTCACGAGTATTGAACGCTGCTGGATTTCAACCCTGTCACGTTTAAAGCCAGCACGGTATTTTTTTTTTTTTTTAAGGGCAATCTGGGATAAAAGTGACATTTTAGGTACCACCCGGTAATGAAGCACCCTCCTCTTTGATGGTTGCATTAGCAGAAGGACGCTGCATCTTTGTGTTATTTAACTGATGTCTGTGTCTCTCCTTGCTTCTAATAACCACATAATTTCATTTTTCCCCTCTGTTAATGCTGATTTTGGCTCTGCAGGTTTCTCTGCTTCCCTCTCAAGGCAGCGGTCCCAGCAGGTTGCTACCTCTTGTTGCTACCGTAGAAAACAGCATCCCATTTAGTCTCCTGGCTTTGAATATTCTGCCCTCAGACCTGGGTCATTGTCTTGCCAGCACCTTGCGCTGGGGTCATCTCCTCTCTCCACTGTTTCCCTGCATGGCATCAATCCACCGATTCTAGAAGATGGCATCAAAAAGTGACATTTTTCTTCTGCCCAGACCGCTCAGATGATGCCAGGTGAGTAGATACTCCACACTTCAAATGAGGGGGAGGTCTTCGAGCCTCCCTGTGCAAAACTCTCCACCAGCTGCAAGAAACCCAAAGAAAGTCCCAAGGGGGGTCTCGCTCACCGGGCGACCTTTTGGGTGCCAAGCACGAGGTCATTTCAGATGCTTTGAAGGCTCCTGGCTTTGTATGATTTATTTATTTTTATTATTTGTTTCCTTTCTTTTTTTCAGTGGTGTCTGTAGAGAAAGAAATACCTGAACAAAACATGTTTCCAGCTGGCGTCTTCCCTGGGCATTTTGCATCCCAGCAGGTACCTTAAGCCACAGTCTTTAATGATAACGTGGAATCATGGAACCATAGAATGGTTTGGGTTGGAAGCGACCTTAAAGATGATCTAGTTCCAACCCCCCTGCCATGGGCAGGGACACCTTCCACTACACCAGGTTGCCCAAAGCCTCATCCAGCCTGGCCTTGAACACTTCCAGGGATGGGGCAGCCACAGCTTCTCTGGGCAACCTGTGCCAGTGCCTCACCACCCTCAGAGGGAAGAATTTCTTCATTAGATCCCATCGAAATCTCCCCTCTTTCAGTTTAAAGCCATTGCCCCTTGTCCTGTCACTACATGCCCTTGTCAAAAGTCCCTTTCCAGCTTTCCTGTAGGCCCTTTAAGTACTGGAAGGCTGCTAGAAGATCACCCCAGAGCCTTCCTAAATGGCTTCACAACATGATGTTCAGAGATCAGTTTCCTTCTGGGAGGGATTCAGTGGGAGAGAGAGGTTTGTAGTACCTTGAGCATCATATTTTTGTGTAGCCTGGTGTATATTTGGAGCCGTTTTCTTGGCTTTGTGTCCACATAAGTGATCAGAATGCGGCCCCAGGGTCTTTATAACACGATCATTGCTTTATTACTACATTGCCATATAAAAAAATGAATTTGCTGATAGCAAATACTCGATGCACAAGGTCTACATCAACAGCATCTACCAGCTGAGAAATGAGAAAAGCTCCTTTAAACTCCCAGTCTCAGGTGGTTTTCTCTGCCAAGCTCTGAACCGCTCCACCTTCAAACCCTTCTGTGCAATAGCTTCCCACGTAAGATTTTTTTTTTCCTCTTCCTAGTGAAATTTCAAATAAACTCTGAAACTTTTCATCTCGATCTCTTTCAATGCCTCCCAGCACCAAACTCCTCTGACACAAGTGCAGGGCTCTGTGCTTCAGTCTTTTTAAACAGCTTTGCCTCCGTAACGGGATTTTGGAGTTGAATAAAAATAGTTCTTTTGTGTTCAAGGACGGGCAGCATGAGGATATTTCAAAGTTTTGCCTGATTTTTGAGTGTATATTCCAACCTGTTCCCGCTACCACTAACTGCCCCACTCTACTAATTCATCCCCCAGACACCACAATCCCGAGCACGTTGCTCCAAGACAGCAGCAATAAATCAAAGCTTTAGGATGTGAACGTGCAGAAAATGAGTAAATTCGACCAAAATGCCTGCAAACAGCTGAATCTTGACCGTAAACATATTTTCCAAGGTAAAAGTGCTGGAAATGGAGCATTGCAGGGGGACATTCCTGTTGCCATCGAGCGATTTCCAAGTGCAATCGGAGGTTGCAGGCGCTCCCTGCCCCCACAGTGCCACGTAGGAGATCCTACGGCAGCGGGATCGGGGGGAGCGATGCTGGGAGTTGCCTTCTTCCGTCTTCTCTGCTCCTTTAATGAGAGGGCCCAGCTGCCAAAAGACACATCCACTTCTCCAGCACAGCTCCTCCCCTCCAGCCGCCCGGCTCCGAAACGCACTTAGGGCGAAAAGTGGAATTTCTTTTGTCGGGAGTTATTTTAGGAGCGGTTATGCTCCCTTGGGAAGCCTTCGGATTTAAAGGGCTGCGGATCTACCGAGCTAGAAGATATTTTAATTAAAAAAAAAACAACACCAAACAGTTTGGGATTCAGGTCTGATCCTACACACCTCGATAAACCAGCTGGAGATTGACTGCCTGCGGTCGCAGGGGCTGGGTTGGATTTTGGAGGAGCTACTGGGGTGAAAGCCGGTGGAGTCCAACTCGTACTGGGAGCCCTGTGGTAAACAACCCGTGCTCAGCCGTAAAACATCTGGACTGATGCTGTCGTGGTCGGTTGGCTGGTCTTATTTAAAGTGGTGTTACTAATTCACTTGATTATATATTAAAGGAGCACTTTATTTCTACAAAAGCAAAAAACAGAGGTCTAACAGGCTTTTTGGAAAAGGACTTTTTAAATATAAACTCCAGCAGCTTTGTGTTTTTACCCTTTCCTGTAGGCTGCAGGGACCCAGGAGACTGACCCTTGTTTTCCTGTATCTGCGACAAGGGTCTGGCACCTTCTAAGCCTCCGTGAAGCGGTTCTGGTGCAGGAGTTGTCCAAAGCATTTGACACTGTCCCACACGATGTCCTTGTCTTTAAACTGGATGGATGGACCACTTGGTGGATAAGGAATTGGCTGGATGGTCGCACTCAAAGAGTTGTGGTCAATGACTCGATGTCCAAGCAGAGACCAGTGACGAGTGGTGTTCCTCAGGGGTCAGTACTGGGGCCAGTGCTATTTAACATCTTTGTTGGTGACATGGACAGTGGGATCGAGTGCACCCTCGGCAAGTTTGCAGATGACACCAAGTTGTGTGGTGTGGTGGACACGCTGGAAGGAAGGGATGCCATCCAGAGGGACCTGGACAGGCTGGAAAGGTGGGCCTGTGAGAACCTCATGAAGTTCAACAAGGCCAAGGGCAAGGTCCTGCACGTGGGTCGGGGCAATCCCAAGCACAAGTCCAGGCTGGGCGGAGAACGGATGGAGAGCAGCCCTGAGGAGAAGGACTTGGGAGTGCTGGTGGGTGAGAAGCTCAACATGAGCCGGCACCGTGCGCTGGCAGCCCAGAGAGCCACCCGTGTCCTGGGCTGCATCCAAAGCAGCGTGGGCAGCAGGGCGAGGGAGGGGATTCTGCCCCTCTGCTCTGCTCTCCTGAGACCCCCCTGCAGTGCTGCCTTCAGCTCTGGGGTCCCCAGCACAAGGACATGGAGCTGATGGAGCAGGTCCAGAGGAGGCCATGGAGATGATCTGAGGGCTGGAGCACCGCTCCCTTCCAACCCAAACCATTCTGTGATTCTATGATTCAATGATTTCTGCTTTCCAGGACCAAGCATGGTCAGTATCAAGGCCGGCAATGACGGCAATTTGTAGAGTGGAGATACTCGCTCCTTGTGACTCTCAGCTTTAACGGGGCAGGGGATTAAAGCCATTATTCAGATCCCACAGTTAAGAACATGGAGCTAGGTAGAAGCTATCAGGACAGCCATTTTAAAACAGAGCCCAGACTGCCCTTTTTCACACAGTTGCATCCACAGGAAGCAGACAGGATCTAATCTAAAAGGATTAGACAAATCAGACTAATTCATTCCAGAAGGAGATACTAAATGGGGATGTGTGCTGAACAGCCCTAATCCAGCAGGTCTGGGTGCTGGGGTGGCACAAGCGCAGTGGGCCACAGGTGAGCTGGAACAGGTTGCTTTCCCTAAAGTTCTTGCCTCTCCCATGGTTGGTGGTGGAGCAGAGCTAGATGGACCGCACGGGCCTGGTAGGACATTATATCCTTATGAGCCTCAGAGATACAGAATCCTAGAATGGTTTGGGCTGGAAGGGACCTTCAAGATCATCTAGTTCCAGCCCCCCTGCCATGGGTAGGGACACCTTCCACTACTCCAGGTTGCTCAAAGCCTCATCCAACCTGGCCTTGAACACTTCCAGGGATGGGACCTTCACAACTTCTCTGGACAACTTGTTCCAGCATCTCACCACCTTCAGTGTAAAAGATTTCTTCCTTAGATCTAATTGTATCTCCTCACTTTCAGTTTAAAACCATTGTCCCATGTCCTGTCACTACACACCCTTGTCCAAAGCCCCTCTCCAGCTCTCCTGTAGCCCCTTTAGGTACTGGAAGGCTGCTGGAAGGTCTCCCCAGAACCTTCTTTTTCCTTTTTTTTTTCCTGTTGAAGCCCCCCCTCTGTGGCTTGCGGCCATGCCCGGGTCTCGGTTTGGCTGGAGTGGGAAGGGACCAGCTTTGTCTGAGCAGATGGCACACAAAGGATGGCAGTGAAGCTGAAAGGCTGAGTGTCCCGTGGACCTGTGCCCTGGCCTGTCTGCTCTGCAGCAGTGACGAGCCAAACTCATCTCTGCTAGCCCAGAGCTGGGGATTCTGGCCCCTGGCTTCCTGGGACGTCACAAAGTGGGTTTATTTATTCTAAAAGTGCAAATTCAGCCTATGGATGCACACGTCCTCTGCAAAGTGCCGGCCAGCTTTTGCTTCTGCAGCAGATGCAATGGAGGAGAAAAAGGAAGAGGGGGAACAACCCCCCTGTGATTGTCCTGGAGGGGGGTGAATTCTCCATCCGTGGAGGTATGTCATGGTGCATGAACGAGGAACGAGGCCCCAGCTGCAGCTTTCCCACAGGGCACAGAGGCGAGAGACTCCCTTGATCCCTCTTCGTAATCCCTGTTTAATACTCCCGGAGGAAAGTTCAAAATCCACAGGGTCTCCTGCCAACACGTCGGAGCCGGGGGGGGGAAATTCCTCTGGTGCTTTCGCCTGGAAAGAATGGCATCTGCCCGGCTTCGGCCGGAGGTCTGGCGCAGTGACGGCAGGTCGGATCACGAACCCCTGCATCCCGTTCCTTCCCGGGAGCTGGGCTATGGGGGGGAGGAGATGGGGTCCTTGTGGACAGCTGCAGCTCGGGGGCAGGAATTTGGCATCCCTCTGGATCCTGTACTCTTCCTACACTGGCACAGGAGCTCTGGTTTGGGGTCATGGCAAACCAAGAGGATTCGGGACTCTGGGGTGCCCTTTCCAAACTGCCTGGATGAGCTGCCTTGGGCTGGTGATATATAATCATAGAATCGTAGAATCATAGAATGGTTAGGGCTGGAAGGGACCTTCAAAGGTCATCTAGTCCAACCCCCCTGCAAGGAACAGGGATATCTCCAACTAGATCAGGTTGCTCAGGGCCTCGTCCAACCTGGCCTTGAACGTCTCCAGAGATGGAGCATCCACCACCTCTCTGGGCAACCTGTTCCAGTGTTCTACAACTCTCATGGTAAAAAATTTTTTCGTAATATCCAACCTGAATCTACCTCCCTCTATTTTAAAACCATTACCCCTTGTCCTATCACAACAGGCCCTCCTGAACAGCCTCTCCCCATCTTTCCTGTAGGCCCCCTTGAGGTACTGGAAGACCGCTATAAGGTCACCCTGGAGCCTCCTCTTCTCCAGGCTGAACAGCCCCAACTCTTTCAGCCTGTCCTCATAGGAAAGGTGCTTCAGCCCTCTTATCATCTTTGTGGCCCTCCTCTGGACCCTCTCCAACTGGTCCATGTCCTTCTTATGTTGGGGACTCCAGAACTGGACGCAATCCTCATCCCCCTCCTCCTCTTCTACCTCACAGTGACCGGGACTGTCTGGATCCACCCAAAAAGTTAAGTGGTTGGATTTCCAGCCACGTCAGCCCCACGAAGGCCGGGGGCAGGCTGGGAGAGCCGCGATTCGTGGTGCCGCAGCCTCAGTTTCCCCACTGCGAGGAGTCTGAGGCAGGCAGCGAGGACCACGCCGTGTTTGTTTTTTGATCTTTTATTACAAAATATGAGCAGAGAAGGCCCAGGAATGGTGGTTGGGGGTGGGGAGTCAGTCTGCTCCGTGTCACGGACGGAGTGGGGCTGCGAGGGGGAATCTCTGATGTCTCGTTAAAAGCTGAGTTAAAGCTCTTCCTCGTCTCTTCCTGGCTGCCCGTTTTCAAGAAGCCTAGAAGAACTCCAAAGGTTCCTCTCTGCCTCTCCATTAAATTCCATTGAAGCTGTCAGAGAGCTGAGAGGAGGCGCAGACCCCGCATCCAACCCCCCGCTCCGGCAGCGCGGCGACAGTTCAGGCCCCTGCTAAGGAAATGGGATGTAAAAGGAAACCGTTAATTCCGGAGCCAGCTAAAGGGACAGAAACGCCCCTAAAAGAGATCCTGCTGGGAGACGAGATCCTCCGCCAGCCAATCTTCTGCTTCCAGCACAGAGCCGTGCCGGGGCGGGTTCAGCGTGCACACGCGTGTGCTTGCGTGTGCTCGCGTGTGCTTGCCTGCTTGTGTGCTCACACACAACTGCCTGTCTCACCCGTCTTTCCCAGTGTCCTTCAAAGTGGTTTGGCTGAGCTGCCAAAGTCTCCCACTGGTGATGCTGATGGGATGGTGGGAGGGATAGAGTCATAGCATCACAGACTGGTTTGGGTTGGAAGGGACCTCCAAGATCATCCAGTTCCAACCCCCCTGCCATGGGCGGGGATGAACAGGGATGCTGGATGCAGGACAGGGCTGGGGCTGGTGGCTTTGTTGCGATGTGGACTCCGAGTTGCTTGATGCAGCAGTTTTAAGGCAGGAAAGGAGGAGGGGAGAGACGGATCGGAGGGCTTGGCACCCCTCCCCACCGCACCGGGCAGCGGTCCAGCAGGATCAAGTGTCATGTATGTTTCTCATCACCCACGTGATGCAGATCTGTAAGCAAAGGGATGCTTAGGAAGGGGCTTGGCAGCCTCTTCATCATTTCTGCTCTTACAGAAGCAACAGAAAAGCTGCCTGGAGAGATACAACAGGAGAAGGAGCTTCATCCTTCCCAGGGTCCAAGGAGCACGGGAAGGTAAAAGGTGTCCCTGCCCATGGCAGGGGGGTTGGAACTAGATGATCTTCCAGGTCCCTTCTCAGCCATTCTTTGATTCTATGATTCTGATGTCATTCATTTAATACGTTTAACCCTGTATTTCTCTGTCTGAAGTTTCCTGTATCCCAGAACACCAGCTCTGCATGCAGGACCCTTAGCAAAAAGGGACATCTGGTGGTGGATGCTCCATCCCTGGAGACGTTCAAGGCCAGGTTGGACGAGGCCCTGAGCAACCTGATCTAGTTGGAGATATCCCTGTTCCTTGCAGGGGGGTTGGACTAGATGATCTTTGAAGGTCCCTTCCAGCCCTAACCATTCTATGATTCTATGATTCTATGATCTTTCCATGTTTCCATGCATCAAAACCCACACGCTACACTCAGCCAAAATACTCCTGCCTGCCTATGATGTGCCAGCAGAGAATCGCAGTGTGTATTTCCCAGCTACCGTATAGATTTTCAGCGAAAACTTGGCAGGAATGAGGTGGCAGGCAGGATTTCTGGAAAATTCAAGGAGGCCACATGATGCAACCCCGATGCTTTCTTGCAGAGCGATGCCTGCTCTGTAATCTTTTGGGAAGGGGCTGCTTGCGTTTCGCTCCAGATGTTAACGAGCTGCATCCACTCATTAAAGCCTTTTCCAGGGCCAGATCATCCAGAGCGCCGGGGTTTGTGCTGCAGCTATTGCAGAGCCACACTCATGCCTCAGGGAGAATTTGTGTTAATTTTAGGAGCGAAAGGCGCTGTTAGTTTTCCATTTTCCTTCTTTTATAACTTTCGGGGAGGAAAGTTGTCGGTCGTCCAATGAACTTTTCTCTATTTCCCATTTTAGTATTAACCACAGCTGCTGCAGTCTTCATGGAAAGCACAAAAAATAAATTACATCCAGCTGTTGCAAACGTCTCTTCTTTGCTTCTCCTGCCCCTCAAATCTCCCCTCTGGGCATTGGACACAGCAAGACTTGCAGGGTTTGAGCCGTTCGAGTGGCTGAGTCTGGTTACGCTCCGCTGGTGTCCTGGCCACCGGGATCCTGAAGGTTTTGACAGGTGACTGGGGTGGGATGGAGGGGGTGGAAATGCCTTTTGGCTGTCCCTAGAGTCAAATTAGCTACGGTGGGCATTGACAGCAGTTTGGCCACTGCGAGTAAATATACGCTGGCCTTTGTCTCTCCCTCCCATCATTGCGTAGACCAGAGGTTATATTCGTTCATGACACGCTGATGATGATGTTGCCATGACCCCTGTATTGCTGACAGAAGTGTTTAATCTGCAAAGGCTTTTTATTCCTGGTCTTCCCAAACGGGTCTAGAAAATCACTGAATTATTTAGTTCTGGGAATAGTCAGGCACCCAGGAGATGTCTGTGGCTGCAGTAATAGAAAATGCAGATCCTGGAGCAGGGGATTCATAGAATCAAAGAATGTTTTGGGTTGGAAGAGACCTTCAAGATCATCCTGTCCCAACCCCCCTGCCTTGGGCAGGGACACGTTCCACTACACCAGGTTGCCCAAAGCCTCATCCAACCTGGCCTGGAACACTTCCAGGGATGGGGCAGCCACAGCTTCTCTGGGAAACCTGTGCCAGTGCCTCACCACCCTCAGAGGGAAGAATTTCTTCCTTAGATCCCATCAAAATCTCCCCTTTTCAGTTCAAAGCCATTGCCCCGTGTCCTGTCACTCCACACCCTTGTCCAAAGCCCCTCTCCAGCTTCCCTGTAGCCCCTTTAGGTACTGGGAGGTGCTGGAAGGTCTCCCTGGAGCCTTCTCTTCTCCAGGCTGAACAGCCCCAACTCTCTCAGCCTGTCTCCAGAGCAGAGGTGCTCCAGCCCTCAGATCATCTTTATGACCCTCCTCTGGACCTGCTCCAACAGCTCCATGTCCTTCTGATGTTGGGGGCCTCAGAAGTTGGGAAGCTCCAGAGCTGTTCAATGGGAGATCGTCACGGTGATGCAGGGCTCAGCATCTGTAAGCTGAGGCACACAAGGGAAGATATGACTCATCACATAAGATCTGCAGATGTCCAAGCATTTATGAAGTTGGGCAAGGCTGTTTGTCCTAGCTTAAGATGTGGGGAAACTGAGTCACAGAGAGAAAGTCTGGGTTAGAACCAGAAGCCAGGCATCCTGCACTCTGAGTCCTGTACCAGTTTTACTGGTTTGTGCTGCATTTCTTCTCTGCAAGGATGCTGAGTACTCTATAGGGAGTCACAGAGGCACCTTCTCACTCTCTGGACAGATAATCTCCTGGGAGGGATGGTACTCCAAGATGTTGAGATGCTCTTTGCCAGCTGTACCTGAACAGGACAGAGCCCCTGTGATTACCCCAGCTCAAATCTCATCCAACAGAGATGGATCTCATGGCCAGGAAGGCTACCCGGTCCTCATAGGCACAGAGCAGCCCTCTGTATCCCTGTCTTCTCTCCCCACTTCTCGTTAGTCTGTCATGAACCTCAGGCAGGAACAGGCACTTCTTTTGTGTTTTTGTAGCCCGTGGCACCACGGGACCGTGATCGATGACTCTTGTGGCTGCTCCATCCCTGGAAGCGTTCAAGGCCAGGTTGGATGGGGCTTTGAGCAACCTGGTGTAGTGGAAGGTGTCCCTGCCCATGGCAGGGGGATTGGAACTGGATGATCTTTGAGGTCCCTTCCCACCCAACCCATTCTGCGATTCTATGATTCTCCAATGTGAAAGCCCAAATTCTGCTTTAAGCAAGGAGCTGTCTGTTTCTCACAGTGGGAGGAGATCCACAAACTGCCTCTCTTTGCACCTCCAGCTACGGGGCTGCCCAAAAGCAGCACCGTTCATGCTCTCAGCCCAACCCACAGCAAATTAAACATTTCTTGCATAGCACCCGGGGTTTGACAGCCTGTTTCCAACACTGGAGGAGGCATCGGTGCTGATGAATTCGGTTTTGCACACAAGGTCTCTTGTTCAGCGTGGGGCAGAGGTGGTTGGGCAAGTGTGGGAGAGATGGAGTAGGAGGATGAGATGAACGAGGGCCGTTGTTTCACTCCTGATTACTTTCAGGGGGATGCTGGATGTTTACCAGCCGTGTACAAATGGCTTGGATTCAGTCTTTAAAATCATTTGCACTTCTGGGCTCTGTTGGCTTTGACAGCAAGACCTGTATCCCCCATGATCGTTCCGGTTTGGCACCCAGGGGGATGCTGTGGTCAGAAAGACACATGTGAATGGAAGCTCTTTCAGCTGCTCCTTCTCCTCTCCTGCATGGATCTGGCTCAGCCCCTTCCAGCTGGGATTTGTTTCAAGCTCATTTGCTGCCCGAACATAGAGAAGAAGCAGTAAAGAATGCAAGGCAGCTCCTGAGCTTTGAATAGTTCAGGACGTGAATCAAGGGCTGCAGTTTATTTAAAGGGAAACACTCCAATCCTAAACTTCCAAGGGCACAGGTATCTATTGGATACGGCAATACCCAGCTGTGGTTATTCTTGACTGCAGTTTCCAATGGCAAAGCTGTGCACTGGACACGGAAAATGGTGGAGAAACTGCAATTTGTACCTTGTACAATTTGTAAACAAGCCAAATTTGTTCCAAGGTGGAGACAGCTGGAAGATCCCCAGATCCAAAATCTCAGTCTCTGTTCAAGCCCATAAATGGTTCCTGCCCCAGCAGCCTCCTTTGACACCGTGTCTGCGAGCTGTAACCCACCTCACAGGCACTCCCTGCATGGTCCTCTTCTGGGAGAGCTCCCTGGCACCTCTTTGCAGACACACCATCCACGTGGGAAATCCCAGTGGCATGGGAATCTATTTTCTTAGTGAACACACTTGTCATGAGGGGTTGGCAGAGTAAAACACAGAATGTTTGGTGTCTCCTGTTCACCTTGGTTCATGAATACCCTCCAATGCCACATTTCCAGGTTTGATGTCACATTTTTTCAGGAATCCCCCATGAGCACCTCTTTGTCTCCATTTTTTCTTCCTGCTTGTTTTTATTTTTCGACTTTTAAAGTATTTTTTTTTTTTTAACCCTTCCCCATTGTCTCTCTGGACACAATGGCAGGAGCTGGAGAAAAGCCATTTCTCCATCTCTTCCATGGACCCTGTGCCTCTGCTTTGAGCATGTGTCTGTGGTGGGTCTCCTAGCACAAACTTCCTGCAGAGCAACTAGCCGGGGATAATTCACAGTGAGGCCATGTTGGACCAAGACTTTCACTTTGGTTAACATATCCAAGGGTCTCAGAATCTTTCAAGCACCTAAATTAAATGCGTAGGTCTCTCCCAAGAGACAAGAACCTCATGAGATGAATCTAGGTCCTCCTTTGGACCGTGGAGGAAGTCTGAGATCAGGTCTCATGTTAGAGCGCATATAGACTCTCTTTCTAGGCTTGACTTCCAGCTGCTAACCCACCTTCAGGCTGGATTATATTTTTCCTCTGTGATGGTGCCTCTTGGGATGTCTGAAGTCTGGGAACGTTGTACACCTGAAGAGTTCAAGGGTGGTGAGGCACTGGAACAGGTTGTCCAGAGAAGTTGGGGCTGCCCCATCCCTGGAAGTGTTCAAGGCCAGGCTGGATGAGGCTTTGGGCAACCTGGTGTAGTGGAAGGTGTCCCTGTCCATGGCAGGGGGGTTGGAACTAGATCATCTTTGAGGTCCCTTCCAACTCAAACCATTCTGTGATTCTATGATTCTACGAATTCGTATCTGTGGCTACTGGGGAGTGAACATTGAATACCAGAGAATGTCTTACAGTGCAGTGAAAAGGGAAGCTTGCCTGGCATTGACCTTTCATTTCTCCTGGTGCACATCCGGGGTGGGCACTTGGCAAAGCAAAGCTGTGAGAGGGGCACGATTTCCCCCTCCCTGCTGGGACTCCATGAGCACCTGCATCATACCAAGCCTGGTGGGATTGCTCATTGATGGGGCTGCCCTATCCATAGAATCATAGAATCATAGAATGGTTAGGGCTGGAAGAGACCTTCAAAGGTCATCTAGTCCAACCCCCCTGCAAGGAACAGGGATATCTCCAACTAGATCAGGTTGCTCAGGGCCTCGTCCAACCTGGCCTTGAATGTCTCCAGGGATGGAGCATCCACCACCTCTCTGGGCAACCTGTTCCAGTGTTCTACAACTCTCATGGTAAAAAATTTTTTCCTAATATCCAACCTGAATCTACCTCCCTCTATTTTAAAACCATTACCCCTTGTCCTATCACAACTGGCCCTCCTGAACAGCCTCTCCCCATCTTTCCTGTAGGCCCCCTTGAGGTACTGGAAGACCGCTATAAGGTCACCCCGGAGCCTCCTCTTCTCCAGGCTGAACAGCCCCAACTCTTTCAGCCTGTCCTCATAGGAAAGGTGCTCCAGCCCTCTTATCATCTTCGTGGCCCTCCTCTGGACCCTCTCCAACTGGTCCATGTCCTTCTTATGTTGGGGCCTCCAGAGCTGGACGCAGTACTCCAGGTGAGGTCTCACGAGGGCAGAGTAGAGGGGGAGATCATTCCTTCTCTCTTATCCCCACTCCACCTTCACTCTTCTTCACGCTGTGTCCTGTTCGTGCAGAGCCAGGGGTAATCAGCTTACGAGTTGATTTGCTGGTGAATCATAGAATCATAGAATGGCACAGGCTGGAAGGGACCTCAGAGATCATCTAATCCAACCTCCCTGTCATGAGCAGGGACGCCTCTCAACTAGACCAGGCTACTCAAGGCTTTGTCCAACCTGGCCTTGAACACCTCCAGGGAGGGGGCATCCACAACCTCTCTGGGCAATTTATTCCAAAGTCTCACCACCCTCGTACTGAAATGATTTGGTTGTTGCTGGTGTTAGGAAGTGCAGGCAGATGACTGGGTTGCCTGTATATCTTAACACCCAGTGAGTGGGTCTTGGTTCTCCTATGGCATTGCCATTACACAATCGCCCTGGGAAGTGGGCAGCAGAATCCGGAGCATTTAGAAACCCAGGACAGAAACATCTGGATTTTCCACCATACAAAAAAAATGCTGATAGTTTTTTTGAGTGTCAGAGTTGGTCTTGGTGCTGGGAAGGTCTCCCATGTTTGTTGATCATCAAAGAGAACTGAGTTGTAATTGGGATGTACCTTACAAAGAAGCAAGTTTGGATCTGACGTGGAGCGAGAGTTAAATACGTGGATGCAGCAGCAAGAAGAGGCTAAAAGAGCAGTGCGTGAGAGCTGGTGGCTCATCTTGCCATGTTGGTGGAAAGCTCTTAGCCCAACCTCATAAAAACAAAGGCAAACTGATGTGTGCAGCATCCACGTGCCTCAGATGTCACTGATGTGGCCACCGAGGTCACAAAATCGAGTTCCCTGGGACAGGGTCAGCCCCATCTCTGGGAGTGCAGAAAGCTGAAGCTGTGTCGGGGTTGCTGGGGGCTGCTCGCTGTTCTGGAGCAAGAGTGTGGTGAGAATCTCCAGTGATGCGCAGCCAAAGGCTGGCAAGTATCAGATGCTGGGTACGGATGAAGATGGTTTCTCATCCCTCCTCTGCAAACCAGAGAGACATCCCAGCGTGGTAAGCCTTAGTGATCTCGGTGGTGGTGGAAGTATGTGGAAGTATAGGTGTTTCATCAAATCTCATTTCATTACTGGGGTTATTTATCCTACATGCCCATGGTGGGAAGAATTACCCGCTAGAAAGGCTCTCTGTTGACGGTGGAGGAGCTGCACAAACCTTCTCTGATGTTGCAGGCACAGCGTTGGAAGAGTGGAGTTTTTGTCCTGAGGGTCACTCCAGGAGATAAAATTCATTGTTCATTTGGGACAGAGGAAGTCAGAAGGGGGAAGTCCCTGGAGAGGAACTTTTTACAAGGGTATATAGTGACAAGACAAGGGGCAATGGCTTTAAACTGGAAGAGGGGAGATTTCCATGGGATCTAAGGAAGAAATTCTTCCCTCTGAGGGTGGTGAGGCACTGGGACAGGTTGCCCAGAGAAGCTGTGGCTGCCCCATCCCTGGAAGTGTTCAAGGCCAGGCTGGATGAGGCTTTGGGCAACCTGGTGTAGTGGAAGGTGTCCCTGCCCATGGGGTTCTCAAAGATCATCTAGTCCAACCCCCCTGCCATGGTCAGAGCATCATGGCACCATGTTCTCCAGCAGGTCTTGTAGGACCTCATCACCTGTGTTCTCCCATTAGCTGTAGAACCTCAGTGGTCTTGCTTCAGATAAAGAGAAAATCGTGCGCCTCGATGTCACCCCTGCATTCCTGGGCTGTCATGATCAGTGTCCTTGGGGATGAGATCACGGCGAAAACCTCCTACAGCCTCAACTGCCACTAGGGTTTCTCTTGCCTGTCCCAGCCCCAATCCCACGCCCTGAATCTTGCACTGGGAATACACTTCTGGCCACGTGTGACCATGGCTGACAGCTTCCCATGCTTCAAAAAGTGATGTGAAACCACAAGAAACAGCACGATCGCTGTGCTGCTGACTCTGAGCTCTCTCTGGTCCCTGGTGAAGCTGATGCCTACCCTTGGGAGAACAATTATGTTTAGGAGGACTTTCCAGGCTGTAAGTGTCAGTGCAGTGTATGGAAAAGGCTGCACCAAAGCAAGAGAGGCCAGCGGAAATAGATGGATTTAAAAATAGCAGAGACAGAGGAGATGGGCTGGATGAGATTCAGTAGCTCACAGAGAGGCGGGAGCACAGGGATCAAATTAGCATGGGGAAGGATTAATTTAGACCCCGTTCCTATATGGGTGGTGAGACGCCAGCCCTGGGCAGGGCTTTCCCCTGCAGAGACACCCCCCCCACGCCGTGGCACTGCTGCCTCTCCCCACCCAGGGGGTTCCCCACTGACTCGTGTCCGAACACGGCTCCCACCCGGCTCCACGACATCCCCTTTCTGCGGGGCACCAGCTCCCACCTAAACCCACCCCACGTCCCTCCTTGCAGAGCTGGCGGCTGGCAGCACCCTAAGGCTTGTCCCCCCAGGGAAGCTCTCCCCTGGCTGGCAGGAGCCTGGAGACCTGCTGCTGCCCTGGGCTGAGGGGGGACATCATCCCACCCCACGGGACTCATCCCACCCCACGGCCCGTGGAACGGTCTCGCTGCTCCCCCCACTGCCCGGCTCCCGCCCGTGCCTCTCTCCAGCCTTCCCCTCCCGCAGCCCACGC
Source organism: Tauraco erythrolophus (assembly GCF_009769465.1). Lineage (NCBI taxonomy): Eukaryota > Metazoa > Chordata > Aves > Musophagiformes > Musophagidae > Tauraco > Tauraco erythrolophus. The sequence continues at coordinate 135,484,220 of NC_141465.1, read as the reverse complement.
CACGGCGGGATCGGGACCCGGGGAGCCAGGAGGGCAGGGCGGGCAGTTGGGCTCCACCACACCAGCCCTGGATGCCCCACGGTGCTGGTGGCACAGGGCTCCCGCGGCTGCGCTGCCCGCAGACCGCAGCGTGCAGCAGGTCGGGGTGAAGACCTCGGAGCCTCCGTGTGCAGGGAAGAGGTGTCTCCCCTTCCACTTGCTGTGGGAATGGTGCTCGTCCAGGTCAGTCCTCTCCGGTGCAAGGAGGTGAGTGGACCGAAGAGCTGGCTGGGGCCAGACAGCAGATGGGTTTGATCTTCCTGGGGCAGGAACTGGAGCTTCAGGGTTCATGGATGTGCACTGGTCCCTTCTTGGCCCTGACATCGTTCTGCAGGGGGGCTGATGTTGCTCCCACCCATGGCTTTCTGCCTCTGCTCTCTGACCCCACTGTGTCACCCTCTCCGGTGGGTGAGTCACCAGGGACCCAGCACGAAGCATTCAGAGACTTGATGAAGGTCTTACATGGGCTTCTTCTTCTCCGTGATGGGCGCTGTAGCCCAGTAAACACAGCATTGCCACTGCTAGGGCCAGCTTGCGGGCCTTGTACTGGGTCTGTAGGACCTTGGGGATGGGTTCTGCCAGTCCTACTTGGTGTTATTTTGCCTTGAGCTGCCTGAAGCTTAAGTTTTTTTCCCTTGATTTCATTGTAACTGCATTTTTGTTCATAACCAACTGCCTGTGACTAATTTGTTTTACTTCTGCTTGTCTTCAAGGGTGTAACTGGAGTTTCACGTAGACACGGAATGAACAATTCGTCTGTGCGGAGTGAAATATTTGTGCCTCTCCTGGACTGGTGCAGGATGGAACAACAGAGGCACGGTGTGACAGCAGAGGTCCTGAGCAGGGGGATGTGGGATGAGAGGGGGCCACAGGCTAGTGCAGGAGCCCCCGGGGCTCTTTCTGGGTGCAGCGAGGGCCAGTGGCACCAGAAGGGATCTGTATTTCCAAGCCAAGCGTGGTAACGAGGCTGGCTGGGGCCAGGAGACAAAAAAAAATGAAGCAAAGACAGATGCATGCACCACATTTAGAATCATAGAATCACAGAATGGTTTGGGTTGGAAGGGACCTTAAAGATCATCTAGTTCCAACCCCCCTGCCATGGGCAGGGACACCCTCCACTACCCAGAACATTTCACCCAGAACATTTCCTTTTCATTACTTCTTGATGGGACCATCCCCTCTCCGACCCTCTGCCTTCACATCTTTGTCTTGGCTTTCTCCTTTCCTGCTGATTCCTGAAGCTCAGGTGGGCTCACCGCTTCTTACGTTGTCTCTGCAAACGCTTCGAGGCTCCCGGTGATGGAAGAGAGCTCTCAGCATCCCTGGGGATGCCAGCCGGGTGGCAAATTGTTCCTGGTGGCAAGAACTGCTCGTGGTATCTACATGGTTGCCAGCAGCCGATTCTGCTGACGTTGGAGAGGAGCCTGGCAGGAAGAGGAACAGGCGCTGATTTTGCAGGGACCTGGCTTTGCCTGCGTGGAAACACTGTTCCTGTTTAACAGGGTGGGATTGCTGTGCTCTCCGCGGATTCATAGAATCATGGAATCACAGAATGATTTGGATTGGAAAGATCCTTAAAGATTATCCAGTTCCAACCCCCCTGCCATGGGCAGGGACACCCTCCACTACACCAGGTTGCTCAAAGCCTCATCCAACCTGGCCTCGAACACTTCCAGGGATGGGGCAGCCAGAACTCTGGGCAATCCATTCCAGTCTTTCACCACTGTCATTGTAAAAGATTCCTTCCTTAGATCCCATCGGAATCTCCCCTCTTCCAGTTTAAAGCCATTGCCCCGTGTCCTGTCACTACACACCCTTGTCCAAAGCCCCTCTCCTGCTTCCCTGTAGACCCTTTAGGTACTGGAAGGTGCTGGAAGGTCTCCCTGGAGCCTTCTCTCCTCCAGGCTGAACAGCCCCAACTGTCTCAGCCTGTCTCCAGAGCAGAGGTGCTCCAGCCCTTGGATCATCTCCGTGGCCTCCTCTGGACCTGCTCCAACAGCTCCATGTCCTTAATCTCCCAGCTGTGCTCGCTTACAGCATCCACAATTCCTTGATGTGCTGCTTGGTTGGTGCAGGGTGTTGCATAGTTAAAGGGGCATTTTGGGAACAACACAGGCTGCTGGTTTTTCCAGGATGAGGCAGCCAGACCTGTGACTCTCCAAAGCCTAAAGCAAGTGTCGCTCTGGCAGGGTGACACTATCGGGGGCAATCGCGTTCTCGGGCGGCTGATGCTGCTCTGATGCTACAGGGAGGGGAGCAGCACAACGTAGGGGGGCTGCAGTCCTGCCCCCGCCCCTGCAAGCACTACTTCCAAGCTGATGGGAACCCAAAAGGATATTTTTTCCCCCAGCAGTGTTGTCTTCTGCTGCAGATCGTGCCCCGTGATATACCAGGGGCACACTTGGAGCCCACCTTGAGCTGTGAGCAGGGGTTGATCCTCCTGGCTGCATCACCCCTGCCTATAATATCAGTTTATTTTTCGAATAATTGGGTGAATTTCCATGAACCAGGGTTACTTCTGCCCAGCATCTAGCAGAGGGTGGCACAGATGTGAGTGATGCCCTGGGGCTCTGCATTTATCTTCTCTCTTGGTTCATCCTGGCAAGAAAGACACTCAGAGTCTGCCAAGTATTGTTTAAAATTTGATTTATTAGAGTTAACACTAGAAAGAAGGAGAGGATAGTATAGATAATCCCAAGTCCCTTCAGATGCTGAGGACCCCAATTTGTGCAGCACTGAATGGGTGCCCGACCAGTGTCAGCACACTGAGAGAGACCATGTGTCTTTTCAGGTTTCGTTTTAAAAGCTTTGGTCAATGCTGCTGTTCTGCCAGAGCGCAGGGAGAGGGAGTCCTTCTCCTTCTCTCTGAAGCAGCTTCAGGATCCTCTTCTTTTGATGAAGGTTCCCCCGACTGCCCAAATCTCAGTTGCCATGAGGAATCTCTGAACCATTTGTCTCTTTCCCAAGAAAGGAGGGAAAGAGAGAAAGGGAGGAGCTGGGATCTGCAGGAGAACTTTGCAGGATGAGTGTAGGACAGGAGTGACTTAGGGAAGCTCTCTCATATAAAATCCTAGCATCATAAAATCATAGAATCACAGACTGGTTTGGGTTGGAAGGGACCTCAAAGACCATCCAGTTCCAACCTCCCTGCCATGGGCAGGGACACCTTCCACTACACCAGGTTGCTCAAAGCCCCTGACTTTGAAGTGGAACATAACATACTTCCTCCATCCTTGATCATTATCAAAACCACAGAGGTTTTGTGCTGGGTCCCTGGTGACTCACTCACCGGAGAGGGTGACACAGTGGGGTCAGAGAGCAGAGGCAGAAAGCCATGGGTGGGAGCAACATCAGCCCCTCTGCAGAACGATGTCAGGGCCAAGAAGGGACCAGTGCACATCCACGAACCCCGAAGCTCCAGGAAGATCAAACCCATCTGCTGCCTGGCCCCAGCCAGCTCTTCGGTCCACTCTTCTCCTTGCACCGGAGAGGACTGACCTGGACGAGCACCATTCCCACAGCAAGTGGAAGGGGAGACACCTCTTCCCTGCACACGGAGGCTCCGAGGTCTTCACCCCGACCTGCCGCACGCTGCGGTCTGCGGGCAGCGCAGCCGCGGGAGCCCTGTGCCACCAGCACCGTGGGGCATCCAGGGCTGGTGCGGTGGAGCCCAACTGCCCAACCTGCCCTCCTGGCTCCCCGGGTCCCGATCCCGCCGTGGCGTGGGCTGCGGGAGGGGAAGGCTGGAGAGAGGCACGGGCGGGAGCCGGGCAGTGGGGGGAGCAGCGAGACCGTTCCACGGGCCGTGGGGTGGGATGAGTCCCGTGGGGTGGGATGATGTCCCCCCTCAGCGCAGGGCAGCAGCAGGTCTCCAGGCTCCTGCCAGCCAGGAGAGAGCTTCCCCGGGGGGACAAGCCTTAGGGTGCTGCCAGCCGCCAGCTCTGCAAGGCGGGACGTGGGGTGGGTTTAGGTGGGAGCTGGTGCCCCGCAGAAAGGGGATGTCGTGGAGCCAGGTGGGAGCCGTGTTCGGACACGAGTCAGTGGGGAACCCCCTGGGTGGGGAGAGGCAGCAGTGCCACGGCGTGGGGGGGGGTCTCTGCAGGGGAAAGCCCTGCCCAGGGCTGGTGTCTCACCACCCATATAGGAATGGGGTCTAAATTAATCCTTCCACTCTGTAGTTTGATCCCTGTGCTGCCGTCTCTCTGTGAGCTACTGAATCTCATCCAGCCCATCTCCTCTGTCTCTGCTATTTTTAAATCCATCTATGTCCAACTGTCTCTCTGTTCCCACCTTGCAGCCCTTTACTGGAGGAAGAAACCTGTAGACCCGAGGACAACCCTTGGGGAGCCGCAGAACCAGTCCTGCAGTCACGGAAACCCTTTAACACCCAGTGTTGGAGCCAACACGGAGCTCAGAGCATTCCTGAAGGATGCAAAGAGAAGAAAAGGCCACATCCCTCCATGTACCACGTCCTGGTTGGCTGTGTGTAATTTAAGCCCTGGTGCTGGTAGTATCTGCCATGCATTTTTTTTCCTCTATTCTGGATTGTCAGTCCTTTTGGGTGGAAAAAATCAAAGTCCAGGCGTCTGGTGGTCATCCCAATGTGCTTCAAAAGTGGTGGCTATATTGAGAAGAGGGACGTGCTGCCCTCCCTTGCTGTAGCTGTTAGTCACTACGTCACGAGGTGCCAGATCTCCTGCTTTTGGGGCACGTCCATGTGTCCTTGAAGGACGTGCCAGGGTGCATAGCCCAACCCAAGCAGCAAGAAATTTCTTTAGCAGAGGATGGGAAGGGCTGGCTTCCAAAAAGGCACTAGAAATGGGGAAAAAAAAAAAAAAGGGCTGGAGCCATCAGAGGGGCTCGCAGTGACACGCTTCTGGTCTCCCACTCAGATCTGATCCAAAACTGCAGCCTCACATCAAACGCCAACCAGAAAGGGTGGGTTGGTGGTTTTTTTTGGCTTGTAGGGAAGTGTTTTATTTTCTTTAACTAGTTCGATCTGAACTGGATGGAGCCCAAACATTTCCTCTCTCGCCAGCGAGCCCGGAGCCGTGCCGTGCGTGCTGGAAGCCGACAGCCTCGGTGGTGTCGGTGCAACCACCAGCAAAACCTACTGATCGACCCAAAAACCCCCCACAGATCTGACACGACACCTTTCGTGCTCAGGGAATGGATGTTTTGAATGAAACATCAGCAGTTCCTGCACAGATCCCCCTCCTCTCCTGACTTTGCAATTGCTGGTGGTTGGGAAAATCCCTGCAGAGTAACTCGGACCTGCTCGAACAGCCCCTTGCATCGGAATAACCAGCCGAAGCAAGAAGTTTTACTCTCTATATATCCAGGATGGAGCAATTAGAGCCTGTCAGGCTTATCACAGCCTGTCTGCGGTGATTTAGGTTAGATATAAGAAAGAAATTCTTTACATTGAGGGTGGTGAGGCACTGGCACAGGTTGCCCAGAGAAGCTGTGGCTGCCCCATCCCTGGAAGTGTTCAAGGCCAGGTTGGATGAGGCTTTGGGCAACCTGGTGTAGTGGAAGGTGTCCCTGCCCATGGCAGGGGGGTTGGAACTAGATGATCTTTGAGGTGCCTTCCAACCCAAACCATTCCATGATTCTATGATTTACCAGGCATCTGAGCACCTATGCTCACATCTCCGGGTGCCTCGTGCTCGCCTTTCTTAAGGACATGATGCTTCCCACAGGGATCCGCTGGGTGAAGGGGGAATTAAAGGCATGTGTTATTCACTGACACAGTCTGTCAACAGCCCAGCTTCCCGAGGAGCAACGGCTCAAGGTCTCACCTTCGAGGGAGGATCTGCTCCATCACGGCGTGGCAGCTCGCCCAGGGGAAGCCAATGCTGCAGCCCACCTCGGAGACAGCTGTGATTTATTTGGGAGCTGGATTTCTGCTTCTGCGCGACGGGGCAGTGAGACGTGGGGTCGGGGCGATGAGCCAGGCTGCACCAAGGAGGCAGGGAGGTGGTCCCACGGCAGGGAGGTGGTCCCACGCTTCCAGCAGCCCTCCTGTAGCCGCTCCGACACTGCGTCTCCAAACCAACCTGGGAGGCAGGTCCCAGCCCCGCCGCGGCTTTGCCTTCTCGAAGGAACCCCGGTGCTTTCCTCCTGGTGCCCAGGGTTCAGCACACAGCACAGCCCTTCCCCTGACCTGTGTGCAGAAGACTAATCAGATGCACATGGGGATGTTCAATCAGCTCCATTCCTGGATACCTGCTTGCTACCCACCCAGCAAACTTCCCTGCAACCACAGCCCGTTTTTGGCCTGGGGTGTCTTGTTCCACCTCTAAACCCTACGGCCTTTGGCTTGCAGACACTTTATTTCCATCCTCTCGGCTCTCATCCCTGCCCTATAAATGGAAAGGCTTAGACAGACACTGCTGCGCGTTTAGGGCTGGGTGACCACGAGATTTACTGAGGCAAACCCATCAGCTGACCTATCCTGACACACTCATTAAAGGAATTATTTTCCACTGACATTCAATCTGTGTCTGCACGGGGTGGGAGGGAGAAGGAAAAAAAAAAAAAAAGGGTGAGCTGGTGTGTTTTGCATAACTGGTGAATGAAAAGCACACCAGTCGGTGTCCTGGGAGATGGGGACATGTCTCAGCCATACCTGTATCACTGTCTGCTACGCTCTTTATCAGGGTGTGTAGTGACAGAACAAGGGGTAACAATTTTAAACTGACAGAGGGGAGATTTGGATTAGATATTAGGAAGAAATTCTTTACTGTGAGGGTGGAACAGGTTGCCCAGAGAAGTTGTGGCCCATCCCTGGAAGTGTTCAAAGCCAGGTTGGATGAGGCTTTGGGCAACCTGGTGTAGTGGAAGGTGTCCCTGCCCATGGCAGGGGGGTTGGAACTGGGTGATCTTTGAGGTCCCTTCCAATCCAAACCATTCTATGATTCTGCCTCCAGCCGTTTCTCCTGGGTACAGTTGGATGGGTTGGATCTACGAAGACCTCTCTTTATTCCCGTAGGAGATTCCCTTTTGAGCAGCCAGCGTGAGCACTGTAGAGAGAAAGCTTCTCAAAGCAGATCTGAGGATCAGTACCGTGATGGAGGGAGGCCCTACCACATGCTGTGCAATACTTTCTAATGTTTAAACAGCTTTTCCCTCTAGGAGACCAAAGGACTTGTTGTTACACCTTCAACAGGGTTTGCATAGGATGCGACCAGCTCTGGGGTGCAGCACAGCCCCCGGTATGAACTGTGGTGATGGGAAGGGATGGCACAAGCCTGGGAGGCACTGGCAGAGCAGAGGGGACCATGCCCTTGTCCATCAGGGTTAGAGGCCATCGAGGGCTGGAGCAATGCACTTGCCAGTGTGCACGTCCCATGCTGGGGATGGACACCAACCATGTCAGTTCTGAGCTCATCTGGAGGACATAAGGAGGAGGAGATGGCTGGGGACTCTGCCTGATCACAGGATGTTTAGGTGGATGATGCTGCATGAGCAAAGGCAAATGAGATCCTCAGATGCATCTGGAAGGGTGTTTTCAGCAGATCAGAGAAGGCTTAGAGCAACGGCACAGACCCTTTGGGATACCTTCTCCTGCACAGCCACTTCGCGGGCAGCATGGAGAGATCAGCCCAAATCCTTGGATGGACCAAACTCTTGCTGCTCCCAATGGCTGTCAGAAACCGATTTGTACATCCAGGGAGTCTGACGGAGCAGGAATGAGAATTTGGGTATCCAATGCCTAATCTAGTGCTCTAAACACTCAAGCATCCCCTCCCCTGACCTGCCAGTCCCATGTTGTCCCTACAGAGCTCCCTGCCAGCAGTGCTGCCCATGAAGGTTCATCTCCATGTGCCCTTCTTAGCATAGATAAACCCAAATCAGAGACAATTCTAGGCTGCAGCATCCACTCCCAGGCTTCCTGAGGCCTCTTAGCACCGGATTTTTAATTGGGAATATTTCCACGGGCCCATGGAGATTGTGGGTCATCTAGGGTGCATTGGAGACCAGTCTTCAGCCCTTTGAACCTTGAATGTCATCTCCAGAACCCAAGTGTTCTGCCCGTGCTTGTCTTCTGTATTAAATTGCCATTTTTCTGTTAGGTTGGAGAAAGGGACAGAGGAGGGTCAAAGCTCTCCGTGGTGTCGTGGATGTCTCCTCTACCTGCAGAGCTGTCCTCTAAAGGAGTATTGCTAAAAAGATGTCAAGAAAACTCCTCTTTTTTGACAGCCTAACGGATTTGAGCAGTGTAGGCCTCCTGAATTTTTGCTGCTCTGAAATCAAACTCAGCTCCAAGTATGTTTTTGTATTCTGGTGATGAAAACACTGCTTTCTGCCTCATCCCACTGCATCCTTTAGTACAAGACACCATGTTTCTTAAGACAGGTTTCTATTCCCCCTTGTATATTCTCTTAGCCGTGTGTCTTTTGAAACCAGAGACAGGTTCACGCCCCAAGGGACCTACACCAAGCTCCAGTGACTAGATTTTCATCTCCGTGATGGATCAACCTGAAGATACATTTGAGCAAGGTAGAGATCTGAACTTGGTACTGAGATCTGAACTTACATTCCTAATGGGCTGGTTTCACATACTGGGTGCTGAGTCTTAAAGCTTGTCCATAAAACACCCAGTTTACACTAGAAAGAAAGCCCAGGTAGGCACACAGCAGATGCATTCTTGGGTTCAGGTCATAGCTGCTTGGACTCAGAGCTGTTTCAGCTCGCTTTTGATTGCCTCAATTGGATGTTTTTGTTTGGGTTGAATCTGTGCTGAGTTGGCCCGCTGTAATCTGCAGCCTTAAACTCTATACCTTCCATAAAAAGTATTTCTAACGGGATAGGGATCTACTAAGACCCTACTGAAGTTCGCTTGAAATGCCACGTTCCTGCAGTTCCTGCAGTTTTGATCAAGAAAAATCAAGTCAACCTGGAGCAAGTGCTGTTGAGCAGTGATGGATTCTTCAAGACATGACAGGTTCGGAGAGGGGACATTGATCTATCGGTTGCTGGACACTGATAGATCAAAGATGGTGTTGATGTGAAAAAAAAGGTCAGCATCATCCTGGGATGCATGTCCTGCAAACAGTCTACCTGCAGTTGTATGCCTTGGGGAGCCTTTGGCTGTTGAGCTGTACACAGCCCAGTGCAGATACCAAAACAAGGGGAGGGCAGTGAAAAACTTGGAAAAAAATTATGGGACATACTGACAATCAGGAAAATGCAATTTTTGGGGAAAGATGGATTGAAATGGGATTTTTAGCCAGAAGAAACCAAGTGGAGACATAAGATGGCCTCCAAATACATAGACAAAGCTATTTTCAAGAGGAAAGGAATGAACTTCCATGCCCAGGATGCATAGCAGGAGATGTTACAGGCTTAAATCCTACCAATTAAGGTCAGACATTAGGGGAATATTATAAGGATGGAGAGAGAGGAGGCTGGAGAGGGCTTGCAGTTCCCATTGCTGGAGGTCGTAAAGCCCATGGTAGATAAACACGTACCATAGCTGGGCTTGCCTGGGGCAAGGGATGTCTCTGTGGCTTTTTGAGGACTCCGTGATTCCAAGTGAAAATGATTTGTTTAGTCTAGGAAAACAAAGGGTGAGACATCACTGCCTATAAGTACGTAGGGAGTCTGGAGAGGGAAGGGGTAGTAAACACACTGGAAAGGAAAAATGTGACTTTGAGACAACTTTGGGACGGTATGGACTAGTCTGGGTGATGGCTAGGCAGGAGGACTCCAAGCATCAGAAGGCCTTGTTCATGGCAGCAGGATCTCTTCCTCTTCCTAAAAGCAAACCCCAAATCCTCAAAGTGAGGAACTGAGCAAACTGGACTCACTCAAGGAGGAGCTCAGCAGTCTCTGGGTGAGGTTACGTGCCCGGGTGCAACTGAGGACTGCACCCAGGTTTCCAAATTCCTGTTGAGCACTTAATGAAGCTCAGTGAAAACATGTGATGAAACCATGGAAGGCCCTGAGTTTTGTATGGTTTCGACATAGGATTATGGTTTCAACATAGCTCAGGCTTGCTGTGATGGTGGAAGGTGTCTCCTAGTGAACATATCCCTCAAGCATTAAGTCAAACACATCCCAACCAGCACAAGCCATGACTGGGGCTGCAAACATCTGGTTCAGCTCAGACAGGACCGTCCTGCTGAAGGCAGCTGCTGTGTCCCTGCACGTTGGTGACCTCTCTGGCATTTTGCTTCAAATGAGGTCTACATCTGGACTCTTTCCTTCCACCTTTGGCTATCCAAGATCTCTTTTCAGGTTCTGCACCTTACACTCCCCTTGAGATATCAAGGCTTGCACCCGAGGTTACCCTAGACCTACCCCAGCGCTGTAAATCACGCAGGGTTGGATTTAATGCTGTTGTGTGGTGAACTGAAGGTCTTGTATCACATGAGCAGCTGCTGCAGCAGCTCACACGGGCTGCAGGGCACAGTAAGAGGCAGTTCCTCCTCTTTGGGTTTTCTGCTTGTCTCCTTGTTGAAGGAGAAATGGAGGCAGAGGGTGAGTGGCTGAATCTTACCCAGATGAGGGACGTGGTTATCCCATGAGTCATGGGCTACCTGGTAGTGTGGTCATCCCTGGATGTCTCCTTTTTAGTATGTGGCTGGACCTGCTGTCTGTGCACGTGGAGCTGGTCTGAGCTTGCAAATAGACCTGAGGCTTTGGTCCAGAGGAGGCCACGAAGATGATCCCAAGGGCTGGAGCACCTCTGCTCTGGAGACAGGCTGAGAGAGTTGGGGCTGTTCAGCCTGGAGAAGAGAAGGCTCCGGGGAGACCTTCCAGCACCTTCCAGTGCCTAAAGGGGCTACAGGAAAGCTGGAGAGGGGCTTTGGACAAGGGTGTGTAGTGACAGGACTCGGGCAATGGCTTTAAGCTGAAAGAGGGGAGATTTAGATTAGATCTAAGGAAGAAATTCTTTATAATGAGGATGGTGAGGCACTGGCACAGGTTGCCCAGAGAAGCTGTGGCTGCCCCATCCCTGGAAGTGTTCAAGGCCAGGTTGGATGGGGCTTTGGGCAACCTGGTGTAGTGGAAGGTGTCCCTGCCCATGGCAGGGGGGTTGGAACTAGATGATCTTGAAGGTCCCTTCCAACTCAAACCATTCCATGATTCTGTGATTCCTGGAAGGGCTGAGGTCCCTCACTGTGCCTTCCCCAGCCCTGGTGATCACAAAAGCCCTGGCTGCACCTAGGGACCATCACCAGGACAATTCACACATATGATATCTTCCTCTTGATGACCACTCCTCCAACCCTTGTGATGGAGCAGCTCTCCCTAGTGTTTCACTATTTTACCTCTCCCGCTTTCCCAAACGTGCATTTGGTAGCTGGGAGAGAGTGGAGACCTTGTGGGCCTCTGGGATGCATCCCTGCACAGCTGCTGACAGTTGGGGCCGGAGAAGGTCTCTGCTTCTTGGCTGCTCTTGACAGCCACCTTCACCCCTGCGACTCCTCCTTTGTCACTTTCCAGGGGACGGCTGCAGATCTCCAGGGGCTGGATCACTCCCACGGAGGGGACAGAATGAGATGGAAATTCCCGCCTGGAATGACTCACGCGCCGCGTGCACGGCTACGCCTGGAAAAAGCAACCCCTGGCAACTGCTTCCCATCCTTCCGCGGTGCTGGGGTGGGAAGAAAGGCTGGTCGGTTCCTTTGGGATCACACATTTTTTTGGCTTGCTGTGTTTTAATGGGGACGGGAAGCTGCATCCCCTTCTCCCACGCATCATCCTTTGCCCCGACATCACACCAAAGCGCCCGGCGGGGTTTACGCTGCGGGATGGGGAGAAGGAAAGAGGGAAAGGATGTCTTGGGGGGAGCTGGGCTGGTGTAAGAGTGCTCCTCCGAGCAGGAGTGGTCCTGCTGTGCTCAGTGCATTTCAAAGCGGCCACCCACGGGGAACCTCATCTCCTCCGGTCCCGTTTTAGGGGTAGGACTGTTGCGTGGGAACGAGCTGTCGGTGGGCCGTGCTGCGGAAGCTGCTGTGTACACGTTCCCAGCCTCCAGACATTCCCAGCCTAAACACAGGAGTGAGGGGGAGCCACCAACACGGTTGCTTTTTAGTTTGTTTTTTTTTTGTATTTTTTTTCTCCAAAATGGTTTTCCTCAGAAAATGCAAACTGGTTGAACTTGCCCTTGCACACACGTCTGTGAGCCTGTATGGTGCCTACCAGGTTTGGACACATTCCCGTTAGGAGGAGGCTTTGTATTTTTGCTGCTCTAAGATAAATCAGGCTGGAGTTTCACCCAGGTTGGGGAGGAGCAGCAGAGCTAGGAATGAGATCCCGGGAATAACTGCCCAATTCCTGGCTAGTAAGGCACAAAGCGTAGGGTGACTTTTTCTATTTTGCCCACAGCCCGCCCTTTTTTTTTTTTTTTTTCCTCTTTTCTTGATCCCAGAACAACTGCCGAAGCCCCAGCACATCGCAGGATGCAAAAGACATTTTCCTTCCCAGCTCCCGGCGAGACACAGCCCCGTTTTCCAGACGCAGCACCCAGGCTCTTTGCTCACAGTCACTGATGGTCCAGCACAAAGGTTCCTCTGTGCCATCGGCTCCGGGAACATCCGCAGGGCCTGGATGCAGCACTCGGTGCTGCGCGGTGCCAGTGCCACAACAGAGCAAGGTCTTACCCCTGCAGTGACCACCTCTCCAACACTCTCGCTTTTTCCCTGTGATTTCTTCCTCCATCTCACGTTCACTTTTGTGGTGTTTTGCCTCAAGATCAAGCAAAGCTGGCCATCCACCTCCCTGCCTTCATGTTGTCGTCGCTGACCATGAGAAGCAATCGTACCACTGCTCTTACGTCTGCTTCTCGCTCTCTTTAGAGTTAAGTTTTCTGGAAGATCCTCCTTTCTGAAAGACAGCCAGCTGTGTCCCGGGCTGCATCCAGAGCAGCGTGGGCAGCAGGGCGAGGGAGGGGATTCTGCCCCTCTGCTCTGCTCTCCTGAGACCCCCCTGCAGTGCTGCCTTCAGCTCTGGGGTCCCCAACACAAGAAGGACATGGAGCTGCTGGAGCGGGGCCAGAGGAGGCCACAGAGATGATCTGAGGGCTGGAGCACCTCTGCTCTGGAGACAGGCTGGGAGAGTTGGGGCTGTTCAGCCTGGAGAAGAGAAGGCTCTGGGGAGACCTTCCAGCACCTTCCAGTACCTGAAGGGGCTAGAAGCAAGCTGGAGAGGGGCTTTGGACAAGCGTGTGCAGTGACAGGATGTGGGGCAATGGATTTAAACTGAAAAAGGGGAGATTTAGATTAGATCTAAGGAAGAAATCTTTTACATTGAGAGTGGTGAAGCACTGGCACAGGTTGCCCAGAGAAGCTGTGGCTGCCCCATCCCTGGAAGTGTTCCAGGCCGGGCTGGATGAGGCTTTGGGCAACCTGGTGTAGTGGAAGGTGTCCCTGCCCGTGGCAGGGGGGTTGGAACTAGATGATCTTTAAAGTCCCTTCCAACTCAAACCATTTTATGGATCTATGATTCCTGCACAAGAGTCTCCTGAGCACCGAACCATTGCGTGTGCTTTGTAGGAAACATCTCTTGCTCGTGCCTCTCCAGCAAAGTCAGAACGCTCCTGTCTAGAAAACTATTTGTCAAGCAGGCAATACTGGAGATGGTTTAAGCAGAGAGGGAGCAGCATTAAACCAGCTTTGAGCGTGGGTTTTGGTTCTGAGGTGGAGCTGCAGAGCATAATCCGTGCTTGGCTTTGCTGGGGTGCAGGATTGATGCACCGGGAGAATAATAAACCGTCCCCCAGGCTGAATCTCTGGCTGATGATGACTGGAATTTGAGGAAATCCTGTGAGTTTCTAATCTTAGGCTGCTTTTCCTGGGTAGTTTATTCCTTTAAATAGAAAGGCTTAAATGGGATTGACTCCTACAATCCTTCTGCTCTGGACTAGCCTGTAATCTTTAGTGGCCAGCAACAGGCATGGGTGCTGCATTGCACATCCCTTCTGCTTCTGCTGTGAAGGGAAAACAAGGCTTAGGTGGGCTCACTTTCTGCTTCTTTGTCCCACCTCACGCACTTTTGGAGCCAACTTCAGACACACTCAATGGGCCGTAGCAGCCCATTTGTGAAACTGGGCAGGCAGAAAGAAGTTATAAATGACCCGTTGGAGAAAGCCTTTGAGTATAAGAACAACCCTTTACGAGACATTAGAGAATCCACATGGCAGAGAGCCTCTATGGCCACAGCCTGTCCTGGGTTTGACTCAGTTGAACCATTTGCCCAGAGCATCCCTCACTCTAAATATAATCCAAGGACGTCTAAAATGCAATGCACTACTAAACCCACAGTAGAAGAAGAATGCTCCAGAGATGCTGTTGAAAAGATGGTTGTACATGGGTAAGTCTGGAGGCTTCACCTCCAGGTAAGATACTCTGGAGCTCCTAATTGGGTTTTTAATTCAGAAAAGCATAATTAACAGAGTAATTTAACCAGGCATAAAAGCCAAAGGCAGAAAGGTCGCTAAGTGGCCAGAAATCACCCTGCTGAAGAAATTCCAAGCCAGCTGATTTGGAGTGGTGACATGATGTTACCACCTGGAGACCTATCCCAGCTCCGGGCCTGCCCCCTCGGAGCGGAAGGGAAGGAACACTGCTGTCTGCTGCTGTGCGTGTCCAGACCTCTCCCAGGTTTCTCCTGGGCTGTTCGAAGCCCATGTGCAATGGGAAAGGAGGGAGTGGGTGGAAAGAGCAGGTGATGGAGCAGAAGGGTGATGGACCCGTTGCTGCAGGTCTCCAGCTCATGTCCCTAGGCCAGGCACAGCTGACTGCCAGACGGTCACCCAGGACTAATGCAGCAGAAAAACAAAAATGAACAAGATACAGCCCTGGTCAGGGAGAAACTTGAGACTGGGTGCACCTCTGTGAGATGTGGCAGGGCTGATCACACCAGGCAAGAAGAGGTCCTTGGGGATGCGACCACTCCTGGGGTGAAATGCCTCACTGATGGGCCGTGCCCAACCACTCTGCATCCCTCTCTTTTGCTCATGGTGTCTATCTGTCCAAGCAAGAAATGTGGCAGACACCTGGATCATAACTGCACCAAGGCACCCTCATCACGAGATCTTTCAGGTGAAATATCTGGAATGCTTATTTGTTCAGTCTAGAGGGGAACATCTTGTGTGTCTGCTCTGTGTCACATACGAAACAGGTCAGAGAGCATTGTCCCCTGTAACTTTCAATGGCACGAGGGAATATCTTTTAAGTATGACCATCTATATATCTGTTTCAGGATGACCATTTACATCGCAGATCTCCAGGAGAGCGGTCCACCTCATCCCTAGTGAGTGAATGCAGGTTTCTCCGTAATTTTCCAGTAGGATTTGCAGTGGGTGGTCACAGACTTGAGAGCTTGGCAGCCTTTTCAGTGGTGCTGTTTGCTGCAGAAACTGCGTATTTTTATCCTTGTATGGAATAATCATCTCCTGATGTCTGCTGAAAACTGTGACATGTGCAGCTGAGAGCCTTAACTTTACAAGGTCTGTGCCACCACCCGTCACAGACCCCAAAGCAAGTCACCAACCCTGACTTTACCCATCCTCTTCCTCACCTCTGCAAGTCCTTCTCCCTAAATCTACCCGTGGCCCTTCTCCTCATCCAAAAGAGCATGTCCTGGAGAGCAGGTCCCACTGAGTGTTGGCTGGTGGTTGGCAACCCCTTCCCACACTGGGCAGCAACTCTCAGACCAGATCACCTTATCTCCGTACAACCTGTCCAGAAGAAGAGTCCTTGCTCTGCCCCAGCTTGCCCCGGCTTCCCTGCACCACTGATGTGTCTGCAATGCCTTCTGACGTGTCCTCAAGGCACAGGGGAGGGCAAATGGAGCGTTTTCCTCCTTCTCCCACCACCCTGTCCTGGAGCACATGGGAAGTCCGATGTTGCTGGGTGATTGTGATGAGTCAGTGTTTGCACGTGCTGAGTCACTGCAGGGAGGTGCCAGAGAGGAGGAGGGATGCTCAGCCTTACCGCGGGGTGTAAATATCCTGGGAAGAAGATCTTTCTGAAAACAAATTCCTACTAATGAAACCCATTGAGCAGTCAAGGACAAGTCACCACCTTGCAGGGTTGCTTCTAGCAAGGCCACCATGGACCAGAAGTGTCACCCCATGAGGAAAGGTTATTGCCTGGCCCTGCCTCCATCTGAATCCTTTCAGATGGCCCACGGCTCATCACTGGGGAGGTGTGGGACATCCCTAACTCATAGCTGCCCTTGCAAACCTGTCCTGGGACATGCCAAGGGATGCCTCTTGGTAGCTCCATCACACCACGTCTGGGGAACCATGCCATCCAGCATAACATGATGGCTGGGAGGCTGTGGAGGAATGACTGGCAAGTCCACAAAGCAGGACTTTTGGGATGTCTTTTGAGTGTAACTAATTCCCAGTCCTCCCACTGATGCAGTTTGTATCATTGGGGTTTTTTTTTTAGGTAAAGATGCTCCTGAGCACATGTGGTGGCTTCAGGCATGGATTAGCTCAGGACTTCATCCCTGCTGCTCAAAGCAGGTTTAAGATTTAAAGATGAGAGTTGTAGGACAGGCAGGTCTTCCATGCTGGACACCCTTGCTAACAACCCTACAGACACCCAATATCACTGGTCCATGGATGAACAGCACAGAGTGCATCAGAGGATCCTTTGAACATACGTCCCCAACTCACCTTCTCTCTGGCCAAGCACTTGCTGGCTGTAGGGATGTCCCTCACAGCCAGCCTGAAGGAACTCTGGTGATTTTTATGAAGTCTTTGATTTCCTCTCTCCTTTCTTTCAGCTATAAAATGGAAAAAAAACCCAAAACAAACAAAACCCGAGCCTCTGGAATGATGACAGGTTCAGGAGGGACAGTGAGGAGGACTTTTTCCTCCACAGGTACAGTGAGAGCTCATCTGCACCATGGCAGAGCCAGATCTTCCTCCAGAAGATCTTCCTCCCTTCATCCTATCTGGGAGTTAACCTATTTGCTTCCTCATATGTGGCTTCCTTCCTCTTCATCCTCTCCTCCTGAAAAGCAGGCCACAGGCAGGACACGGATGCGTGACAGGGGTACAAACCCCAGAGAGGTTTAGGTTGACTTTTTTGCTCTTGTCAAAGCTCAATGTTCCTTCCTGAACTTTCCTGGCTAAGTTCAGTAACGGAGCGAGTTAGTCCTGGCTTGAGATTTTCACCTCCATTTCCAGCTTTAGAGGGATAAATTTCCAGGTCAAGAAGAGCTGGAAGAACCACCCCAGGAGTTTTTTGGTGTCAGGGTCTCTGCTAGACTTGCCTTTAACATGAAATAAATTTGCTTGCTCAGAGCAGAGGCCAAGCAGGGAGTGAGGCCAGAAAAACAGAGGGTCATGTCAGAGTTTCTTTTTTTCTTCACTTAACTCTGAAATAAAAATACATCTCAAGCTTGTTTTGGGATTAACAAGAAAAAATTCATCTTGATGGGAACCATCTGCGGCCCGGAGATGCCGGCTGCTCTCTGCTTTCCACCCAGCACGCAGATGCTGTTATCTGGGGTGTGTTCCTCTCCCAAATATTATTCCTCTCATCCCTATGCTGGTCAGAGGAATCCCAACTATTTCAGGAGGAGTTTCTCTCTGGATGGGCCCAGCATTAAAAGGCAGCAGCAGCTCGTTGCGCCTATATAACATAATATTTGCTTTCCTCATTACACCAGCACAGCTTGCTGGTGGCTGCTGGTCTCGCTAGCATAAATACTGGAAGCGTCTTTATTGTAACCTTTCCACCTCAGACGTTAGCTCATGTTCAAAACAAACATCTCATGGCCTCTCCGACCTGTCCTACAAACCAGGAGGGGAAATCTGCCCCAAGGAGCGGAGATGACCTCGCTGTGCTGCTGAACACGAGCGTATTCGCATCGATGGTGTAGAGGACTGCGGTGATGCTGGGGTGGCTGCTAACCCCACATGGGTTGGAGGGTCATTGATGGGAGGACAAAAAGGTGTGTTTACAGCATCAGAAATGCCAGAGAACATTCAAAGCAGGAAAAAGCCTCCCAGCCCAGGAAGAGGAGAGGGAAACTCAACGTGAAGCCAGAAGAAGACAGGACAGGTCTGGTTCTGGGAGGAAAGGAGAAGAGGCTGAATATGTTTCTCTGCTCTCATCATGCTTCCGGCAGGTGAGGAGGCTGTCCGGCTGAGATGCCTCCTCCTGGGATCGGTTCTTGGCAGGTTGAGCAGGAAATTGGAAGCGAGACGAGACCAACAGGTTCTCCACGCTGCCGAGGCTGTGAAAGCCTCTCAGATGGCAGCTACATGCTTGACCTGTGATCCACCCTCTGCCGAAGACCAGGGTGCCGTGCTGAGCTAGCTAGGCATGAAATGGGCCAAAATGAGCACTTTAGGGACTCTTGCAAACCTAGTTCAATGAAGGATTTTTGCCTGGGCCTTACTAGCCATGACATCTTCAGAGTGAGTGCAGACCTTGCCTGGAAGATGGTTCAGACTCATTTGCACAAGTGATGGCAGGACGCATAGGTCTTGCCTACAGTGCCCTCCTGCTTCTCCCTCACAGACAACCTGTGGCATTGAACATGTGGACCTCTGACTTATTTTAATCTACTAAGACTGAGTTAGCTCATATCTCCTCCATGGAGCCCCGTACGAGCTGGTTGGAGAGAAGGATGTTCCTGCAATGCCACTACCTCCTTCCCGCTGTCACAAAGTGTCCCAGTGTCAAGGGCACTGGTGGATTTTGCAGTCCAGGGGATGAAGGCAAAACGCCTTCCATCTTTGAGGCTAGCAAAACCCATCCATAAGACACTGGCTTGTCCCCACAGCCAGGGGTGCAGCCCATGCTCCCACCCCAGGAATGCGGGATGCTCTGACGCCTCTTCGCCCAACCCTGCTCTGACCACAGGCTGGGAACAGTCTTTGTTGCTCTCCTCGGCCAGGCAGCCAGCCCTACCCATCCTGCCTGTCTTTCACCCCTAGGGATTTGTATGATAATTGCGGAAACTCCCTTGAGTTTCATCCCGCCCTGGCACCGCAGGACCCCAGGGACAAGGATCCCTTGCAGCTAAGTGCTGGCTCAGCTCTGGCCCAACCAGTGCTCCTAGTTCAATGGGACCATTGTGCTGCTGGTGACCATGGGGTAGAAGGAGCTCTTCCAGCACAGCTTGGATTGCAGAAGTGAGATCCTTGCTGTGTTCAGGCTCTTTGCCTCCTCCTGCTATTTCATACCTGGCTTGGATTTCACCTAGGAGAGCACAGACGCTGCCTGAGGACTCCGGGCTCGAACACTAAGGTAAACTCATGTAGCAGTGAGCATGGCACATCGGTGATGTAAACGGGGCAGCGAGGCATTGGGAAGAGCTGTGTGGTCTCTGCTCTTAACATGATGCTGGAAATCTCCCGGGAAAAGTCTTCATGAAGGATTTGGGGCCAGAGATCTTGAGCTGTTCTGGGAAAGGATGGGCAGCACACAGACAATTCTGTCCTTTGACTCACCTCCGGCAATTTTAAGGTGCTCACGCTCTCTCCATGCACATGTCCTCCCGGGCAGCTGCACACAGGGTCTTGCTCACTCTTACTCCTGAGTCACTGCTTGTCTGGTTCCCACCACGCAAGCTCTGAGTCCTCCCTGGCTCTGACACATCAACCCAGGGTCCAACTCCGTAGCTATGCTCAGACTAGTTTTGCAAGATGAGGGGTGACCCTCTTCACCCATCCATCCATCCATCCATCCATCCTTCCATCCATCCCTTCATCCCTTCATTTATCCTTCCTATATGAACTAATTAATTTGCTTTATGGTTAACACTTTCTGCAGCAGGTTGTAACACTCCGAGCCAGAAGAGGAGAGTGGTCCTGCTTTTCTAGTGGGTTTTCTGGGGGGATGTTAAACCTTTCAAGTGCACCCAACTTTCAGACAATATCAGCTCTGATGCTGACCACTCCACTCTGCTTAAAAATCCTCTCCATGAGCCCAGGACACCCAAATGCTGGCTAGCACAAGTGGTGTTCTGCAAGGAGGACTCATCTTTCCAAGATCTTCTATTAAAGCCCTGATGGGCCAAATACACCCCAAAATGCCAATTTGACTTTAGCAAAGGAGCGTGTTTGTGCATAATTATCAGTGCTTGGAAAACTGAACTTGGATGCACCTCGTATTTCACCCATCAAAAAGCAATTTACAGATTAAGTTTATATAAACCACCGCAACAGCATGGTGTAGAACCACATTGTGTTGTTGCAGGAAGAAAACACGTTGCTTCTTTATTAGAAAGGGAGGGAAGTAGCATTTTTCAGACAGTGAGATTTTGAACTCTAGAGGTTTAATTTTGGCATTGTTTGAGCAAACACGCTCCGTCACAGACAGACTTAGCCAGAGGCTGTGATGGGTCTTTCATCCCAGCCTGAGATAAAGCCCCTGTTACGGGGTCACCGAACAGAGACCTTCAAGCCCCGCGTCTCCGTCCGAGAAAACTCCGGGACGGAGATAATAAAAAAAAACCAATGCTCCCTTTTGCCTCGCTGAATAAGAGAGGCTTTGTTCAGGGATACAGGTCAGGTCTGTGGCAGAGCCGCTTGCAGGGGATTTTATTTCAGCTACCTGCAAAGAAGCTATGAGAAGAATGTGGTAGGTTCCTCTCGGTCTGGAGAAACGGAGAGATATCACCCGAGGGTGTTGTTTAATATTAACTGGGCCAGTGCACATCTATGAAAGGTTCGATTGTCTGCCTATCTGTGTTTATGTATAAACATCGCCTCCAAAGTCACATTAATGTGGCTAAAGCCTTGCACAGGCTGGAGCAGGTGAAAGTCCTCCTGGAGGGAGCTGTATGGATGCTCGGTTTTGTCGATAAAGATAGATTTCTGTGCTGGCGTCGGGAGCGTAAGCCGTCAGCCCGGACCTTCCCCTGCTCGGTGATGTGCAGGCACAGAACAAAGGCATCATCGAAAAGCCTCTGATTAATGTTTCCCTTAAGAGAAAACAAGGGGCGGGCAGGCAGGGAGCAGAAGCAAACAATGCAGCCCTGTTCCCACCAGGAAGCTGGCGAGCAGCTCTTGGGAAGATGCTGGGGTTTGCTTTCCAGGATGGAAAAGGATGCGATGGGAGCTCCTCCAGCAAAACCCACCGTGATTTCGATGCAAGCAAGGTTTGGCCTTCATACTCATCCTCTGTGACTCTTTGGGCCAGATGAATCTCCTCCTCACAAGGGCAGGGAAAGCTTGCTTCACACGATGACAAATATATTTCTTTTGTTGCTGTTTCAGCCACATTTGTTTATTAAGTGGACCACATCTAGGATCTAGAAAACACTGTTAGACACAGTCATTTTGACTCACTAAGTTCAGAGATGGCTTTACCTACGTGCCCTGAAGTGCTCATCATATATCTAAACACAGTCTGGCAGTGGGTGGGTAGCTATTCCCACCTACAGCTGAATGCTCCGTTCAAAAATGGAGTTGCAGGCTAGAAATTGTCTCGGTTGCCACCAATTATATATTCAGGACTGGATTTTCCTCCCTTAAACCACCTTCGTTCAGGGAATCACCAGATAGTGTGGAGGATGCTGGCTTAATGGCTTCAAAAAAGGGAGGAAAAGCACCCCTGGTGGGCCCTAGATATTCCCTTCCAGGAGCAAAGAGCTTCCATATGATCTTAATTCATCTCTTTTCATATATGATTTCATGTGTAACCATCTCAAAGTGGTCTGGCTGCATCCTCCTGACCCGTCAGCACCGAGAGTGGAGTATCAGGACCAAAGACCTGTCCCATCCATACACTTACCATCTGCGTGATGCTGGCCTATGTGGATACAGGGGAGGAAAGGAGATGGAAACTGCTTCTGGGTACCAGGAGAATGCACAGAGAGGTCTTGGGACGGCCGTACATTGCATCCCAGCGACGAGTGCTGCTGGCTGGATCAGCGTGCTCAGTCACTTTGGTTTTCTGTCCACTAGAGAAGATGCCTCACTCCTCCAGACATCTTCATATGGGCACCAGATGTACTCTTTCTGTTAAAAAGATGTGGCTGTAGTCAACAGGCACGTGTTTCATGAGCAAGGCCAGCTGCAGACCATAGGCAGATGGGGAGTGAGGCGTCTGGTCTAAGTCCCTGCCCCTCAGCCAAGCTGGAAGGGGAACCACTAGTCCAGACTTACATCCAGATATCTATTTTAATCCTCCGCTAGTTGAACACAGCCATGAATGTCTCCAGCACTCGTAATGAAGGCTGATGTACAAGTCAATATGAGATTTTGTACTAATGTGTGCTTATTTTTTTCCCCTGTAGCAGACCTGAATTTATCCTGAAAGCAGGAGCTGAGGGTTATAGATGGCTTCATCACTTCCAATTGTATGTACTTAATGCAGGAAAAAATGCCACCAAACAAAAGTTCAAAAGCTTGGGATACAAGACTGAAAGATGCCATCAACACAGTGGTGGATACCCTTTGTGGCAATGGCTGTCCCTCTTAATTAATAGGTCTGCACAAGATCATGTACTACTTCCCGCCTCACCTCCATCCAGGAGGCTGTGGACAGACTGATCAGATCCATGTTTCTTCATGCAAGGTCTTTGAAGGGCTGTGGTGCCAGTCCAGGAGCTGTTTCCATAGGATGTTGCTATAGAACAATGTCCTTTAGAGCTTCAGAGGGAAAGGAAGGTACAGGCCACTCTTGCTCCTGAGACACCTTGATGGGGACAGACATCCCTGACGTTGCCATTGGACCACCATTGCCACAAAGACTCCTCCTCGCTCCTCCAGATCTTCTCGTCTTTTGATAACCAACCTCTTCCCCTCCTCCATCCTTAGGTTGCCTCATTGCACACCTGAAGACTACTGATGCTTCCTGCAACTCACTGTTTGGACTTTGCCAGCTTTATCCTTACTCTATTTGGAAAGCAAAGCTGCTTCTTCTGTGTTTACAGAGCTACTCACTGGGAAAGTTCATACTTTGGTCCTGAGCAATTGATTTGGTGGATGGTGGTGGAGAGGACACCTGTGCAGGGAGATGGAGCTGTCATGGCCAATGGTGTGATCAAACGCTGGTTGGCCTTTGCCCAGCTGTGCTCTGCTTGTCTGTTCAAGGGCTTGACTGCACCTTTCAGGTGTGAAAGGAGATGAAATAGCTCCTGTGACCGACCTGGTAATACACCGTATGTCATATTCTGCATTTATTTATATAAAACAACCTGTATTTAAATACCACCCTTGTAGCAGAGGAGCATCTAATTTGCAATAAAGACACAAAACAGGGAGACTTCTGCTTCTGTTCATCACTTTCCCCAGTTGTTTCTCCTAGCAGTTAAAAAAACCCGCTCATTTGTCTTCCCAATTGACTTTGTTGTTGACTTCCAGCCGCTCGGTCTATGTGAAGATGTGCTCAGGGCTAATTTTGTTCTGATGACACGCCACAAAGTATTTTATTCTGACAGTGGGGAAGGGACGCAGGGCTCTGACTGTTAATTCTCTCTCCCAGGCTGTGCCAGGACAAAATTAGTCTCATTTTTATTTATTTTTTTTTAACATGACTGTTCAGACCATCGATATGGTCACAGTTTATCCCCCATGTTGGCAGACTTGAGGGCAGTGATTAGATGAGACTGGGGGTGTCTGGGACCTGATTTATCTGCAGCGATAATCCGTGCCAGTGACTTTCCTCCTGTTTAGAATCATAGAATCATAGAATGGTTAGGGCTGGAAGGGACCTTCAAAGGTCATCTAGTCCAACCCCCCTGCAAGGAACAGGGATATCTCCAACTAGATCAGGTTGCTCAGGGCCTTGTCCAACCTGGCCTTGAACGTCTCCAGGGATGGAGCATCCACCACCTCTCTGGGCAACCTGTTCCAGTGTTCTACCACTCTCATAGTAAAAAATTTTTTCCTAATATCCAACCTGAACCTACCTCCCTCTATTTTAAAACCATTACCCCTTGTCCTATCATAACTGGCCCTCCTGAACAGCCTCTCCCCATCTTTCCTGTAGGCCCCCTTGAGGTACTGGAAGACCGCTATAAGGTCACCCCGGAGCCTCCTCTTCTCCAGGCTGAACAGCCCCAACTCTTTCAGCCTGTCCTCATAGGAAAGGTGCTCCAGCCCTCTTATCATCTTCGTGGCCCTCCTCTGGACCCTCTCCAACTGGTCCATGTCCTTCTTATGTTTAAGTACATTCATCTTATCTCCTGAAAGCGTTGCGGGGTTGCTGGTTAACCTACCCCAGAGCAGGCAAACACAGCCATTGTGCAAACAGGCAAAGTGTTTCCTGACTTAGCGGACAAACGATATCTTTGATATCGGCTCCAGTTGCTGGGTGACATCAAACATCCACGTATTTGCCCTCAATGATGTCTTCAGGGCTCAGAAGCCCACCACCATTCCTGCTGGAGGGCTGGATACCTTGCACGGGCTTGTTGGGGCAGACTGATGGGAAAAAAAAAGGGCGAAGGAGAGGTTGAAATAGCAGGATGTAACAGCAAAATAGCTCTGCAAGTTCTCCCTGGAAATGTTATTATGGTAAAATAATTGTGCCTGAGGGGATGCTTGCAATCAACACCCTCCTTACGCTTATTAGAGGCACAAAGGCCTCGGAGAAAGAGTTCGGAAAAAGCACCTTAATGAAAATATTCACAGCACAAACACAGGAAAGCACGGATCTCCCTCCTGCTCGCCCCGCATCCCCCGGGTGTTTGCATGGGCAAAACAATAGCGTGGCCCTTCGCCGCGCTTCCTTCCCCTCGCCCAGGGCTGGTCGGACGCTGCGGGGGCAGCTGCCACGGGGATTCGCCTCTCGCCGGCTTCGCTGCCCCACACGGGCGGGCAGGCAGGCAGACGGACACGTCTTGGCTCACTTCCTGCCAGGCGTCTTCTGGATAAATCTGGCCTTGCTTTTTTTCACACCTCGTTTTCTTCCTCTACAAAATGGAGGTAGTATCTCGAATCTCCAAGCCTTGCTCGGTGCCCTCCAGCCAGACGTGGCATCGGTTACATCGTCAGTTAATCGGATGTTCCTTACTCTTCCCCAAAAAGCTAGCCATGGAGAAATCTGCAGGGCTTTCACCATGCCTTGTCTTGTTTCCCAGACCTTCCCATGGTTACCTTCCCAGCCCTGACCACTGCAACAAATGCAAAAAGCAAAAGAACATCCAAAGATGCTCTGATATAAGACAAGGGGCAATGGCTTTAAACCAAAAGAAGGGAAATTTAGATTAGATATAAGGAAGAAATTTTTTACAATGAGGGTGGTGAGGCATTGGAGCAAGTTGTCCAGAGAAGTTGTGGCTGCCCCATCCCTGG
The DNA here is from genome assembly GCF_009769465.1 of Tauraco erythrolophus. Lineage (NCBI taxonomy): Eukaryota > Metazoa > Chordata > Aves > Musophagiformes > Musophagidae > Tauraco > Tauraco erythrolophus. The sequence goes on along the minus strand of NC_141465.1, from coordinate 135,458,950 downwards.
AAGTGTTCAAGGCCAGGTTGGATGAGGCTTTGAGCGACCTGGTGTAGTGGAAGGTGTCCCTGCCCATGGCAGGGGAGTTGGAACTGGGTGATCTTTGGGGTCCCTTCCAACCCAAACCATTCTATGATTGTATGATTCTATGACGTAGAATAAGACACCAAAATAAGAACGTTGGCTGGGTCATCAGAAGGGCTCAGGCAAGTGTTTCTCCAGCAAAGACTTCCCTCCCATGAGCCTGAAAGGAGGAAAACAGGATTTTCCTCTACCTATGGAGGGGATGAAAACACAGCTTTGCTTGGAGGAGGGTGATGCTTTGGAAAAGGACTGATCACCCCCTTCCATCTGTTGCCACTCCTGCAGGAAGCTGCAGCATCTCCTTCACCATCCTCCCACCCAAAACACCCAAGTGCCATCTCCTCTAAGACTTTGTACATGATGCCCTTCTGCGTCATTGGATCTCTAGTCTCTTATTTCCCTGCCAGGAAACAAAAATTTCCCTTCTGGACCAATTTTTCCCTTCTGTAAGCGTGTAACGAAATGCTTTCAGGATGTGGTGGGAAATCTGCCTACGCCTGAAACTTGCCCCCGGTTTAAAGCATCAGCGCTGAGCCAGGTCCTAATGGAGCAGCTTAAAAAGTGATCACGTGCTATGGGTGTCGTTGGAGTGAAAAAGGTGTTAATGAGGGTTTTATAGGTGCATCGTTTTGCAATGGATGTGGCTGATGATATACAGCAGAAATCCTTGCCGTGCAGAAGGGAGATATTTAAAATAGCTTCGAGCATTCAAGGTTCTAAGGAACTTTTAAATCTGAAAACAACTTTCCCAATCCAAAAATGCACCTATTTTCCTAGAAGCTGTCTCAAAATTTATATGAAATTTCCTTCCCTGGGCTACTCCGTGACTTTTTTTTTTTGACATTGCACGGACTTTCGAGGGGAAATGGATCTAAGCTGGAACATCGGAGGTTCCACTTAAACATGAGGAAGAACTTCTTCCCAGTAAGGGGAACAGAACACTGGAACAGGCTGCCCAGAGAGGTTGTGGAGTCTCCTTCTGTGCAGATGTTCCAAACCCGCGTGGACGCATTCTGGTGGGATCTGATCTAGGTGGTCCTGCTCCGGCAGGGGGATTGGACTAGATGATCCTTTGAGGTCCCTTCCAATCCTTGACATTCTGGGATTCTGAGATTCTGTGACTTCAGCAGCCAAAGTGCTGCTGGCAGCAGGGAAAGACGGTCTTTCTGCTCTTTGTCCCTCTCTTTATAGCTGCTTGGAGGTGGCGTGAAAAGGAAACCTCCCCCAGCCCTGCATCCCTGGCAGGAATCTGTGTTGGATTCAACTGGCCAAATCGAAGAAATATTCTGAAAATGTGCAAACTCCTGATTCTTTTCGGAGGCGTTTCGCTCAGCGAACGGATGCTGAAAAGCAAATTACTGGCTGACATTCGGAGCAGCTGCAGCGTTTCTGGAACCTCACGAGCTAGAAGAATATTTTCTCCCAGTGCCAGAAGAAAAGATTTTTCCCTTGATCTTACAAATGGCTGAACTATTTCTGCTGAAATTAGAAGGAGACCATCCCTAGGCAGACACCCAAGCATGTAAAATTTCACCCCCGGTGTTCAAAGTCTGGCAAAGTCACAAGGACCTACGGTCACGACTTTGTTACGTGACTCGAAATGCCTGTGTCTGTCCCATCCCTCCCTGCACATCCACCCTTGAACCTGTAGGAAAACACATCCTAAAGCTCTGACACGGACCCAGCAACCAGGTGGCAAATAAAATGCTCCCACAGAGTGTATTTTCATCAGGATTTAGGAAAATCACGGCTCTGAGGAACTTCTGATTTGGAAATGCCTGCTGTCAGCAGTGCTGTAAGGAAAAGCTTTTGGCCAACAGCTACACGGGACCGCTGCCTGCGCTGCCTGTACTGCTGCCCGGACACAACCCTGCATCTCTTCTGCTGAGGCCAAGGATTGTCACCATGGATCAGACTTCATATTCTGATTTTTCACTTCCAGTCGTTTCCTGCAGGTGAGGTTTCCCAGCTGGTGGGTGTAGCTTTTTGGGTTATTTCTACACCTTTTAGGAAAAGAGTGAGTTATTTGCTAGTGAGGTGTTTGCTTTGTCTGTCTTGGTAAATATGAGCCCAGCATCCGTCTTGCACTTGCCTGTTATTTTGATGGTACATCTCCTTTTGCACTGTTTGGACCACGCACTCCTCCAGGGCTGGCTCCGAGCATGGGCCAAAATGATGGAAAATGGCTAATTTGCAGAAAGAAAGGGATGCGTTGCTCTCGAGTGAGTATTTTGACACCTTGCATCAAGAAGGGCAAAAAATTCACACCAAGGATACGGTTCAGTTTTGTCCACAGTGCCAGGCAGCCCTGGACATCCTTCTGGCCCTGATTCACCCATGCTGTTGCAGCATGCAGAAAACAAGTCCTGAGTGGGTATAGATGCCTCAAAACATTCATCCTTTCCCCAAACTGCTACATAGAATCATAGAATGGTTTGGGTTGGAAGGGAGCTCAAAGATCATCTAGTCCCAGCCATGGGCAGGGACACCCTCCACTACACCAGGTTGCTCAAAGCCTCATCCAACCTGGCCTTGAACACTTCCAGGGATGGGGCAGCCACAGCTTCTCTGGGCAACCTGTGCCAGTGCCTCATCACCCTCAGAGGGAAGAATTTCTTCCTTAGATCTAATCTAAATCTCCCCTTTTTCAGTTTAAAGCCATTGACATACATCAGAAGGACCCAGCACCAGGATGCCCATAGCATGTAGATGAGGTCCATGGGACCTGTCCATGGCACACCTACATGCTTGGGAGATCAGGATCTAATGTGAGACAGAGTGCAGGTGATGAAAGTGGATGGAAAAATAAATAACGGGTGGGTTGGAAAGGGCACATGTACACGAGCAGGAGAAATCAGAAGGCTGAAAAGCCCAAACCTGTACCTGACTCTTTTCATCCTCCTCCATCCATCCAGGTGGGAACACCCCACTGTGCAAAATATCCCTCCTAGCACACTTTGAGACGCGATTGCCTTCGATATAAATACTGAAGAAATAGAAATATGAATGATGTATTTTCCCTCACGAGCACTCTGCTTCCAGCTGCCAAGCGGGAATTACTGGTGCCCGGTTAACAGCAGCCCAGGGCATATAGGGCCATATATTTGCTCTAACTTGGGGAGATTTTCCAGGTTAGCTTTTTATTTTAGCTACACTCTGTGTGTGTGTATGTGTATGTACTTGTTGCTCCCAAGGTGGACATCTTCCAGACATCCTGGTTCAGAGGAGGAAGATGGAGGTGATGTGTGATGAAGGACATGGACCTGTTGGGAGTGGGTCCAGAGGAGGCCACAAACGTGATCCCAAGGGCTGGAGCACCTCTTCTGTGAAGACAGGCTGAGAGAGTTGGGGCTGTTCAGCCTGGAGAAGAGAAGGCTCCGGGGAGACCTTCCAGCACCTTCCAGTACCTAAAGGGGCTACAAAAAAGGTGGAAAGGGGCTTTGGACAAGGGTGTGTAGTGACAGGACACGGGGCAATGGCTTTAAACTGAAAGAGGGGAGATTTCCATTAGATCTAGGGAAGAAATTCTTCCCTCTGAGGATGCTGAGGCACTGGCACAGGCTGCCCAGAGAAGTTGCGGATGCCCCATCCCTGGCAGTGTTCAAGGCCAGGTTGGATGAGGCTTTGGGCAACCTGGTGTAGTGGAGGGTGTCCCTGCCCGTGGCAGGGGGTTTGGAACTGGATGATATTGAAGGCCCCTTCCAACCCAAACCATTCTGTGATCTGTGATTCGATGTGTGATGAAGCCCTTGTGTTCACTGCCCTTTCGGGGCTCAGCATTTCCAAACCCCGTGCTAGCCAAGCACCCCATGGCTTTCCCAGACTCTGGAGACTCCCAGGGTCGAGGTTTGGGGCAGCACCATGGCGGGAGGGCAAGGCTTTTCCCTTGGCAGGGTGCCCCAAACCCTTCCCTTGGCAGTGGAGCCCCAAAACCTCCACCTTTGGGGCACCCCACTGCTTAAAGCTTTGCTCACAGCCTGACACATCCCCTTAGGGACACCCCGACTCCCCTTAGGGACACCCCGAAAAGAGAAGCTGCAAGCCTTTGGGTGCAGCCTACCTCCTTCTCCTCCTCCTCCTCCTTCTTCCTCCTCCTCCTCCTTCTGCTGCCGCTGTCCGGGGCGGAGCCGCCCGCCCCAGCTCCCGCCCCGCTCCCGGGAGCGGGCGGCGGAGCCGAGCCGAGCCGCGCCGGGCTGCGGGGACGGGGACGCGGTGGTGCCACCTCCCTCCCTCTCTCCCTTCCTCCCTCCCGGCCCTTGGCATCCCCCAGCCCTCCCTCTGCCAGGGGACGGCGTCGCTCCCGGGGGGGAGCATCGCTCGGCGGGGCAGGGGTGTCCCCCCCCCTCCCCCCCTCGGGGCTTGGCGACCTGGAGGATTTCCCAGCGGCGGCAGGTAAAGGGTTGGACTGGTTGGACTGGGAGGAAGGGGTGGCTTTTTGCATCCCCCGCCACCCCGCTCCCCTGCCTGCTCGGGGAGGGGGGTGCAGAATTCCCCTGGGGAGGGGGGGATGATGCTGAGGTGGGGTGGGGGGGTGTTGGGTGTGTGGCAGATACACCGGGTTTGACCCCCAAAAGGTGCTTCATTGTCCAAAACGGTGTTTCCTTCCCCAAAAGGTGTTTCTTTGCCCTCTGTGCCCCTCAAAAGAGTGTATGCCCCCCTCCCCCCATGGTGGCTTGCCTGGCTGGTAGCATCCCAAGCAAAGTTGGGAGGTGAGGGGGTGCTACCGTGTGGAGGGACTCGTGGGTGAGCACCCACTTGGGGAGTGGTGCCAGGGTACGACTTCATGTCTCCAGGACCCCCCCCCCCCCAGTTGCCAGGGTGTGGATCTGGCCACCCCCTTTTCTCCTTTAGGCCCTACTTGTTTTACAGGTAACGCTTCATTTTCACACCCGGCTCTCAAAATCATGGCAGCTGCAGTGTCCCGCGGCCCGAGGGCTTTACACCGGGGTTGTCCAGTGCCCGTAAAATCCTGAGGCAGCAAAATCCCAAGAGGGATTTATTGCCGCTTGCCCGGCTGGAGGAGCACCTTGTGCCCATCCAGCATCCGACCTCTCCTACCACCCTCTGAGGATGCCATAGGGATGTCCTGGATGACTCTCGGGGGCATCCCCCTGGACCCCAAATTCCTTGCCAGCACTGAGAAGAGAGGGTGGAAGAAGGTGGATGTAGAGGGTATTATTTTGTCTTGATGCTTGGCAAAGAGATTGCTCTGAAAAAGGAATAATTCAGGAAAGAGAGTAATTCAGAAAAAAAAAAAAAAAAATCTTTCATTGCTATTTTATTGAAGCTCTTTTCCAAGTCCTGTATATTCACTGCCTAGAAAACTGGGCGTTGAGGAGTTGCCGTCGAAATGTGAGCTTTCCTCTGGAAAAGGTCTGTTGTAGCAATTCCTGATGTTGAAGCTGCAAAATTTCACCCTGGCGAGATGGAAACAGGGATTCTTCAGCCAGAAAAAAAAAAAAAAACAAAACAAAAAGCTGGCTTTGTCAAACGTGTCATGCTTTGGGTTTTCAGGGGTGGGTCCGTACAGCCACTATTATTACTCGTAATCGTGTTGGCTTACGGGTTATTTGGGGCTGGAAAGGGATTACGGAGAGATGATCGGAATAGTCATGACCATGCTGCATGTGAAATAAAAAAAAAAATTTGAATTATGGTTCTCCTTGCTGGCACTTTGTCCCTGTATGAAGGGAAACGAGTGCTCGTGCAGTCAGCCCATACAGGTTTTTCTCTGTTAGAAAGTTATGTCCATGGAGAACATCAAACATTAAGCCCGACTACGCCGCTGGGATGCTGTATTCTCCTCGTGCTGCTCCCAGCTGCCAGGAAATTTAGACTGTTGCTTATTAGTGAGCAAAAGTTAGAGTGATGCTTATTCTTAAAGAGCTTTTTTGGGTTGGGATCCCCCAGCGATGCAGGTTAAATGCCTTCTACCTTCTTTCCCTTCTTACAAATTGCTAGCTGGCACTTGGCAGGTGTGGCTGGGGAAAAGCTGAAGGAGATGAATTTCCTGCCTTGCATTTTTGTCTGGCATGTCTATGTTTTCCCAGTCATCAGATTCCTACGGAAAGCAGTCCATTAATACGATGTAGAACCTTTATCCACCCAAGCAATGATGCATCCTGAATACTTAAAGCCTCCTGTTTTAATGTGTTTTCCTCCATCAAAGACTTGGAGCGTCTTCACGCCGATATCCCAGGAATCTTTAACTGCAGAACATTTCTCTGTGATACAGACGGTGCTTCTTCGGTGACGAATATAAGCTCAGCTTTGAGGCAGAGTTAATTTTAGAGTGGGTGTCTCTGTCAAGCTGTACTTTTTCTGTTAAATAAGCATGTTCTGCACGTTACGCTCTTCCCTGCGATGAATCCTGGACTTGGCGGCGAAGCGTGATGGATGCTTGTCGTGTGCGTCGACGACGAGCAGCGTAAAGAAAACGAGTTCTGGTTCCATCAATTCATTCGGGGTCGGGTTGTAGAGTCAGAAACTGCTGGCTTGGAATTAATGATGAAGGGTTTAGTTTCCGCAAGGCAACAAATTGCTTTTATGAACCAGGAAGATTATAATGAGATGCTGAACCAGCTGCAAGGGACCATTTCTTGCACTTTTAGCCATTAACTGCCATCCTATTTGATCTCAAGTGACTGTGTTAAAATTGCCATGGTGTTTCACACTGCTGAATGCCAATATCGGTGTATTTAGGGTTTTGTTGTTTCCTTTTTTAATGCGTGGGTTACAGATGGTGTTATAGGTTGAGGTCAAGATGCCGGGAGCAGATGGCTCATTCACCCTGTTGTTTGCTTAGAGGCACTTTGATGCTCAGAGGGAGTGGAAGGTGGGTCTGCGTCCCCTTTTAACAGACACATCTGCGGGGAATGTTGTCCTTTAACTGGCTTTGTAAGTCTTCCTGAGGGTGAAGACAAAAGGATATGGTTACACCTCTGAAATACTCGTGGCGTTGCTACTATGTGGTTACCAGCTTGTGTGTGAAGGTGTGGTTGTTGCTAACATTGAGCGTTGGGGTTGGACGTGGATGAGCTTTTAGGGCTCCTCCTGAGAGCAGCTTTCCTACAGACATGGGCTGTAGGAACGTGCTTTCACTGGAGCCTATAACACTGGTCTGAAACTCCTTTTTCTTGAGAAGATGCATCCAGAGGGGCTGAACTTCTGTCCAAGAGCCCTTAACGAGATGCTTTGCACCTTCTTGTTGGTATTGAGATGACATGAGGGGATCCACCTGGCTGCCACTTGGCTGTGGCCATAAAGAGGCTTCGTTAGGCTGCAGCAGCTGATAATTATGCTTGAAGGAGACCAAATGGTGGGGGGGAGGAGTGGTTTGGTAGCTCATCCTTGTGCAGAAGAATAAGAAGTGCTGGTGTGAGAAGGCTGTAGCTGCTTTGGGCTTTGCTGGCGCTGACTGCAGCGGTTGTGGGGTGAGTGATGTCTCTTGGTTTCTCCCCTTGCAGCAGGGTGTTTGCTCCCCGAAATCAGTGTGCTGAGCTGGGTGTGAGGCTGAGTGGCTCTTTCTGCTCAGGAGAGGGCAGTGTCACACCAACCAGCTCCTCCCTCAACCGTGCTAAAATACACATGGAGAGGACAACCTTTGCCCACCCAGGGGTTCAGGAGGGTCTTGCAGGGGTTCGATGCCCAATGTGCATGTGAGACCAAAGCACCTCTTCTTCCCCAAGCAAAGCATTCTCCTTCTAGCTCCGTTCCCTGCTGGTTTTCCATGACTGTGAGTATGCTGCTGGTGTTCAACAAACCTTTGTAGGAATATTCTAAGTGTTGTGCTGGGAAAAGGGGATTTAAAAGACTGTTTACAGCAGTTGCTTTTGCCTACCAGCCCCTCTATAAACAATAATTGGATACAGCTACTTTAATGCATGTCTTGACTTTCAGAAAAAAAGAAACCCTAAAAAAGTTACATGCTGGTGTTTGGTTTTGCTGCTTTTTCCTCTTTAGCTAACCGCTGTGTTCTCCCCACTTCCTCCAAAAATACCCACAGATACTGGCAGGACAACTGCCTGAATATTTGGTTAAATAGCCTGTCGTTGCTCAATAACCTGAAAAAAAAAGCTACACTTTTTTATATGCAATTAAATATTCGTATAGGGTTTCTGCCAAGGAGTGGTTTCAAGGTACAGCGTGTTCTCCTTGAAGGGTATTGAAACAAGGACCTTCTTGGGTGGCAATTGGAAATTTTTCCGTGCTCGTGCCTATCTCGATGCATTGTGTGTTTTCACATGCTGAATCCATTACACGTTGTGATTGAGCTCTGTCTCTTTGGCTCGCCTCATCTTCGGGTGGGATCAGCTTTATGAAAAATTTCTCTTTTGTGAATGTTTTTTTGCACTGTTTTTTTTTGTGGCTTTTGAACTAAAGCAGGCTGGCTTTTGTTTGTTGTGTGTGGTTTGTTTCTTTTTTTTTTTTCCCTTGATGGATGAAGGATGGGATGGGGATAGGAGCAAACAGCATCGTTTCTGGGGTGATGCACAAATCTGGGCACCAGCTCCGTCACCCGGCTCCCACGTCTGTGCAGAGTCGTGCTGGTGGCTAATCTCTTCCTTGGAAATAGCTCATACTGGTTTTAACATAATTCCTTAGTCATGACAAAATCAAACCCTCCTGCTCTCTAACCACTGCATCCTCCGTATCTCTGGCTGCTCAGGACCCGGGCTTTCTGTGAGGCTTCACCTGGTGCTCGGGGTCCGGGCTGCTGGATCCTGGAGGACTTGGAGTTGATGGACTGTAAATTTGTACTCTTCTTGTCTGGAAATGCTCAAAAGGATCTGTTTCACTTTCAGATTTGCCATGTGGCACTGTGCTAAAGCAGCTTTTATCTTGCCCTTTCCCCCTTAAATCAAGCATGCCTTTAGTTTTTAATTTTATTTATTTTTTTTTTAAATCCTGCTATTCTCTTGAAAACTCCTCTGTAACTTGTGCAATCTCTTTATAAATGTCTGATCTCTCTGTTTTCCTTCCCTTTCCCCCTCCCTGGTGAGCTGAAATGAAACTTCTCCCTCCCCCAGCCTGAGGTTAGACGCGCAGCGCAGAAATATTCTGGTCGTCCGCTGTTTTTAGCTGCACCGAGTTTCAGGCTCACGTTTGCACAGGTTGCTCGGGGAAAGCATCTTGCATCTGACTTAAATAGCACGAGGTGAAGACCAGAATTTCCTTTAATAGGTATTTTGGGTGCACCATTTAAAACCATGTAATGGACTGGCTGTACCCTTCAATGTCCAAGCGTTCTTCTGAGCCACTCTAATAGATTGTATCTTGGGCCACTTACCTTGTATTGATGGATCTCTTGAGTTGACAGTCACCTAATCATAAATCAAATTGCCTGAGTCTCAAATCAAGTCAACAGTTTGGCTGCCTACTGCTGAATTGCAGCAAAACAAATAAAATGTGTTAAATTTTCGGACTTGGAGATGGCTACAGTCCTGCAGCTAATGATTGAGACTTGCTACCTGGAGGTCATGGGGTGGGTGGGATAGTGAACCCAGTGCTCCATGAGGTTGTGGGGAAGTAGGTCTAATCCGGGAGCAGGTCACTTAACAGCTTGGAGAGGATTTGAGGCTTGTGTCTAGGCTTGGTGTCCTGCTAAATTTCCTAGGACCTTGCCACAAGGACAGAAGAAACCTGGTGTTAAGGGGCAGGCTTGCCCCTTCCAAGGTGTCCCTTGTGTGTGTGACCCCATCTGAAACCAGTGATGCTCACTACAGAGCTCTTTGCTGAGCAAAACCTCAGGAGATGATGGTAAAACTGGGATATATTCAAGGCTGTACCTCAGGTCTCCTGCCATACTGGTGCTTTTCCACCATGCTGCCAAGGAGTGAGATGGGGCTGGGGGCTTCCCAGGACATGTTAGCTGGAGGTGCTACTGATGCCCAAGCACTGGCTCTGAGATGGAGAGAGAGGGCTTAGGCTTGTTTACAGGGATTTACCGTGGTGGTGAAGTCACTCTGTGATGTTTGGGTAGATTTTATTGTGCGTGTGTGTTTGTTTTTTGGGTTTGGTTTTAATTTGCCAAGAGGTATTTAATGCTTTCCTTGAGATTAAAATATTTCCCGTGTGTCTCAGTTGTTGATGTAGGAAGGAGTCATCCAACCCTTTGACCTTGGAGACAAAAAAGGCTTTTTGGAGAAGGTGAGTTCAAAACCAGCGTGCCTCTTCCTTACCCAACTGCTTTCTTGTACGACAAAGCCCCATAAAGAAGTTTCTTGAGGCTGTCAAGTAGGTGATGTTTTGTAGGCAGTTGCCTGATACAGCAGTGATTATGTTTGCAGGTATCGTGGGAATTTTGGTGTCAATCTACCTACTAATTCATGCATCTTGCTGATGAGACTTTAAACTGTCAGTCAAACCTATTGCAGTTGGAAATCCAGCAAACAGGCAGGGCTTGTGTCCTGGTCTAGGTGTCCAGGCAGAAATCCAGCTGGGTCACTTGCTCCATTTCTCTCGAGCTTTCTGGGTTGTGATTTCTCCATCCGTGGCCGTGAGCTGGCTGTTGGAGCTTAGAGATCTGCAAAATAATAATGGGTCAGCAGTCCTTGTAACCTGTGGGTGGTTTTGGGTTTGTCAGGAGCCCTGGAATTCATCAAGCCAAGAGGCGAGGCGAGACTATGGCTTCTCAAAACGTCTATTTTAGGTGCGTGCCTGTTCACATGCAAATTATGTTTGTCATAAAGGATTGCTCTGCACTTAGTGCACTGAACTTGTGAGCCCTGTTTTCCAGCTTTTACACAGATATCAAAATACTTGCCAAAAAAAAAAAAAAACATATTCCTGTCTTGTTTTTCCCTATGTGCATGAGCTGGGTTTTGTCAGCTCCTGAACCACTTGCTATGTTGCATTTGATGCTCCATAAATCCGTAGTGGTGGGTGGCTCTTCTTTTAAGGGTGGGTTACCCCCCCTCTGCTTGGGCTTTGGCAAAAAAAGTTGCTGGTGTCTGACAGCCCCACAAGCTTCTCGCAGTTGTGCCTTGTCTTCTCCTCCCGCCTGGAACCTGGGAGGCAGAATTTGGGTTGAAAACGCAGCAGCTAAACTGATATTTAGCTCCTAGTTAATCACTGAAATGCAGAGTGCTTGCAGTCCTCATTAAAAGCCTAATTTAAAGTGCAAGGTTGACAGCTTGGCTGGAAGTACTTTCTCTTATCGCAAGCGTTCCCTAATCCGTCTCCTTTGCGCAAGGATGGTTTTTTTGTTTGTGGATCTCCAGGCTCTTGCTCTTGGAGAGCTGTACATTAAAGGAATGCAGTGTACTTGTGGGTAAGACAGCTGTAGATGTTAAAATGTTAATGTGGTGGGAGTAAGCGTGCTCCCGGTGTCTCTTACGCCGCCGTCAGCCGAGCCTTTGTGCCTCGCAAGGTCGCGCCGCCGCGTGGAAACGTGTTCCTGGAACACCAACTGTGCGGGTTCTCCGTAGTTTTGCTTTGCAAGGAAGAAAAATAAAGCTGCTTGTGGGATTATGGCAGTAGAGCTGCTGTCTCTGGAAACACGGGCAGGAGCAGCGTGGCTGAAGGCCAGTATCTGAGGAAGCATCCTGCCTTGCGTTTGTACCCGGACTAGTATCAGCCCTGCGACGTGCTGTGGTTTCGGGTTAGCTCGTGAGCTCTCATGGGGGTGCGAGGGGTAATGTGGGTAACAAGGAGGTCAAACCTTGCTCTGTGGTTTGCTAGACCTCTGGAGCTGGAAGGGATCCTCTGGATTCAAGAGGGTCTTTGTGCCTTTGGTGCAAGCTGTTCCCCACGAACCCCTTTGAGGAGGGTGGGCGTCTCTCCTGCTGTTGCAGGAGCCGTGGTGGAGGCAAGAACCTGTCCAGGTTCCTAGATGTTGGCAACAGGGCCAAGGCATATAACTTGGGAGCCTTTAAAAAAAGAAATAGTCCACCCAGACCATCTCATGTTTGGTGGCTACGACTGAGCATCTACCAGCCATTTTCTTCTGCTTCATTTAAGACAAAAGTCTTTAACTGATGCAAGCTGGAAGCTTCATTGTCTGAAGTGAGATGGACGTATCTGGTAACGCAGTTCCATTAACCCGCTGCAGCCTGGAAAATTGCTCTCCCAGTTGAAGGGTGAGGGTGTTGAGAAGGTGGGCAGTGCCACCAGGGTGGAGGTAGCCAGCATGGGAAACCTGGGCGCAATGCTGGCCTTGCTGTACTGCAGAGTCCTGCAAAGCCACCATGCCTGGTGGCACCCGTGGTGCTTGAGGACATGCTTGATACTTGCTTGAGCAGCGGAAATATCTTTCTCTGGGCAGTGAAGATGACCACAAAGAAGCTGTTAAATAACATTTTAAGTCATGAAAAATATGGCAAGAGTTCATGTGACCACTGGCCATGACTAAATGCCTACTGGTGACTGACCCCACAGGGACTAACGAAGTCCTCAGCAAAAGGCAGAGCACCCCACCAGCAACTGGGGGAAGTGAGACCCTTTCATTATGGTGTGTTTTGTTTTTTTTTGTCTCTCCAGGGGAGATTAAAATATGTGGCCTCTGGCTAGGAGCTGCCAGAGCCCTTGGGGCAATACTCCTACCCAGGTCAAATCTGAACATACCTCTTTGTCTCCCCCAGAAGAAAGGCATGGAGTGCAAGCTGTTGATCTTGAATGCAAGAAGAATTCATCTAGCTTGGGGTTTCCAGCCTTCAAAACCTGCTCTGTCTTGCTGCTCCTGCACTGGGTCTGTAATGCGAATGCAACTCCACCTCCACCAAAAGCTGCTGCAGATTGGAAATGCTCTTTGTTAGGGGTCACCTCCGTGGAGGTGTTGCAAACAGCTCATCTGCTGCAGACCATCTGCCAGGCTGGGAAAGCTCTGGTGCACACTGCTCTCAAACCATGCTTGGCTGAATACTGACCTACTGGGAAGCCTTAATGATGCTGGTGACCTGCCCCAGTGTCACCTGGAGCAGAGTCATAAATGCCTCAGCTGGTGAGTGGGTCCTTCTGGTAGGGAATGAGAGGAGTGGGGACATAGGTCGACTGGTTAATAGCAAGGCTGGATTTGAGCCCATGACCTGAAGGCAAAGGTTCCTGAAAATCCCTCATGGCTTTTATCATCTTGATGTGGTAAATGCTACTGTTAACAGTGGGAATTAGTGATTAGTTAGCAGGAACGAAGCCTGTGAGTTTATTGTGAATCTGTAACCTGATGTCCACACTTCTAGAGATGTCCTGCAGTGAACAGTTACAGATCCACTTCGAAGAGCAGAATAAGCTTAAATAAGGGCAGTGGTCTTTTATTTCTAAAAGTTTCAGCTTATGTTAAAACCTTCCTATCATGAGAGACCTTAAATCCAAGCTTCTGGGGTAATAGTGTGGTTGTATTGAGTGCTGTATATGACCCATGAGACCATCACTACTGCTCTCTTGGCTTCTTCCCCCCAGCTCAAGGAAGATATTGGCTGTTTTCCTGATTTCTCTGAACTTTGTAGCTCAGCTGCATGTTCCCTGGAGGGACAGATCTGGACCACTGGCTTCAGGTCTGGAGTTTGCTCTGTTCTTCTCCTGGAGCAATTTGTGGGCTGGATGGCGGGCTGTCCTTGCTGGGGACTGTGGAGCTTTTGAGGAGTACATGGGTTGAGGAGCAGGTCATGGGCTTGGGCAAACGCAGTCAAAAGATGACGTGTCCACTCGTATTTCTTCACTTTCCTTTCCTGGGCACTATGTGCTTCTCTCTATCTCTGCTGATGTTTGCCATAGTGATAAGAGAGGCTCCATGACAAGTGTGCTCTGCAGCAGATAAAACTCACTGTGTGCAAGAGCTGTTCCAGCTGGGAGCTTATCAGCGCTATTAAAACTTCAATGTGGGTGTTTTGGGTCCTTCAGTATGGAAATATCCAACCAGGAGTCATGCTGGAAGTGCTGCTGCTCTGTAAGTCCCTCTCAAAGTGCCTTTTTTTTGTGTGAAGTGGACAATTTGGGGAATGAGGCTTGTAAACTGGTCAAGCGTGGGCCTTAAAGGGAGTCGCCTGGTTGCTGTGTGGGATGTTTGTGCATGTAACGAGCTGGCTGATGCTTAACGATGGTGGTAGCTGGGTTCAATGTGGACTAAATTAATTTGAGAAATACACCTTCTTGTGTCTGCTCTTTGCTTGGTGAGAGAGTTCCTGGTGCTTTTGGTCAACTGTTGGACACTAGTGGAGGGAGGGCAGTTCTCCCAGCTTGGTTGGATGCTCTTTCAGGGCACTGACTTTGCCAAAAATGGCAAAAACATGGGTTGAAGCTGGTAAAGGGTACTGAGATGTGTATCTGGGCTAGGAATCACCTGGCTCCCAGCTTGATTTGGAAGCATGTAATTCCAAGGAGCACCTGTGTGTTGACCGAATGCACTTGGATAAGTGGAGAGGCTGCTGCAGTCTGAGCATGGGCATGTCTTGTTCTTCTCAGACTTGGGCAGCTGACTCTGCTTATGTAGACATCTCCATCCTCTTGGGCTTTGCAACCTGAAGGCTTCTGCAGTGGGTAGGTGCCCATAGCTTCTCTCCAAAAACAAGAATAGGGTTTATTCTCTTGTGGTAAACTCCCCAAGAGGGAGATGTGGTGATACCTGCTTTATGGGAGAATGATGCAATCAGAACAACTACTTAGAAATGTCCTTTTCCCTTTTGGAATGAGGAAACAAAAATGTTCATCTCTAGCTTCTGCAAAAGCTCCTTTCCCAGGAGAGATGGAGCCTGGAGGTTGAAACTGGAGGGCCAAGAACAAGTCAAGGACCAGGAAAGCGAACCTGTTTCTTTGGCTGCTCCTACTAGGAAGCAAAGCCATGGTGGGAAGCTACTGTCCTTCTTTTTCATTGCTCCTGCCAGCAATGTGACAAATGTACAGAACATCATGGGAAAGGAGTGTCAAACCTGAGGTTCACCTGCTATTGGCCCTTCTAGGTTGACATCCTCTTGCGTGCAGTGTCCCCTCTGTTGTGAACACAGGACAAATCAGTCCTGTTTGTTGCCACGTGTTAGGCTTTTTGAAGGCTTTATTTTCATCCTAGTTTTAGAATAACTTTATTCCCTCTTCTGTTGTACTGATGTGCTGGGAAGGGTTCTCCAGAAGGGCAGCAGTGGTGGCGAGTCAAGAAGGCTGGTTCGAACCAACTGGTGGCATGGCAGCAGATAGAGCAGGGAGGGAGGGAGCTGGGACTTGGCAAGAGTGATGCTTGCCATAGGATGATGGTAGAAATATGCCTGCCTTCTGCAAAGCCATCCTCCGGGGTTTCAGCTGGCTGAGCCGAGGTTGGTCCAAGGAACATCAGCCCTGGCTGTGCTGCAGATAGTCTGAGCTGTTGAAAAGATGGCTTTTGACAAAAGTGGGAGCCAACACTCGCTGCTGTTACATGCTGCTGGGCACAAGGTCGGTGTGACTGTCTGGTTCCCAGGCTGGGCAGTCAGGTTCACTTTTTCAGCAAACACTTGCTGCTGCTCAGCTGTGTAATCAGCTAATGGGATTTAAACACAGCATCCAATGCTTCTGGCTTGACTTTGTGATAGTAACCCAATCCAAAAAAGCCAGAGTTAAAATAAGGAAATGTGAGTTCCTGGGGCTATCCAATTCTGGTACCTCATGTAGCAAAGCCATCTGATTCCTACCAGAATTGATACACTAGTCATTATATCTGAATTGACTCAAGATGTCATAAAGCTGGGGAGAAAGAGCATCTATTGGTATTTATCATTATGGCTCAAATACCTTCTGCTTAAGGCAGTGCCTCCTGTGAAATTTCTCTGGTTTAAATCCCACAATCAGAAAAAACAAAGCAGCCTTTTGCATCGAGGGAAGGTGGCTGCAGCGATTTCAAACCCTCTTCTGAGCTTGAGAGCTGCTAACTGGACTCCTGACCCGTTTCATACTTTTCAGAAGAAGTTTTCTGCTTCAAGTTGGAAGTGAAATACAACTGTGGTGGAGCCCGGGGTTAGATCTAGGAGGAAGAGAAAATAAGCGAGTGGTGGTAGGAGGAGGCAGCAAGCACACCTTGGATCATGTAGCATGTGTACCATCTCCCCTTTTAACCTTTTGAGGGTCTGGCATTGTGTCTGGACCTCAGCCCAAGTTATTTGCTCACATGGGTTGTTTTTTTTTTCCCCCCCCAACCCTTTGTTAGACTCCAGAAGATAATTGCTGACAAAGGCTTCTGGAGTCCCAGGAGGGGCATCTGGTGGAAAGGAAAGCTCTTGTCTGAGTGTTGCAGTTTGATGGGAGTACCCCAGTGCTTGGTCAAGAAGCTGAACTTCACGATCTCCTTCCACATGTCTCAGTTCAGCCACTGCTGTCTTCTGCTGCCTGCTTTTTGCCTGGCTGCCCTAGAACTCATTGCTGCGTTTCAGCATTGCCTGAAGCTGATGAGATGTTCTACTCCCAAACTGGCCATTTCTGATAACGGATCCTGTACGTTTGATTCCAAAAGGCTGGCTCTATTTTTTTTTTCTTGGAAGGAAAGGTATGATATAAATATTGCCTAAGACACTTGTGGCTGTCAGCACTACTGAGCCAGCTCTTGGACAGGGGTGTGAGTAAAACCCTGTTATGTCTCATGCACCATCAGGTTTAATGCTCGCTAAATGGCAGAGCTGTTGAGAAAAAGCATTGGGCCGAGGCAATGTAGCTGGTATTAAAAAAATAAATATAGCTGCAAGTGGCTGAGCTTTGAAATAAATTATGCTTTGAGTGGATATACAGGGACTGCTGAGATCTCTGGATTCCCTCCAGGGCTCATTGCCAGGTGAGAGATTTGGGAATTTGGGAAGGCAGAATCTACCTGCTTGTGGGGAAAATCCTGTGTCCCAGTAGTAGTAAATTCTCTCCTTACCATGAAATATGAGGGTTATATTGAAATAATTTTCATGTTTTAGAGTTGAAACCAGCTACAGAGTTGGGTCTTCTAACTTTTTTTATCATGCTGTAAATGATGGACAAAGTAGGGTTTGCTGCTTCTCTTGCTTTTGTAGAACTGTAAAATGTGGAAAGATCTTGGTGTCATGGTGGCACAGGCTTAGTTCCAACTCCTCTGCCATGGGTAGGGACACCTTCTGCTACACGAGGTTGCTCAAAGCCTCATCCAACCTGGCCTTGAACAGGCCTTGAACAACAGGCTTTGAACCTGACCTAGATAATTGTGGAGGTTTCTTCCAACCCAAACCAATCTATGATTCTATCATGAGCAGGACTTGCCTGAATGCACCAGCCCAGAAGAATGGCTTGGTCTTGATTTCCGTTACTCCTGGAGGTGTTTGTGCACCGATGTTCACCCAATGAAGTGGCACAGACAAGCTGCCCATCAGTCATATGTCAAGCAAAGAGAGGCTCGTTCCTCGAATGAACCTCTCCTTAGGTGGGCTGCTCAGCTTTTTCCCACTGTGACACTACTTGAGCTAGTAAACTCAACTTTTTCAGGTGCTTGCTCTTACGAGTGGGAATACAACTCCAGCGACATGTTTGGAGTATTTTTAGCAGGTCACCTGGAGGGACGGTGACAGCCCCTTGCAGCACAGCAGAGCTGCAGCTCCTTCGAATGCACCACAGGTGCCTTATGGGTGCAGACAGATGCCACCCTCAACCGCGCAGCATCCCGTTTTCTCTTTGTCAGGGGGTGAGATGCTCAAACTGAATCTACTTGAGTATCTTGTTCGTGATGAAGCTGGAATTCAAAGCCTCATCCTGCAGTCCCTGACCCCAAATCCTTTGTGCGTGCACTGCAGGTATGCTCTTGCAGTGGGCAAAAATATTATCCCAGAGCTGCCATGGAAGACGTTGAAGGTGGTGGTTGAGCAACCTTGCAGAAGGGGCTGGGTGGCCTCTGCAGAGAGAGAAGTGACTTGATGGAGTTTTGTCTTTGGTGATGGGATGGAACGGGTAGGGTGTGCAACGCCTGCACGAAGGTGGTGTGATGTGCCTGAGGGATGGGATTTTTGCTGGGTGTTGTGAAAGATGGGAGAGAAGGTCTGGAAAATGCTGTGTGGGAGACTCTGCTTGACTCAACACTTGAGTACAAAGGTTTTGCTCTGTTATGATAATAACCTCAGCGTAATGTCACTGTTTCACACGAGAAGCGATATAGCCCTGCTGGAGGAAACAGAATATGTGGGATGGGACAAAAAAAATATCAATATACAATAGTTTTCCTCCTTTTTCCTTTCAACAGTTTTTCTCCAGTACAGTAGCCAAATGATGAACATCTAATTTGTGATTTTTTATATTTTTTTTGGTCCAGTGATGGATGGTAACTAGATACTATAAATACTTTCAGGTTTGGACACAACCTTCCAAAAATAACTGGGACCTCTGTGGAGGCTGGTACTTGGCAAAGCATTCGACTCACTTTTTCCTGAGCGTGTCGATGGGCTGAGTTCCCAGAGCATCTTTGGAGTCAGCGGGGTGTGAAGGTGGGGAAAAAAACCTTCCTTCTGCTGCAGCAGTGACATAGGGACTGTTTCCTCACCTTGTGGGACCCTCACCGTGGTGTGTTTTGCAGCTAGAAACCATTACCTGAGCATTGCTGCTTTTCATCCCAAAGGCTGAGCGCTCTTTGGTACCCCGGGGCTGGACTGCGAACGTAACGGAGGTCTTCAGCTCCCTGCAAAAGCAGCTCGTAATGATTTAAGATGTGTAGAAGAGACATCTAGCCCAGTAACCATGGATCAGCTGGGGTGGGAGTAAAATTGCAGTCTTATGGGTCTGATTACAGGACTGTGAGCTATCTTTAGATGCTTTTTCCCCCGAGAGGCGTTCGCACATGGCGCAGAAGTGTCTGACAGCTGAACCTGTCTCTGCTGAACCCCCCACCAGCCTGGTTTAGAGAGACTCTGTGGGTTGCTCTGTGAATGATTTGGAAGGAGAGCAGCAGGGAACGCGTTGGCTCCTTGTGTTCGATACGGAAACGGCGCTTTCCCATGCGGGGGTGGTAGTAAGTGGAGGATGTCGCTGGAGCTGATGGGCATGGGAGGTCTGCTTCGTTCTGGAGGCTCAGCTTTCCACTGGTGTTCTCAGGCTGATCTTAAGGTTGATGTTAAACTGTAAAGCATCGTTTTCATGGTGCCTATTCACATGAAATAACCTCTCTGCTGGAGGTGGGGACAGTGTGGGGATTGCTTTGAATGGCATGACTTAGTTTCTCCAGATATCATTGGCAAAAGGGTGGATTTCAGACTAAACATGAGTCTTTTTAGGACAGCTCATGAGTTGTTACTGGCCAAAACAAGGAATAAATTGAAAACTGATTTAATTAGGAGAGAGTCTGAGGTTGCTCTCTACCCTCATCCTGACCAATGCTGGAAAGTACAATTTTTGTTGAGCAGGGGCTGTTAACCTGGTGAGTCTCCCCATGGTGTAGTGGAAGCAGCACAATACACGTCGTTGTGAAATACAATGTGAAGCTGATGGGTGAGATGGAGGTGGGGAGCTGCCAAGGGAATATTCATAGAGTCCCTGAAGTATTCGGTCCATCCAAAGCAAAAGCAGAGAAGAAACTAAATCTTAGAATCATAGACTGGTTTGGATTAGAAAGGACCTCAAAGATCATCCAGTTCCAACCCCTCTGCCATGGGCAGGGACACCTTCCACTACACCAGGTTGTCCAAAGCCTCATCCAGTCTGGCCTTGAAGACTTCCAGGGATGGGGATGGAGTCTCTTGTCTGAGACACCATCTTCCAAAGGGCTTCCTTGTGATGTGAGTTTATTTGCTGGCAAGTTGAGGACAGTAGTGGGATTTGTCTGCTATGGGATATGGGGAACTTTGTACTTTACTCAAACTTGTGGTTTTCTGGCAATATAAGAACTTGCATTGCTGGTAAATCAAGATCCTGACCTTAATTGAGGTTCATTATCCCTCACACTGTAAGGCACGATGCTTTGATGCTTCTCCTAGCCCCCTTCTCAGCAAGTAGTTTTGGTACCCTCACTCAGGTATGTGTACACAGGAACACCTGATGTTGACGAGTAACTGGAAAGTGATTTCCAGTCTCCTTTGTGAAATATGCCTGTGAAGCTCAGTGGCCTTTACATGTGGAGGGGAGAGCAAGGCAAGCTGCTCTCTGGAAAGATTTGTTGCTAGATCCAAGGGTGATGCCTCTGGCCATCAGCAGGGACTTCTGGGTCAAATGAGGATGAGCCTGGAGGCTGCAGCCAGGTCGATACGTGGCACGGCTCAGGTGTGTGGACTGTGGGTCTGAAATCACTTCTGACATAGCATGGGTTTTGTTCAGACCTTGTTCCTTCTGGTTGTCTGCTGATCCTACAGCCCTTGGACAAAGGAATCGATGCTCTTCTGGAGGGAGGAGTCTGATCTGCAAAGGTTGTTGGCTCTTCTCAGAAAATGCTCGGGCTTTTCAAAGCACGAGCCTGGTGGCGGTTTTGCTGTCGGCAGACTCACACGTTGATTTCTCCGTGGATGCCAAGAAAGGACTGGATTCCTCATAAAAGCCTTTTCCACGCAAGCCACTGGCTGCATGGGAGCAGATGCACAGCAGTTATTTCCTTCGTCTTTTTACGTGCTGCTGCTTTATGTCATACTGTACCTGTCAAGGGACAGACCTCCTCTCACCATCATGCACGTGGTGCACTAAGGAAGGAATATTTTGCTATACAAGAGGGAACCAAACCTTGCAGAGACATTAATTCATCTAGGACTGTGCCCTGGGGTATGGTCCTGTAGAGTTCACAGACTAAAGCCTGTGCATGGGAGGGTGGCTACATAAATGGGGGTGGTTGCTGAAAACATGGTTAGAAATGTCAGTGGTTACTCTGGCTTGAACAAGCTGAGTGTGCAACAAAACTACTTCCTTCTCATGAGACCCCCTCCTGCAGTGCTGCATTCAGCTCTGGGGTCCCCAGCACAAGAAGGACATGGAGCTGCTGGAGCGGGTCCAGAGGAGGCCACGAAGATGATGCGAGGGCTGGAGCACCTCTGCTCTGGAGACAGGCTGGGAGAGTTGGGGCTGTTCAGCCTGGAGAAGAGAAGGCTCTGGGGAGACCTTCCAGCACCTTCCAGTACCTAAAGGGGCTACAGGAAAGCTGGAGAGGGGCTTTGGACAAGGGTGTGTAGTGACAGGACACGGGGCAATGGCTTTAAACTGAAAGAGGGGAGATTTCGATGGGATCTAAGGAAGAAATTCTTCCCTCTGAGGGTAGTGAGGCACTGGCACAGATTTCCCAGAGAAGCTGTGGCTGCCCCATCCCTGGAAGTGTTCAAGGTCAGGTTGGATGAGGCTTTGAGCAACCTGGTGTAGTGGAGGATGTCCTGCCCATGGCAGGGGCATTGGAACTGGATGGTCTTGAAAGTCCTTTCCAAGCCAAACCATTCCATGATTCTATGAAAACTACCCACACAGGATCTGCCTGGCAGAGCGGGGCAGAGGAAGGTGCTGGTGAGTGTGATGTTCTTGCTGACCCCGTCCCTGCCCGCTGGCTGTAATGGTGACAGTATCAAATTGCCTCCAATCTGTCAGTAAGTGCAATGACTCTGCAGCAAGTCTTCGGCCTCCTGGTGCTAGTTTTGGCAATGGGGCAACTTGGCTTGACTGCTTCTATTTATACAGCACAAATGGATTTGTCACCCAACAGCTCGATCGCTCATAATTATACTGTTGAAGAAATCCACACTTCTTATTTCCTGCCTGCACACCTGCTTTCTTGCTGCTTGGCTTCCTTTCTTCCTTCAGCTCACTGACGCTTTCATGCAGCCTCTCTGCTTTGAAGACCACAGTGCTCGAGTCTTTTTAATCCCATTTCTTGTTGGGTGCAAAGATCAGTGCTGCTGTAGCTTTTGCTTTCCCATCCTGGATATGGGCTGTGCACTGTAGCACCTCTGGAGAGGTTTTAATTTTTTTTAATAGGCATTAAAATTAAGCAATGAATTGCATTACGTGTAGGTGGGATACTTGTCTGACTCTAACTTATGAAAGTTCAGTGTAGCAAAAAAATGGCTTCAGAAAGAGCTCTCTCCTCTGGAGTTCTTCTGGAGATGACTGCTTTTTCCTCTTTACTCCAGACTGTAAGACTCCCCCTTACTGATGGTACGCATAGCGTTGGACTTGCTGCATTGATCTGGCTTTAATAGCCTTGCACCCAGCCTGGAGTAAACCCTGAGCAAATCTGGGCACTGATTGTTGGCATCACGCACCTCTCCGCGCCCTGTACGGGAGAGCTGTGGTGGGAGGCAGGGCAGCGAAGTCACAGGTACTTAGCTGGGAGATCTCAGAGGAATCTTTTATCTTGGTGGAAACAGATGGAGTTTGACTTCTGTGTCAATTATGAGCTTAGAATAACTCAATCTCACTGCAGAGGAAGTGGAAAGGTACAACGCTGCCACAGGCTGGATGCTGACAAGCAGGAATTGAGCTCGGAGGAGAGCCGTGCCTGGCACGTACGCTGATTATTTCATAGAATCACAGAATGGTTTGGGTTGGAAGGGACCTCAAAGATCATCCAGTTCCAACCCCCCTGCCATGGGCAGGGACACCCTCCACTACACCAGGTTGTCCAAAGCCTCATCCAACCTGGCCTTGAACACTTCCAGGGATGGGGCAGCCACAGCTTCTCTGGGCAACCTGTTCCAGTGCCTCACCACCCTCAGAGTGAAAAATTTCTTTCTTATATCTAACCTAAATCTCCCCTCTTTCAGTTTAAATCCATTGCCCCTTGTCCTATCACTACATGCCCTTGTAAAAAGTCCATTCCATTTCCACACTTGAGAAGCTTGGCCACCAGAAGGGCAACTGCACTTGCCATGTTTCGTATGGGCCTCCACGCGGGAAGGTGCAACGCAGGGTGTTACAAAGCGTCGTCTTGAACAGCAACCTGGGGATGGATCCCAGAGCTGAAGGCTTCTCTTGGAGAAGGGATGTCACAGCTAGTGTATGAGTGGACCTAAGGGATAAGAGCCTTGAGAGGTCCTCTATTCCCATCACGTGCAACACTGGGATGTTTGTGTGTTTGGGAATGAGTGTGGAAGAGGAACGGATTTCATGTAGTTTATTTGCTTTTTGATTTTCCCCATAGAGTTTGGGCGTTCTGCCTGCTGTCAGGCATTTTGGACAAGGAGGTGCTGGAGTGCTTGATCTACTACTGGCTCTACTCATCCCCTGTGTACCACTTCCCCTGTAATTTCCCTTCTCTCTCCTTCTTCTGTTTGATGCACAAAATTTGATTTTGTGAGTGTCAGAACTGGGCTTTGCAGAGCACCATTGTGTCCAGGGCTTCCAGCAGTCACCTGGAGTCCACCAGTCTTCAGAGGTCTCAGCTTTGTGCCTGGATGAAGGTACACAATGCTTTGGGTCATGGTTAGATAGTTGCAGTCCATCCACTTGACTGTATCATGGCCAAAAACATTGCCTGGGGCTGTAAATCAAAGAGCATTTCAAAGGGAGCTTCAACATTAAGCTTTCCTCCTTTTTGGGGTGAGATGCAGGACCCTGAGTGTTGTGAGTCTTCTGGTAGATTCAGGTTTCTATATCTTCTGGTGTCCATGAGCTGCTCCTTAAATTGTTGAAGAACTTCTGTATCTACCTCTGTGGGAAGGCTGGATATGGTCCCAGCACTTTTTTCCTAAGCGTGTTGGGTAGAGCTGCTTGCCAGCTTCATGTTAGTGGCTTGCTGAGGTCTCCAGCTAAATTTGCATGATAAGCTAAATTAATAGGCATGAAATGATATCTCATCCCCTAAAATGGAAAACAGAACTATGGAACTACCCTAAGGAAGGAGCTACCCTTGGGAGCGAAGGAGGCAGTGATTTGCAACCATCCTTTTGGCTAGCAGTGATACTCATAAAGGCATTGAAATGAACACTTGCCCTGGTCTGCAGCTTTTGGGGTGACCTAGCCACCAGAAAAACTACAGCTTTGAAACTCGCCTGCCTAGAGCCTGTTGTCAAAGCCTTTATTTATTGACTGGTTTTTCTCAGCTGGGGATGAGATTAAATTTCATCCTTGGCTGGATCTTCTCCCCAAGCTGGGTGTATCTCTGCTTTGCACCCCTTTCCTAAGCGGACCCTGCTCTCCTTTGAGTGGGGAGCAAGTATCTGAAGAGCCTGTCAAAGCTGTGGGCTGGAGACTCTTGTAGAAGACATCTGCTCAAGTAGCCATATTGCAATATAATTTTCTCAGAGCACTGCACATGGATGCTCCTGCGCATCCTTACCTGTAACTGCGGGGCTGAGCACTGCTCAGCTCCCTGTTGCCTGTGGATGACTTATCAGCCGGGTCACAAAGTGTTGGAGAGGGTGGAATAAAGGCAAGACTTGAACATTGCTACTACAAGTAGATGTCTCTTAATGTCCCTTAACGTGTTGCAACGAGCTTACTAAACCCATGTGTCTTGCCTCAGCAAGTTTGGGCCTCTCCTAAGGAAATAATTAAAGTTTAACCCCCATAGTCCTTGCTAATGTTTGCCTTTTCCTTTAGAGGAAGGAGCGGGGGTTGGAACTAGATGATCTCTAAGGCTTCTTCCAACCCAAACCATTCTATGAAATGGGATCCTAATCTTTAGATCAAATGGCATCTCTACTCCCATTAACAAAAGTAAATTTGTAATGAAGCCTAGAGAGAGGTTTCAGATAATGGACAGAAAATATCTGCCTTTTTAAAACCTTCACCTCCCAAAGTTATTGCAAGACTTCCTGTTATGCTTAAAGTGGTGGGGTTTTTTTATCCTTTGAGATTCCAGAGGAGAAAATGCCCTTGGAAAGCAGATGTCAGAGTCGGGTTGCCTGCTTCTTCCCTTAACATTTGGGTCGAAAGTGTTCCCTAGAAACCAGTCTCTGGCTCTGTGGGAGATGCCAGTGGAAAGCTGCAGGTCAAAGAAGTGGAGAGAATTTCAGAAATTTGGCTTTGCTTTTCCAACTTTGGTTGTCAGCCTGAGGTCTCTAACCTGAGACCTGGAGGGAGGGGTGTGTGTGTATGAGAAGTCAGTTGCTGTAGCAGGATTCTTAAAGCCTTCTAGAAGTCACCTTTGTCACAAAACTCTCCTCTAACTTGGAGTGGTGGATTTTGGAGAAGATCCTCCTTGGCAGGTCTGTTGCTCCTGTGTTTGGGTTGTGTGTGTGGCACAGGAATAGCTTAGAAATAAAACTGCCTGTTGGTAACTGGGGGTGGAGGAGGGAGGTTTTATGGCTGTGAACCCCTTGACTTAAAAAAACAACTTAATATCAAGCCAAATGTGAGGTGACAAGATCTTTTTTTTAAAGGTGAGTGGTTTCATTGCTGCTTTTGTGTGCAGGGGATCAAGCCCAAGGCTGCCAGAGAACCTTTGTCCTGTTGCCTGGCTCTTTGTGTCTTGGGGCATGTGAATCACCACAGGCAGCTGGTAGTCCCTGGTTTAAGAGAAAATGAAAGTGAAATTAAGCAAAGGGCACATGAAAGCAGCCCTTGGTCCTCAGTCCTGGCTGGATGCCATGTTGTATTTGCTGTGTCAAAATATGGAGAGAAATGAAGGATTGTCTAGACCTAGGAGAAGAAGGTGTTAACGTGGCTGATAGCTGGCTGAAGGAACGAGAAGACCAAAAGGGAATATAATTGTTTTCTAGCAGGCTTTTGCACTTCCAGTTTTAGGCTGAAATCTTGGAGAACTAGGGAAAACAAGAGGAAGGATTTTATCTTGGATAAAAATTTTTTTAGACCTAAGGAAGAAATTCTTCACTATGAGGGTGGTGAGGCACTGGCACAGGTTGCCCAGAGAAGTTGTGGCTGCCCCATCCCTGGAGGTGTTCAAGGCCAGGTTAGAAGAGGCTTTGAGCAACCTGGTGTAGTGGAGGGTGTCCCTGCCTATGGCAGGGGGGTTGGAACTAGATGATCTTGAATGTCCCTTCCAACCCAAACCATGATTCTATGATCTTTGTTTGGAGATAAGGTGGCTTAGATTTAGTAGCAGGACATCTTTCCTTTGACAGTGATGTGCTGGGGCATGGCTGTGGAGCCTCAACGCTACAGGTTTTGAGAGCCACTTGGATAAGGCCCATGCACAACTGACAAATTCACCCCCTATCCAGAGGTGGCAATTGAGGCAGGTGACATCTCAAAGGTCTCCCCAGCACTGTGCTTCAGATGCATCCCTTTACTTGATGCTGTTTGGACAGCCTAGGGAAGACCACTCAGATGGTCCCTGCCAGTGCCCTCTCCTCTGCTCGGTAGAAAGTTCATTTCCAGAGCATCTATAGGAAGTTGTGAGAAGATATCATTAAGGAAGGGGTGATGCCTGACCTCCTACTGCTGCTGTAGAGAAGCACACAGAGATATTTTAGGAAAAAGCTTAAAGATAATGAGGCTGGTGAATGATAAGCAGATATGCCCATTTTCTTTTGGGAAGAGGTGCAAAGATGTGACTTTTCTAGCACTTAAAAAAAAAAAGTAGGTGGAGAAGAGTGTTTTGAGGCTCTTGCAGCATTTGAGATCAATCAAATTCTGAGTGTGCAAGTGCTTTGTGACTGCCAGCCATCATGGGGAGGTGATTTCTTTAACAATGAGTTAAAGATCGCCCCAACCTGTACTTTGAGGGACCAGGAATGGTCCAACATAGTGAAGCTTCACTCCTAGATGCTGGGGTAGGACAGAGATCTGAGATCTGGCGGAGTCATTACCACTGTTAGCAGTGCAGGGCAGAGTAGCTTTGGTGGGATTAGCACTAGGTGCTGTGCACAGAAGGGTGGCTTAAGGCTTTAAATGTTTTGAACCTCTCATATTTGGAGGAGAAGGTAGGGTAAGGTCTTTGCCGAGACAGTGTCAGTAAAAAAAAAAAACCCAAACGTACAGTTATTGCGTGATTATGTGCTAATAGGATTTAATTTCTGCAAAGCTTTTGATGAGAGGAAGAAGTACCTCAAAGGACCACACAGGTATTTTGGGAAAGGCTTAAGTGGAATAAGATTCAGCTGTTACAGCAGGGAGGCTTGGAGTGACCTGAGCTGGAGCAGTTTTGTCCTGCCTGTGCAGATGTCCCCAGGGTCTTCCATGTAGGAAAGAGGGAGATCTTCTCAGTGGAAGGGAGAAAGGCAAGGCATGTGTGAAGTCTGCGGGCTTTGCTGTGAAAGCTCCTGAGAAGCTTGGAGATGTCCTCCAGCCCTGGGTTGGATTTGAATTTGAGACCCAGTGGTGAGCTGCTTCATTTTGCTCCCATTTCCTCGCACCGTTGGTGTTCTTGGAAGCAGTGTTGGAAGGTGTTCTTGCAGTGAAAGCATGGCCCTGTTGTCCAATGGCCTGTTTTGCTGGGGGAGGTGGAATAAGAAGCCAGGTTCAGCCTTTGCAAATTTGAGGGGAAGGGGAGCATGGAAGGTTTCCTTCCTGGGGAAAAGGGCTGGTAATGCAGCTTGGAGGAAAAAAAAAAAGAAAAATCAAACAAAGCAGCTTCTCTTCCCTTCTGGCTCAGAGCGGGTATGTGATGTCAAGGTAGCCCTGAGCTTTCCCAAAGACTGTGGGATTTTCTTTTTTTTCCTTTTTTAAAATTTTTATTTTTGGGGGGTGGGTTTGGGGGATTGGTTTATATGCGTTATTGTTAAACCTCTCAAACAATGCTGCTTCCTTTTCCTTGAAGTGATTGTTCCCCATGTGGCTGACACTCTTCCTTCCCCTTCTTCTCCATCGTGGGAAGCGTTCTCCTGATGATGCATGGGCTCAACTTTAGTCTCTGGTTTACTTTCCTTTGTCCTGCTTGGGTTGCTCTTATTGTGTAATTCCTGCCACGATCCTCATCACAGGGTCCACAAAACCACCTGTTTTACTGCTGGTGGAGAGAATTAACTATCAGAGCAGCTTTCACCTGCCAGAGACATGGGACTGCAAGGTCTAACAGGCTTCATAGTACCACTGGATTTCTTCCCTCAAGTTGATGTAGTCTCCTCTTGGGAGGACAGTTGTCTTCCTTAAGGAAAAGCTGGTCTTTTTGTGATCAGCCTAGTCTCAAAGCTTTTCAAACACATCCATTTTTGAGGGCAAGATTTAATTTTTTTGAAGTTATTTTATTTAGATTTTATTTTTATTTTTTTAACTTTTGCATCTACAATGCCCAAGAATTCCTTTGCTTCCTATGTCAGGCCTTTCAACTTCTCTTTGTGGACCAGACTCAGAGGAGAAGAGGTGAAGCCAAACTAGGCAGTGGGTCTGAACAGCTCTCAGACGTGGTGAAATGGAGACAGACACCCAGCTTTTCATTTGGGGCAGGGGAAGAAGAAAATAGCAGCAATAGTGTCCATCTTAGACCAGCCAGTATTTTGCAAATAACTTGATGAAATGTTAAAGCTATGGGAATCTCTACTTCTGAAATGTGTCAATCCCATATACCATCTGCTATACCAAAAATTAGCAGACTTGCCTTGAATACTATTGATAAAAAAGACACGGACCTGTTGGAGGGGGTCCAGAGGAGGCCACAAAGTTGACCCGAGGGCTGCAGCACCTCTGCTATGAGGACAGGCTGAGAGAGTTGAGATGGCTCAGCCTGGAGAAGAGAAGGCTCTGGGCAGACCTTATTGCAGCCTTTCAATTCTTAGAGAGCCTATAAGAAAGATGGGGACAGACTTTTTAGTAGGATCTGTAGTGATGGGACAAGGGATAATGGCTTTAAACTAAAGGAGGGTAGATTCAGACTAGGTCTAAGAAAGACATTTTTTACTATGAGGGTGATGAGATGCTGGCATAAGTTGCCCACAGAGGTGGTAGATGCCTCATCCCTGGAAGCATTCAAGGTCAGGTTGGATGGGGCTCTGAGTAACCTGATCTGGTTGAAAATGTCCCTGCTCATGGCAGGGGGAGCTGGACTAGATGACCTTTAAAGGTCCCTTCCAACCCAAACCATTCTATGATAAGACTGGACTTATTCTCCAAGAGCATTTCCAAGGAAAAGCTGTCATAAATCAGGCCTTGACAGAGCAGCATGAGAGAGATGCTCATTTGCTCACCAAGCCTTCGCTGTGGACGCGTGGGTTGACTTGGACCTGAGTAATTCATGGTGTGCCACATGCAGAAATAATAAGCCCTTGGATGTTACAGGCTTGAGGACATAAGTAACCATCTGATTATACAGTTTACTTTGCTATGACCTACTTCTTTTTCAAAATATCCCCTAGACTCCATGACATAGCAGATAAGAACTTCCAGGTCCATTCAGCATTTATCAGAAGAGCTTCCTGCAGGGAGCTGTCGGTGATTTTTGCTGGGGAGGAAGAGGAAGGGCGGCTGGCTTGAAAGCTTCGTGATAAGCTTTGGATTGATTAGCCCATGGAGCGAGCTAGGAAAGGCAGCAGCACACCGGTGGGTTTCCCCCTCTCCTGTTAGGTGGAAATCACATGGTCTAATTAAGCAACAGCAGTTCTTGATAATATGTTTTAAGGGATTATATCACGCTTCAGCAGAGCAGGGCATGCGGCCAGAACACATTCATCCTGTTGATAAGGCCAACACCCACTGCAAACACAGTTATTAACAGCTTGAGTCTGTGTGAGATGCTCTAATGGAAAGCTGGAACTTGAGAATAAGCAAGAAGCTTGGAGAAGCCCACGGTGGGTATCTAAAACTTTGTTCCCTCGGGCAGTGGTAAACTACTTTCTCGCATAGGATACATAATTAATTTTGTGGAGAGAAGTGAACTTAAATCCTTTCAGGTGCAACTTATATGTGATGGAATGATATAGTTGGGTTTCAAAGACTGTCCTGGTATCCAGGGTCTGTCCTGGGGCATTTGGATGATATTGATCTGTCCTTTTTGTGCGTAGATTTTGGAGCAGGATCCCTTGACCTCGTGTGGTTTGTAGCTTCCTTTATCCTCTCGTTCATCAGTTTGCAGAGCAGCAACAAAATGCCCCAGCTACGAGACCTGTTCTTGCAAGTTGACACATAAACGCTTTTTCTAGCAAATGAGAGCCTTGGGGTTGGAATTTAGGGGGAAGAAGAAACCAAAAAGTGAGAGCACATCTGCACTTCCCTGCTAAAAACTACTAGCATAGAGGAGGAGAGGGTGTTGTCTCCCTGGAGCACAAAGCTGATGAGCATCTGAAAACTTTCCACTTGGCAGAGCTGAAGATGAAGTTATCTGGTGGAGTGGGTGACTATTCCCCTCCCCAGAGCAGGGAAGGTATGTGTAGGAGATTCAGTCCAGCTCTGCTGCAGAAACTCATCTTTATGGGACTGGTTACCGTAGTTATGGTTTTGGATAGGAGCTTCTCTTGGAAAGCTCAGATTGTGTTGACTTGAACTGGGGGCTTTCAGTGGTGGAGGCTTGCATAGCTCTGCGAGAGTGTGGTCCTCTAAGGAAAACATCTCGTGCAGTAACATGGAGCATGAGGCCAATTTTTCTGGAAATTATGTTGTATCTGGCTTGGATCCTACAGTAGATTTCAAGTCTAGGACATGTGGTGAGAACTGTGGTAGAGCTGTAACAAACAATCAGCCAAATCTCAGGGTTCAACAGCACCTTCTGCTTCCAGTACAACCCTGAGGGTAAGTCTGGGATCCAGTTGTCACTAGAAGGCTCCAACTTTGCCCAGGAATGTGAAATTCAAGTTTTCTGGCTTCAGTGGCATTACTAATGGTTTGGTTGAATTGTTTCTAGGTCACCGTGATCTCCTGGTTGCCCTTACAAAGCCAATGTAGCTCATGATAAATGGGGAGGAGAGGAGTGACTTTTCCACTGCTAATTCAAGAATCCTCCAAAAAAACAAATATGGCTGAGCGGTGGTCTAGTGCATCCCTTCTCTCTGTATTTGTGGAGTCATCAGTTCTAATATTTCTAAAGGATTTTTTGGGGCTTAAAGTGATTCTCTTTAACCTCCTTCCTCCACACTAGAAAGGAGGGGACCAGAAATGCCAAGGCATTTGGGTAGTCCAGGTAAGGTGGAACCTGACCTAAACATGACTAGTTTAATTTCTTTAAAGAAGCAAATTGAAAGGTTATGGGGGTGTGAATATGCTACCTGGCCTTAATGTGACTTTCTGTATGAGTGGAGGACAAGACACCAGAATACTTCGAGCTTCAGAGATGAGCGTTGAGACTCTTGTACGAACTGGAATGGTTTCCCACCTCTGATCATGGTTTCCTCCTGCCCCAGGTTGTGGCCAGGCTCAGTACCAAGCACTCTGGATTTTGGAAATGATGAGGTGATTTTGCTTGCAGGAGATGTTGATGGATCAATGCTACATGGGCCAGGCTGTGGTGAGGTGAGAGGACCTCTAAGTCCTCCTGGGTCTGCAAGGAATGGAAATTACCTCCCAGCAGATGTTTTACCCACAAAAATACTGGGCTAAATCTGTATTGTAGAAGTACTACAGAGCAAATCTAACACTTGCTGTGGCCAAGGTGACTATTTTCCTTTTCCTCTTCTATTTTTTTGGGTGCTTACCTAACTGGCCATGGGTACCACGAGGTGCCTGATGACCACCTTCCTACATGTGCAGGAATGGAGGCTCTTTGGTGTCTTAAAGAATTGAAACCAGTGCAAATTCTCCCTTTGGCTTCTCCTGTGAGCTGTTAGGCATCCATCATTGTTCCTATTTACTTTATTTAAAAAAAAAAAATCCTCTTTCTGCCCTTCTCAAAGCACGTGGAGATTAGGAATGGCAAGTAATCCTCGGAAATCATAGAATCATAGAATCATAGAATGGTTAGGGCTGGAAGGGACCTTCAAAGGTCATCTAGTCCAACCCCCCTGCAAGGAACAGGGATATCTCCAACTAGATCAGGTTGCTCAGGGCCTCATCCAACCCGGCCTTGAAAAATGATTATTGACTGAGAATTGCTTGGACATGATGCTGCTTGCTGACTTGACAGCTAAGACTCTGAAGCAGTGCGGTCTAAGCTGTACCTAAGCATCTGTCCTTGCCATGTCACAGCCACTGCAAAGCTTCACCTGCATCTGCAGCGGTCGAAAGCCAGATGTATTTTTAGATGATGCTTAAATAGACATTGTCAAAAACATTTAATGCTGTCTCATGGGGACAGGAGTGGTTGCACAGAGGACTTTTCTCTTGTACTGAGAGCGTAGAGGGGATGCTGATGCAGTGGGAACTGGGACTGTGGTGCCTGCAGCACCTAAAATGCTACTCCTCATGCTGCTGAGCAAAACTGTTAGTTTTTTCTTGGATTCCTTAGTGTTGCTTTTAATTAAAAAACTAAATCAATAAAAAAAATTGCAAAGTGAGGAGCTATTAGGAGATATGAGGGAAATGGTGAAGCTCTCTTGAGCAGGGGTCCAAACACAGAAATGCTGACCTGGTGCTGGTCAGGCTGGAGGATCTGGGGCTCAAGACACCTCCTGGTTGGCTTGTTCTGGGAGGTGGGTTCACAGAGAATCATAGAATGGTTAGGGTTGGAAGGGACCTTAAAGATCATCTAGTTCCAACCCCCCTGCCATGGGCAGGGACACCCTCCACTACACCAGGTTGCCCAAAGCCTCATCCAACCTGGCCTGGAACAATTCCAGGGATGGGGCAGCCACAACTTCTCTGGGCAACCTGTTCCAGTACCTCACCACCCTCAATGTAAAGAATTTCTTTCTTATATCTAATCTAAATCTCCCCTCTTTCAGTTTAAATCCATTGCCCCTTGTCCTGTCACTACACGCCCTTACATGTCTCCTTCCTTCCTCTTGCAAGGTGACAGCATGTTCTCCAGGACATCCCTCGCTGATGGGGGAGGGCAGAAGTTTGGGGAGAAGTCCTGTAGAGACCAACTTGAGTACTTTTCTAAGCATTGCACGTACAGCTCTGCTTTTGTGCAAGGAATAACATCGCTGGCTCATCCAGAAATGTCAAATAGGTCTCCAAGACAAGCTCCTGTGTCATCTGCTGCAGCTCTTAGATTACTGGAGCCTGTTTTGAATCAGAAATGCTCCACGGATACAGCTGTAGTAGTGTTGTTTTTCTGAAGTGCTGATCCGTTTCCTTCCTTTCCAATTCCTCAAAAGAAAACAAGTCAGTTGATTTAGGCGCCAGAATACGCTGCTGACTCTGCACAAGTTGTTTGCTCTTCTCTTGTGCCCTTTTTTTTTTCTTAGCTGAATTGCCCTGGAGTTTGGGCCCCAGGGAAGGTACTTCTGGAAAGTCTTCAATGCAAAGCTGATCCAGAGGAAGAGGGCCGATGATTAAAGATATGCTGTTGTCAGATATACATTTCCAGCCTCCTGGCTTGGAGACCTCTTGCAATAGCTGTGTAAAACTTGTATCCCTGTTTAAATGCGACTGTTTGTTTTTATAGTAGGTCTTGGTGGAATTTGCTCTAAAACATATCCCTATTTCAAGACTATAAACTTGGTCTCTCCAGTGTCATATCACAGAATGGTTTGAGTTGGAAGGGACCTCAAAGATCATCTAGTTCCAAGCCCCCTGCCATGTCCACAGACACCTGCTACTAGACCAGGTTCCTCAAAGCCTCATCCAATCTGGCCTTGAACACTTCCAGGGATGGGGCAGCCACAACTCCTGGGAGACCTGTTCCAGTGCCTCACCACCTTCAGAGGGAAGAATTTCTTCCTTAAATCTAATGGAAATCTCCCCTCTTTCAGTTTAAAGCCATTGCCCCTTGTTCTATCACTACACGCCCTTGTCAAAAGCCCCTCTCCAGCTTTCTTGTAGCCCCTTTAGGTACTGGAAGGCTGCTAGAAGGTCTCCACGGAGCCTCCTCTTCTCCAGGCTGAACAGCCCCAACTGTCTCAGCCTGTCTTCATAGGAGAGGTGCTGCAGCCTTTGGATCATCTTTGTGTTCCTCCTCTGGACCTGCTCTGACAGTTCTATGTCCTTCTGATGTTGGGGACCCCAGGTAGAATCATAGAATCATTTAGGTTGGTAAAGACCCTTAAGATCATAGAGATCTATGTCAAGGAGTTTTACAGGTGAGCTGTGTGGTGACCATCACTTCTGATGTTGGACCTATTGCTCTTGGTTGGAACTGTGTTGCCTCCTGGGGTGAGTTTTGGATTCCTGTATACCGGCACTTCTTTGTGGTTTGATCTTGAGACAGAGCATGTGCAGAAGCACAACCCTTATCTTGGTACCAGAGAAAGTCATGGAGGACCTTTGTTGTGTCCCTTGGGATAGGGACTGTGAACAGCATGGATGGGCAGGTCCGTGCTGCTGCTGTGAGGGTGGCTTCAGCTCCCGTTCAGCCTGACCTTGGTCGTCTGAATCACTCTGCTTAATCCCTGTACTTATTCAAAATCGGTGTCAACAGAGACTGTCTGAACAGAGATTAGTGCGGATGAATGAGGCTGCCTGCAAAAGCGTGGAGAGAAAACTGAAGTTTTTTTAAAGCTAAAAATTACCCCTAAATTCTTGTTTGCCTTTTTTTAAGCTTTGTGTTCTGAACCAGTTACTGGAGAGCTGCCTCAAGGGCCATAGCATAAAGGAATACCTAATGCAAGGACTCCTTCATCCCTAAATAGAACCATCCCAGTTCTCTGCTGGCCTCCTCCAGCATGCTGGTGTGAACTGGGTGGCTTCAGGGTGACAGCTGTGGGGTGGCCTGGCCACCTCTGTTGGTCTGGCTGGTCTGCACTAAGGCACTGTTTGTAGAATCCAGCCTGTTTTACTAATAATTTGCTTGCTATTATTATTAGTGGGAGCTTTGTGGGAGATAAGCACCAGACTGATCTTATCTGTGCCCATCACTTTTGGCCCCAGGGGAACTTATTAGAACCATAGAGTCGTATAATGGTTTGGGTTGGAAGGGACCTTCAAGACCATCTAGTTTCAACCTCCCTGCTGCAGGCAGAGATGCCTTCCACTAGACCAAGTTGCCCAAAGCCTCATCCAACCTGGCCTTGAACACTTCTAGGGCTTGTGTTTTATAGCTTGTGTTTCATACTGTGTGTGGGGTGTGTGTAGGAAATAAGGAGAGAAAATACAGTTTTTAAACTATCGGTGGAGCTGTTTGAAGGGAAGGACTGGTTAAAGAAACCCCACCAGGTGTGCACGGTGTAGCTGGAAGTACCTCTGAAACATTGTGTGGTTGCTTGTGCTGACACAAGTCCTGTCTCCTAGGATTTTCTCATCCCTTTGGGATGGGTGACAGTAATATGGCATGCGTCTTGCTCCAGCCCAGTTCCCTGCATCTCCTGGGACCTCAGGGAAGAAACAGATCTCCATGCTTTGGGGCTGTATTGGCCAAAATAGAGGATAACCAAACCCCTTGTCTTTTAGGCTGCTCTGCATCAGGGACTGTGCTGTAGGGTGCAAGACCCCTGTTTGTTTTAAGCAGGAATGGGCTGCAGGTCCTGTGTGTTCTTCTGCATCAACCCTGGTGAGATGAGCAGGAGACCCTGTGTTACACAGGTGGATGGATGAAGGGGCAGAAACTCTTCTTGTGCAGCATGAGAGGATTCACCTTGTGGGTGTGTGACCACACACTAAAACCTGGTGGTTTGAAATGCTGTGCATAGGCAGTTCTTTGGACCCTTGATGGGACTGGGATGATGCTCAGCATCCAAAGTGAGTACCCAAAACTAGGGGCTGGTGGTGTTGAATTCTCATTATCACCAGCTCACTCCACCTAAAGTCATCTAGTGCTTACAGTCTAGAAATCCTGACTCTGCTTCACGTGCTCTTCCAGTGTCTCTGCCTTCTGGATAAGAATTTAGCACGAAACGGTGCGTTTCGGATGTTTCAAAAGCTGCCTGTGGAAATACTGGGAGGAAAGCCAACGTGAGGGCAAACTTTCTGGGAGAGGGGAGGGTGTTTGTTTCTGCCTTTCCTTTGATGGAAAGGCTCAGTGTGTTTGTAGAGCTGTGTGTTGGTTTTATTAACTAGCAGAGTCAGACGTCTCCTGGGCTGGTGGGATCTACTCTTCTCCCAGGCGTTCGGATAAAAAAAAATGTTTGGGAAGATTACAGCATGGAAAGGTGCTAATGAATATTCATCAGGAATAACTGCTTTATTCCTTAGTGTGCTTGCTTTTCTGTTATCTTCTTATGCCTCTGTTTATTCCTGGAGCAGCAGAAGGTCACAGTGACATGTCCTGAGATGCCAACGTTGTCTGTCTTGGTCACACAGTGGCAGTTCTTGTGGTATATTGATTGGGGAGTTCTTTGTTGCTAAACACCTCAGTGACAGCAGTGATGCCTTTGTGGCAGAGGCAATTTTGGAAGTTTCTTCTGGTGCTTCTTCTGAGAGTGAACCACCAGCTTCTATGGATGCTGTGAACAGGTACTGGTCCAGGGATGCCTGTGAAGGCATTGATCTGCATTCCTCAAGGTGTTTCTTGGATGCTTGGTGTTTCTTGGTGTTTCTGGTCTGTTGCTTGTGGCAGAAGCTCTGTGAGCTCTTAGCCTTATGGAGCTTTTTTTACTCTGTAAATGGGGCAAGTGGGTGTGGAAATACAGAGTGCAAAGTAAAGGTGGTGTCATGTTTGCCGGGTTTGTGTAAAGGGGTTCTGGTGGCAGGAGAGGGGATTTGCTCCCTGTGCCACCAGATCGGACTCCCATCCCCCTCAGGGTTGAGCCAATCAGCACCTCTGTGAATTGCCCTATTTACGTCGGGACAAAGGAACCGGAAAGGTGTGTGCCTGTGCCCAGGAGCGAGGAGAAGGGAGGGGGGCATGGCTCCCGGCGCCCGGCTGGGGGCTGCCCGTGCCGGGCTGGTGCCACCCGCTGAGGATGATGGTGGCGGAGCTGCTTGGGGAACTTGGGGAGTGCCCTGCTCCCGGGGTGCCCACAGGGCTGAGTTCACCCAGAGAGGACTGAGATCTGAGAGAAACGGCCACACTGACATCAGGTCAGTGAAGATGGAGCAGGAGCTGAGTTTCCCCTGCAACTGGTGGTGAGATGGCAGGTGGCCCCCTGCAGCCAGGATGGGCTCGGAGCAGAGACCCACTTGCGGCCCGTGGAGAAGAGATGCCTGAGCCTGAGGATGGTTGTGGAGCATGGGATGCACGACCAGGTAAAGATGCATCTAGAGTCTGTGGGACAACCCGCACCGGAGCAAGTGGCAACAGCTCCCTAAGAATCCAAGACTGGGAAAGCCTGCACTGGAGCAATCCGATGGGGAAGGATTGCCTCCTCTGGGTAGGACTCACAGCGGAGAAGTCTGGATTTTTCCTTGTGAGTAGGGAATCCACTGGAGCAAGGGACAATGGTGTAAGGACTCCTCTTCCTTTAAGAAAAGGAGTGGCAGGAGCAGCATGGGATGAACTGACCTGCACTCCTCCAGTCCCTGCCCCCTGCGCCACTGGGGGAGGTGGTAGAGCTGGGAAGAAAAGGACCAGACTCAGAGATGCTGTTGTTTTTAAGATCTGCCTTTGCTTCTTATTGTCCTTTCAAGTAACTGGTTTTGTTTCTTTTTATGGTCTCGAGTAACTGTTAATGTTTCTCTTTATCCTTTCAAGTAACCGTTAATGAATCAAATTGTTTTGTCCCCAAGCTGAGTCTGTTTTTCCCGGGACCATGGTTGGTGGGTGCTCCCTCTGTTCCTGTCTCGACCCTCAGTCCTTTTATTATATTTTTCTCCTCTCCACTTCGCTCAGGAGAGGAGTGAGCGAGCAGCTGTGTGGAGTTTAGTTGCTAGATCAGCCTAAACCACGACATCTGTAAATGGAGAAAGTGGGGGTAGAAATACAGGGTGCAAAGTCAAGGTGGGGTCACGCTTGATGTCATCTGCTGCCCCGTATTGGGAGGGTGGTGGGAAGGGGCTGCAATGGCTTGACAAGAGGTGGCACATGTACAACCATGCTGCATGTCCAACTGGTTCTCCGGAGCACCGGCCGAGCTGTAAATGCCTGACGTCAAGTTATGGGTCAGGCGAGGGCACAGTTTACATCCTGTAATTAACATCTGTGCAGTTAATCACCGGGGCTGGCAGACCCGGAGACGCTGGACTGGAATCGCGCTCTCCGTTGCGGTTGGATCCCTGTCCCAGGGATGGCAGGAGGCTAATAACAAAGATGTGTTGACTTGGACTGTCTGTGCTAATTTATCCTGCTCCTCCTCCCCCTTCCAGCATATGTTTGCAGCGTATAAATCAACATCCTTGTAAATCAGGGCTTTGACTTTAATTTCTTCCTCCTTTTCTCGGCCTCTTGGAAAACAAGGTTTGTGCAACTGTGTGGTTTTTCTTCTTAACACATGAACCTGTGGGGGAGATGAAAGAAAACTCAGCCAAGGCAGACCCTTGGACACAGCGTTTCTGAGCAAGCTGGTGATTAGTGGGACATCAGAGCCTGCTCACAGAAGCCAAGCTGGGGCCTTGGTAGGTTGCACATCCATTTCTTTGACTCTTGCAGACTTGAGTGTCTTGATTACTGTTCAGTGCAACTGAAAAATCTAATATTTGGCAGATAACTGTGTTCTGAAATATGTTTAATAGCTTGCTGGAGCGTTTAAACTTGCAAAGCAGGAAATGTTTGGGATGTATTGATTTCTCCCCCCCTCATCACTATCTCTTGTTTGGTGAATGCCATCCTCATTAAGGCTGCAAAAAAAGATCGTTGGCCCTCCCTGGTTTAATGGAAACTTCAGGGGATGCAATTACTGCCTCTCACAGAAGGATGGAGAAAGGGAAGTGGGGACGATGAGATCTCCTCTTCCATTGTGTCCTCTGCAGAACGTGGACCTGAGATGTGCCTGGGCTGCCTCAATCCCATGTGAATCCCAGCCACGATCACATGTGACCGACTACTCTCTTAGCAGCTGGTCTGTTGTCTTTTTTTTGCTGTGAAAATGACTTTGCTACTGTGAAAGTTTAAATCCTGCTTTGGGTGACTTGCTCTCTGCTTTTGATTGATTTGTACCAACTTGCCTTGGAGGTGAAGAGAAATCCATATGTTCTCTTTCATCCCGCTCTAAGCTGTATTTAAAGACTTTAATTCTGCATCTGAAAAGGTTAGAGGTGGTGAGGAACAAAATACAGCTTTGCCAGCAGATACAGGAGTGACCTTCTTATTAAAACCTGAGGCAGTTAAGACTCCTAAAATAGCTATGTCTGTAAGAGTAGAGACATAGTTAATTAACATTTATGCAAATATTCTAGGGAGCTAGTTTACATCCTTATCTCCTTAAAAATGTTATGGAAGGGTTGATGTGCCTTCATTTCCAAAGTGGTGAGGAAGGAGCAAGTTCTGGTCCAGAAGCTGTGTGATAGGACAGTGTTGAAGCTTCTCATGAATCATGCGTGAAGAGTGAGCTCTAGGGAAAGGGGGCAATGTGACTGTCACCACTGAAGATGGTGCAGAACATCTCTGGAACAGGTTGTTGGTAGCTTGTGGGGTGTGTTTTTGGGGATGGTGCCCCAAAGGTAGCCCTTGTGCATTAGTCCGTATATATTCAGTATTAATAAAATATTAATAAAAGTTCTCTAGAAGAGGCCAGGAGAGTATCCCACCTCAGTCATGGAGAATTGGGAGAAGAGGAAGGATGACTGAGAAGCCTTATTTCCCAGCTAACTAGTTACATTACCAGCATGGGATTTTTGGAAGAGAGGCCAGGGGTGACATGGAAGAAGGGACAAGTGTCCAGCCTTTTGAGGCAGACTGTGATGGGCTTGTAGGTCTGACTTCCACCTACCCTTCCCTTTGTGAATCTGATGGGTGGCTGTTGGGATATGCTGAAATCCTGGATCTGAAGTCCACAGCTGCCTGAGAATTTCTGCCTTTAGTAAAAGCTTTGCCTTCAGTTATGGAAAAACATCTTGAGGACATAAATAGAGCAGAGTGACCCAAGCTACCAGCAGTGCTTTATTCAGCAGGCAGCACTGCTTGTAGGTTAGATTTTCTGTGCAAAAATTGGTGTGCCTTTCCTAGAGGAACAGTGGCCATGTTCCTCGAAGGATGAGGAATGGAGAGCAGGATCAGAGTGAACTCAAGTTTGTCTACCTCCCTGGTGGTTTTGAGCAGACGTGCTGTTGTGTTCCTGCAGTAGCTATTGCTGTTATAAGAAAAAAAAATGCATTTAAGGTATTGAGGTACATTTCTACCACTCTGCAGCAAATAAAACTAAACTGATGGTGGTGACTGGCTGCACCAAGACTTGGGCCATCTGCTTCATTTGTCAAGCTACAGTGCTCTCCTATCCCCCATGTGGTGTCTGCCATGTCCAAAACACTTAACTACTGATGTAACACTTGTTCCCCTCCCTTTCTTCTTTATATTTGTATTTATTTATATTTATTCTTTATATTTATTTGGCATCTTAAATTCCTCCAAACCAAAGTATCATAAATGATTTGGGTTTGAAGGGACCTTCAAGATTATCCAGTTCCAACCCCCCTGCCATGGGCAGGGACACCTTCCACTACACTAGGTTGCTCAAAGCCTCATCCAACCTGGCCTTGAACACTTCCAGGGAACATGAATGCAGAGTTAAATGTCTTTATTGCCCAATACCTGGTAGGACAGATCTCCATGGGAACACTATGCTGAACATCTCTGAAACAAAGGTGTCCATGTGGTGCTTGATTCCTTGCAGGGGGAACTACCTAGACCCTGATTAGAGCATCTCATTGGCAGGTCATCAGCTGCAAAGCATTGACTTGCTCAGAGCTGGCTTGAGATCTTGGTGCACCAGCACAGGTGTGTGTGAAAGCAGAGGCAGCAATGCCCTGCCAGCAACCTTGAAGGACCTGCTAAACTTTGTATCCTTGTGAAGAGCAGCCAGCAGCTGCCAACAAATCTGGTGGGAATTGGCTGGTTAAGTTATTTGGCCAAATGGGTTTGGCAGGTGGCTGGCAGGGCAGCAAGTCTGCTGAGGACAATCTCTTTTGAGTGGTAAAGTATTCCCAAGCTCCCTGTCCCCGTGGTATTCCAGTAGCACTGGTTCAGGTGAGGACAGACCATGGGAGCTCTTCTAACCATCTGCTTGCTATCTAAACTCAAAGCAACAGGGGCACAGTGTACTTGGTGACTCTCCATCCTGGAGCTGAAAGCTCTCTTCCTTTTGGTTTGAGTAGAAATGCTGTTGATGGACAAGGCAGGCAGCTCACCTGGGGTGTGGGAGGAAGGCAACACAGGTTTGAAAGTCTCTTGTGCATCCCAGGTACCTGTCTAAACCCTTGGGCTGTTTACAGACTGGTTTCGGTGGGGAAGATTGTTTTATTTAACATCCCAACCCTTTCTTCTGTAGGGTGGGTGAGGGAGATTTTTGTGAGAGGCATCCCATGAAGCTGGAGAAAGTTGTTTTGCTTGGTGTGTTTAACTGGAAACACAGCCAGATTTCCCTGCCTGCTCTGACTGCAGCCCTACAGAAAAGGTGTGGGCAAGTGAATCGTATTTGAATGTTCCAGTCCCTGGAGAAGAGCCCAGAGAGAAATGAGGGATCATCTGGCAGGTTGTGCTTTAGGTGTCTTCATAGGTGGTGGTGAGCAGGACGCCAACATCCTGTGTCTGCTGCAGGGTCACTTGGGTGCTTGGGAGGCTGGAAGAACCCCACATACCGTGTATGTGAATCTTGTTTGTTTAAACCTCAAAATTAAACCAGAGATGCCTCCAGAGCCCAGAGTAGAAGCATCAATTAGTGAGGGATAAGAACTCTAAGGACTTGTGGTGATTTACCTGCTGTCCTTTAGGAGGAAACCAATCTTTCATTTATTAATGCTGGTAAGTAGACACTTGAAATTGGAGCTAGCTGATTCCTTGTAAATTCTTCTTTCCCTTCTGTTTTCTTGCAACACAATCCCTGAACAGTCTTCAACTCTGAACTACATCTTCCTGGTCAACGCTCCTGTGATGCTGATAATCCTTCTCTACTTTACATCCCTTCACTCCCAAATATTTGTGTGCCTATAAACAGAGGAGCAACAAATTTGACTTGCCACCACGGGGCCCTGTGACCATTTCAGACATAAATTCAGCTTAGCTCTCAGTTCTTTCTTCCTCTTAGCTGCATGACTGTCGTTCCACATGATAAATTACCAGCATTCATTGGTCTTTTGACATATAGATTTCCCAAGGGAAAGGAGGGAGCCTGGCTGAACAAAGCCTTCTCTATAACCAGAATTTGCAGTAAGTTTTGGATAGAAATTGCAATTGCTGGTCAGTACAGCAAGGGTTTTATGGCTCGATCTGTAACTGCATTTATGCCAGTCAGGAGGTTTGGGAGATGCTGTATTGTTAAGAGATTAATCTGCGTGATATTTGATAGTATTTGCATGTCAAGAACTGATGAGAAACCAGTGCGTTTCTGGAAATGCATCACTGTCGTGTGTCCTGGGTGGAGATGTGACTTTGTAAAATGAGCTGGATCTGTGGTTGATGTAAGGTTGCTACTTCTTGGTTGTGTTTATTTGATATCACCTTGTGCTGACACAGCTTGGTGCATTAATGAAAATATTTTGCATTAACATATTCAGGTTCATCTAACCTTAGCTGATGGTTAACCCCATCAACCCATGTCTGTGAGATCAGATTGATTATTATTTTTTTTATCTGAAAAGCTTTTTCCTATATAAAGGCATGTGGAATAGCTTAGGAGGAAGACTTCTGACTCCTAAAGACCACTCTTGGTTTTTTCAAGTGCATGGAACCTTCTGAGATGCACAATACTGTAGAGTTGAATCTTGCATAAATGCCACTGGTTCCACTTCACCTCTGGTTGCAGTAACTGGACTTCATCCTGCTGGGTTGAGAAGTGGCTGATGTTCAGTGACTTTCCTGCAGACCAACCTTGCAGAAAGTCAGTGGCTCTTGGGTAGGTAGTCCAGCATGAAGATGTGGTTTGAGAGCCTCATCTTGCATAGTAAGAGTGAGAAACTTCCTCCAGTGGAGGAGCTGCTGAGTGAAACTTTTCCTGTTCTGGCTCCATGTTCATCTCCTCTGGTACTTTCCTTGCACCTTTAGCTTGTTGCACCCAGAGAGTGGATGGCTTTCATGTGGATCTTGGTCAGGGAGGACACTGCTGTCCATGGATGTCCAGTTGATGTCACAATCAAGCTAATACGTCTGTTGCCTCAACAGCGTTGTCCCTGTCCCCCTTCTAATCTTGGAGGCTGTTTTTGAGAGAGGTCTTATGAAGGTACCAGGTCTCCCACTGCTCTGGAAGACAGTGCTCTTCATCCTCCCTGAAGCAGATCTAAGGCAGGTGCTGGCAGAGGAGTCCAGTGGGAAACGCTGCTGGCATGAGCTGAATCCAGACCCTTCAGAGACCCCTGCTCATCTTGACTCCATCTTCTGCTGGATTGGGTGGCTGTGGTCTGGTTGCCTGGCAGGAAGACAATTGCACCTGTCTTGCAAGCAGCCTGCACGGAGCAGCCTGTGTCTGAAAGAGGCATCACTGCAGAAATTTTGGCAGGGTTCCTGCTCATCTCTTGCTCTTGCAGAGCAGCAGTAGCAGCTGCCTCATGCCCTCTCCCAGCCAGGAGGGAGAAGTAGGTCAGAATTTGCATTCTTTGTCTGACTTCTCTGCTTAACTTGCATGCTTTTTATTTTTTTGGGTCCTTTTTTAAAATGAGCTGTTCTTGTACATGTGTGTTCCTCGGGCTCCCCTAAATCAGAGGGTGAAGCCTTATGTTCAGATGCATACTTGGGCTTTAAAGCCTGTCTTTCCCAGAAGTGCTTCTGGAGGGGACCCCTCAGGGCTGATGCCAGCATGTAAGAAGTCCAAAATAAGTGCTTGGGGCAGTGTCGTCACTTTTGACTGTCCTATCATCTGGATCAGGATGTAAATTTTCTCCTGTAGCTCTTTTTGCATGACAAGAGCAAGTAATTGGATGAAATCATCCGTGCTGCTGCAAACGTGACGGCGAGATTTCTTTCCAGCGCTCCTCTGTGTGTTTTGTTGCTGGTTTGCCATGTCCTGGTAGGGAGAAAAGAGAGTCATCGAGGGCAGCAGGCTCATGGCAACGGCAGAAGCATCCGAGTGTCACTGAAACGCTTGCAGGGCAGTCCAAGGATGGTTTTGTCATGGTTTTGTGCAAGAAAGAGCTTTGTGGCCACAGCCCTTCGGAATAACGAGTGTGCCAGGTGGGGTCTGGCGCGATGGGGCATCTAGCGTGGAGGCTGGGACAGGAGATGGAGTTGGCTGGTGGGCTGCATGGTGGGGATCATCCTTATGTGTTCCTGTAGGTTTTAAGGTGCGAAGGGGCACCGTCCATTGGCATGTTTTTTTTTTTTCTAGAGATTTGCAGAAATCTAGGCTGGCCTGTGCTACTCCCTATGGAGAGGGACTTTTTACAAGGGCATGTAGTGACAGGACACGGGGCAATGGATTTAAACTGAAAGAGGGGAGATTTCGATGGGATCTAAGGAAGAAATTCTTCCCTCAGAGGGTGGTGAGGCACTGGCACAGGTTGCCCAGAGAAGCTGTGGCTGCCCCATCCCTGGAAGTGTTCAAGGCCAGGTTGGATGAGGCTTTGGGCAACCTGGTGTAGTGGAAGGTGTCCCTGCCCATGGCAGGGGAGTTGGAACTGGATGATCTTGAAGGTCCCTTCCAACCCAACCATTCTGTGATTCTATGGCATGATTGCAATTTCTCTTCTGGTTTTTGGGAGTGAGGGGTGTCTCTTTTTAGGATTTCTACCTCTCATTGCTGTTTCTTGTCCCCAGTTGTAAACAAGGTTTGGTTTCCTGTGTGATTCAGCATCTGTAGCAGACTTTTCGGTAATCCGGTGAAAAGTGGAATGCGACATCCTGAAACTGGGTGATTTTTTTTTTTTTTAGGG
Source organism: Tauraco erythrolophus (assembly GCF_009769465.1). Lineage (NCBI taxonomy): Eukaryota > Metazoa > Chordata > Aves > Musophagiformes > Musophagidae > Tauraco > Tauraco erythrolophus. The sequence goes on along the minus strand of NC_141465.1, from coordinate 135,414,328 downwards.
GAGGGTTTCATCCTGTAATGAAAAGAAAAACCTGCTGCATGATTCTGGTCTGTCTTCATCTGTGTAGGTGACTTCTGCTGTGCTTTTTTTGTGGTTATACGCTCTAAAGGCTTATTTGCTTTTTTACTGCTCTGAAATATAAAGAAAATTGTGTGGTTTGAAGACAAGTGTAAGGGTAGAAGTGATAGAAACTGTATTAATGCAACACAATAATTGTTTTAATGGATTTTCACTATATTTTTTAAGTAGGGATAATACTCCACTGAGACTTTTGCTTTGTGTTTTTTTTTTTCCCCAGCATATACACACATCTAGCCAAAACCAGCTCTTTTTATTTTTCCAAGGAAGTTTCAGAGGGGCTTACCTGCTGCATCTGCTTTACGCTAGTGAAACTGCAACCTGAATCTGTCTAAGGCTTGTGCAAACAGCAGGCAATGGCATGTCTGCTCCCATTCGTGCCCCCTTTGCTAAAGTTGAGCTGCCAAAAAATGTCAGCAGCTTTGAGACGTCTCTGCACAGGAATGACCTTTTGGGAGTTGAGCTTTTCCCCATCCTGCCCTGCTGTTTGATCTCTCTCCTTGGGGCTTTTGCGTGTTCAAGCCTTGATAGTAGGAAGACTGCTTAAAAGTAAATATAGGATAGGAGGCTGAGTCTTTTTTTGAAGGTTGGAAGGACTTAATTTGAGGGTAGGTTTGGGAACTGCGATGACTGCAATGAAAGCACCTTTGATTTCTTTTTGTTCCTTCTCGTACCTGCCATCCAGCCTGCTGTTTGCATTAATCCATACGGATGTCCTATTGTTCCCTTCAGGTATTAGGTTCTTAATTGTGCTGTTGTGTTTTAAAAGTGGTGTGTCTACATGCTGAGAACCGCTTTTCAGGGTTGCGTGGCACGTGGGTGTAGAAAAGATCATCTGAAGAGGAGAGGTGTTGCAAAAAGGGGCTATTGTCTTTCTGCTCCAAATACCCTCGGAGATGAAACACATCCTGCACGTGTGTGTGCATGAACGCAGCTAATCCTTCCCACCCAAGGCACTCAACCATCACAGTTTATGTGGGCTTTTAAGGTAACTTGGTTTTGTTGCTGTAACACACCTCCTCCATCATTTATTCCTGTTTCCAGCAAACAAAGAGGGGAACCACGTGCTGTTTTTGCAACCGTGGGATGTGTCTCTAGTTCCTGGATGATGCTGGGGCCAAAAGAGTGCTGTGAAGGTCTTGCTATCCTTTTGCTCAACATTCCTGTCTCTATAAAGAGCTTATCTCTGTGGTGTGACCTTCCCTTCGCCTCCGGGTATGGTTCAAATAAGCCAGTATTATTCTGAACTCTTAAACTTCACTTCTCTCTGTTCAGCTGCTGATGCCCAAGTCATATTTGTACATTGAGCAAGTGTCTTGGTGAATAGCTGGTTCTACGTGCACTCAATAGCATGCAGATAGCTGCAAAGAATAGCTCAATGGCTGCCAGATCGATGCATAAATCTGCCATCCTTTGCCTAGATCTGGCATCTCTTCCTTGTTTTACATGGATAATGACAGGCAAAATGTTTGAGTGGTTGTGCAGGTGAAGTCTTGGCCACCTCCTGTTTCCAGTTTTGCTGTGAGTTTCTAAAATCGTGTTAGTTAAACCCTCTTGTGAGGAGAATTTCAAAGCCCAACGAGATTAAAACATATAATGAGTTTCTTCTGCCTCTAGGACCTGATTTTTAGCAGGAAATCGATGATGAGTTTCGGCTTTCTTGTGCAATCTTCTCTTGTAAGTAGGGGGATGATGAATGGGTATCAGTTCAGTTCCTACTAGGCAATAACTGCAGCTGGAAATCCTTTCAGCTAATAAACTGCATTGTAACTTAGAGCAAAAACTCAGAACTGTCATAATATGAAGATGGAGACCATCTTGAATACAGCTTACGGCTGCCAAGCTAAAAATAAAGAACTCGGTAGTGAGAAACTATTCTGGAGAGTATTTGCTCCATAAAGGAGGAGAAAAGCTGCTGACAGCTCCTGTCTTGAGTCTGGTGCTTCACCCTCCATAGCAGAGGATGTTTATTCCAAAGCATGAATGTGCAGTTAAAAAAAAAAACAACACTCAAACGTCAAACTTCTTGCCAAGAATATTGACTGTCCTCTTAAAAGCTCTCACTTTCTTGTGCTTCTGATGAGCCTTGCGCTGGAGATGTGGCAGGAGAGTTGCCTGTGCCAGCGGTGACAAAGGTTAATGCAGTAGAGCTGGTAGGGGAGAGAGATGACATTTCTTCTCTTGAAATTAAATGCAAGCACGTTTAAATGGCATCATTGAGGCTGACATTGTCTGGTGGATGTTGGCAATGGATCTGCTGAGCTGATTCTGCACCTGCTTTTTTTTTTCCCCTCTTTGAAGTGGTCAGCTCTAGCAGATTGTTTAGATTTTATTTTGGGGCAAAACAGATGATCCAGTTGGCTCTTCAGCCTTCAATGGGGTACACGAGAGTCTTGAAATTTGTGTGTGCCACTTGCTAAACTCTCCTGGAAAAAAACCTAAGCTTATTCTGATGTCTAAAAAAAGTCATCTTGTCATGTTTGGTTGGTTTCTGGAGTGTGTAGGGGAAAGGTTGGAGCTGCCAGGCAACCAAGATACATGTTTTTTCTGAGACCTACCATAGAATGTGGCAGACCTAGGATGTTAATGATTGGGGGAAAGAAGTGATTTGTAACTATAATAATTATAGTAATTTTTTTTTTGGGGGGGTGGGCTGTAGAACAAGTTTGCAAACATCCTTGAGTCCTCCTGCTACGTTTTAGGTGTTCATGAACATGTCAGACTCTCTTCCTGCCAGGGCTTTGTTTCAGTCACTTCCACTTGATAGCTCGAGCAGGAGGAGAAAAAGAAAATACTGTAGACTGGTAAGTTCAAGCTGTTTCTGTAAGAGCAAAGAGTGACAAAAGAGTGCTTTTAAATACACTCTGGCTGTAATTAAAGACTTGGTGATTTGTTGTCTTGTTTATTCTCTGATCTGCTCTATGTGCTCTGCTCCTTCCTCCAGTGATACCTGTGGATTCTGGTAGGGGGTTGGAGCTGATGTTCTGAGGATGCCACTGTTTGTGTGTTTTGCTCACTCTAAAGTAATGTTGGTAATGGGAGGAAGCTTTGAAGATCAGGGATATTGGCCCTTGGAAGATGCATAGGTTTGTAGCCACTTAGCTCACTCCCTTTTTAAAAAAAAAAAAATCATATAAATACAATCCCCAAATCTTAATTCTTCTCTCTTCATCTTGACAGCAAAGAATTAAGATGCCACCATCTGTGCATAAAACCCTCAGTGCTTTCTGTGAGAGCCTCACTGTGCTGCTACGGGATGGATGTGTCTTGATGTCATTTGCTCTGTGGAAGAGGTCTCTTGGGACAGACAAAAGCTGCAGGGAGTTCAGTTGTGGTGATAACGTTCAGTGAAGCCTTTGCATCCCTTCCAGACAACCCTGGGACATCCCATTACTTTGCGTCTTGTCTTGTTCGTGAAGTCTCTGAACAAGGGACTGGGAACTGGGGAAGCTGATGTGAAAGCTGGTGGCATGGGGTTTGGGGTTTACCAGCTGAGAGTCATCTCAGCTCTTTTGATCTTGTTACAGAAGAAAGCAAAACCGTTTCCCTGTATGACAGGGTGTCTGCAATATGGCACGTTCCCCTCTGTGCTACTTTCCTTAACAGGCTGGTGCCACCTTAGTGACACAACCACTGAGTCTGTTCCTATCTGAAAGCCAAGCAGCCTTATATTTTGGAAACTTTTTCATAGGTAAACGTGGAGGCAATGGATGGTTCATGGTGGGGAGAGACTAAACCAGTGTTGTGAGCTTTAAACACATCCTGTGACATCCAGCTGTGTTTTGGCCTCTGCTGTGATAGTTGGACTGGTTGGCCTTCCCTCCAGCACATGGTAGGGAACTGCCTGTGCAGGGATTTTATAACGAAGCTTCAAACAGCCTGTTCTGTGTTGGCTGGACATAAGGATGGGTTTAACCTTAGTTTGGTGTGCAGACAGCAGTGTAGTGTTGAGTTGTACTTGTTATCTTCATCTAGCTGTATGCTGGATGTGGTCCATGTGGAGCTCTTTGCACACAAAGACAGTTAATGGCCTCAAGTTACACCAGGGGAAATTTAGGTTAGATATCAGGATGAATTTCTTTACAGAGAAGGTTGTGAAGTATTGGAACAGGCTGCCCAGGGAGGTGATGGAGTCCCTATCCCTGGAGGCGTTTAAAAAACGTGTAGATTTGGTGTTGAGCAACATGGTTTAGGGACCCTGACAGTGCAGGGTGAATGGTTGGACTCGATCTTGAAGGTCTCTTCCAACCAGATGATTCTATGACATGATCAAACTGCCAGCAGGATTATCTCTGGCAACGTGGTTGAAGTGTTTCAAGCAAGACTGTTACGATTTTCTATGAAGCTTAAAAACTTTAGAAGAAACTTCCCTTGAACTGTACTGGGAAGGATCCCAGTAGAGGTGCTGAGCACCCCATTATCAAAGAACAGTTGGCTCTACCGCTCTCTACTATTTATAAAATGCATGTCTATATCTGTGATTATTTCTTTGTGCCTGGTGGCCAACCACCAAAGTTGAGCTTGTCGAATTTGCAGATCTGTTACTGTAAATAACCTGAGTTTTCATGTGGAGGTTTGAAAAGTGACAGCTTTGACATGTCACTCAAAACTGAGGTTTTTAAGGAGAAAACCCAAGAGCTTTCAGGAGCCTATGTCTAAAACGTCTACTTTGAGCTCAAGGAGAGATTTGAGAAATCACGCTTGCATCCCCATGAAAACTGAGCCACCTGTTGCAGAGAGGACTCTTGAGCTTGGGTGTGCTGAGCAAGCTGCATATGCTGGGTTGAAACCCGTGGGCTGAACAAGTGCTGGGTGGCAAAGACGCTTCTCCAGCGTGGGGAACAAAACCTTATTAAGCTGTGAAAGGGAACACGAACAGCCCGTCGAAAGACGGAGCTAGACGAGACACGGAGCTGCCTCCGTGTTTTCACTCTAGAGGGATGCTGTGAAGTCAACCAGATTGAGGACCGAGGCGTAGGTGGGGTGTGAAGGCACTTGCGTAACGTCACCGGAATAGAGACGGCTGGGTGACGCTCTTGCTCCAGTCCCTGCTGCTGGAAGCAGGTGGTATCAGCTGTTTGCAAAAAAGGGAAAGGTTTTAACAGGCTTCTGTGAGTCGATACTAAACGGTACAAAAAAGGAGAAAATGTGGTTATCAACGGCTTGGCAGAAGATCGAACAGCAAACAACTGCATTTGAAAATGCTTAGAATCCAAGTGAATCTTTAGGAGATACTAATAATGTTGGGACAGTGTGTTTTCTAGCCCAGTGAAAATGTTATCGCCCTGTTTTAAATACTTCTGAGGGAGATCCAAGCTAAAGGATGAGGGCCTTCTTAACTAACATCTCACAAGCTACTCAACAGCTTGCAATTGCTGTGCTGCTAAGGAGAGAAATGGGTGTTCTTGGAAAGCAGCATGATCCAAACCCCCAACTTGCTGGAATATGTAAAATTGCTTAGAAAGCTAAAAGTTAATAGCCAGGATTAAAGAAGACTATGGTGATTTACAGCAGTTTGGCCAACATTGCTAGCTGGAGGGGTTTGTGCTGGAAAGGGTGTTTCCATCCTGACCAGCCACACTCTTTTGGAGTTTACATGTTGGCCATGTGTAAACCTCAGGCTGTGTTAAAACTTGGTAAAGCACTTAGTTTCTCTAATGGAAATATCTATTTAGAAAGGGAGGAAAAAGGGAAAATCCTCCTGAGTCCTCTTTCCAAGTCACTTCTGAACACAGCATGAGTGGTGGTCACTTTTTTTCCCCAGGTCACGGGGTTGTGCTCTCCCTGGCCAGGAGGCAGAGACACCACTCCAAAACTTCTCTCCTGTATGGAAGCTGCCTGAGAGCTGCCTGCCTTGCTTCTTCACAGTGCCTTGATGCATGGGAGAAAGATCAGCATGGGTCTGTGAAGGAAATGCAACACCTCTGGGCTTCAAGGTCCTAAAAAGCCTTTTTTTTTTTCCCCCTCACGTTGGCTAGTAAGAAATAGTTTGTTCTATTTGCTTCCTGTGTTTTCATAGCATCATAGAATAGTTTGTGTTGGAAGGGACCTTGAAAGATCATCTAGCCCAACGTCCTCTGCCATGAGCAGGGACATCTTCAACTAGATTGAGTTGCTCAGAGTCCTGTCCAACCTGACCTTGAATGTCTCCAGGGACTGAGCATCTGCTACCTCTCTGGGCAACCTGTGCCAGTGTTTCACCACCCTCATGATACTTAGGATACTTTGAGATGGCATCACTCAGCACGTGGATATGCTTTGGTCATCAATATTCTTGCACAAAGTGGTGGACACTAGTGTGTCAGTGGCAGCTCTGGGCAGGAGGCAGCCTAGGACCAGATCACACTGGTCCTACTGGTGTGATGGGCAACAGAGTCCAGCTGTGTTTTCTGCACAACAGGACCATGCTTTGCCTTGATTGATGAGATAAGGAAATGAAGACTCACAAGTGTCTATCTAGAGCTATAGGGCATCAGTGTTCCTAATTCATGCTCTTAAAGGAGTTAAATACTTTTGGTTGAGCTTCTCTTCTGTGCGAATGCTCTTCCTATAAGTGAACTCAGCATAGAGAACATGGATTCTGGCTACCTTGTAAGGGCAGATTTTGGGTGCTGAGAGCTAGATGTTCCTCTGAGCTCAAATGGGTTTGTAAGCCTGGCTCTGGTCAAGCAGTCTGCAGAATAGAAAATGTTCCTCTGTAATTTGCTGTCGAGCAATTTCTGAGAACTGATTGGAATGCCAAGCTTGGGTTTTGGGACAGAGCCTTACGTTCCTTGAAGAAAGTGATTCCTGTGCTTAAATATAAAATCATAGACTAAGTAGTTCAGCTTGGGAGGGGAAGCTCAAGAGGTTGTCTAGTCCAATCACCTGCTCAGGTCAGCTACAAAATTATCTGAAGAGCAAGATGATTGAACAACCTTGACAGCTAAATCTTGTGGGTTGCCAGAGCCTGATATGACGTTGTAGGATGTGTAGGTTGACTCCAAAAGCGCCGCTAGATGAGCAGGATCCACCACAGCTCCACTCTATATCACAGAAGAGTGTGAGCCAATGGGTCTGTGTGCTGGGTTTTTAACTGATATGCAATTCACAACAGAATTCACACACACAAAAGTATCAAGAGTTGCCATTTGAATTGTCTAGAAAAGGAGATGTCTTCTAGCAGTTGTTTAGATTTATTTTGGCCTGCTTTGAGATATAAGTGATAAAGACGTTGGCTCTACTGGAGAGGACAGGAAGAACATGTAATTTGATTCATGTCTCACTTGACACCCATGAGCTTAGAAGAGCCAAGGAAGGTAATTAATTTAACTCAATTTACTTTAGTTGATGTAGAGATTAGGATGCCTTTTCTTTCATCAACAAGGCATCATTTGTCTCATCCACCTTTAAGATTTCTTGCTCAGCTTCTTGCTGACCTGAAGATGTGTGTATTTGTTTCTCCCCAGCTTTCTTGGCTTAAGAGCTTCTGAAATTGAATTTACAGGATAGCTGAGCTGGGGTTTGGCTGTATTGGAAAAGGTAAGACGCTGCTTCAAGTGGTGCTTCTCAGGTGTTCCATTCACTGCCTTTTCAGGAGAAAAACCACTGCCTGGTTAGGAAAGTGCTTTGTGGTCTAATACCCAAATTGCTTTAATTTGGGGGAGCTAAGTGGTTTGTTTTAGATCTCTGAAATGAGTAGTTTCAGTAAGGCTGGGGCTGATGGAGATCTGGAGGATGTGCTAATAATGCCCAAATTCAGGTCATAAGACAGTGCTTCCTTCCCATTGTAACCCAGAAGGACTCTTACATAACTGTTCTTAAACCAGCTTAAGAGATAGCTGAGATGGAAAAAAAAAAAAAAATCTAGTCAAATGTATTGCTGATAAGCCCACAGAATCCAAAAATAGGATCATGCTACTGGGAATGAAGTACCTGTTGGAGGTAATGGTCTGTTGGAGATTGTGGTCTGCTAGAGATTGCCAGAGAAATTCAAGTGTTTGTCAAATCAGCCATAACCCAGATAGACCTGCTGCCACACATCAGCTGGACTGTAATCTTGATGTGAAGATACCTGTGTTGGTTTACAAGTGGTGTCCTAGCTGGGAAAGCCAAGTCTTCTAGTTCTGGCAAGCAGTGTGGGAGCTCTTGTATCTGCCATGCCTTACCTAGACCATGATGCTCACGTTTCCTGGGAAATTGGAGGTCTGAAACTCCTGCAGTGGTGAAGCAGACTGAGCATTCATAGAATCATAGAACGGTTTGGATTGGAAGGGACCTCAAAGATCATCCAGTTCCAGCCCCCCTGCCATGGACAGGGAAACCCTCCACTACACCAGGTTGCCCAAAGCCTCATCCAACCTGGCCTTGAACATGTCTAGGGATGGGGCATCTACAACTTGTCTGGGCAACCTGTTCCATGTTTTCAGTTGAAAATAATTCTTGAGACAAGGCAGAAACAGCTAGAATGCCAGACTTGGGACTAAAGGCATGAAGGACTTTTGTTCTACCCCCTTCCCCCATTTGTGTCTCTTTCTTATTGATGACAGATTAACCTGCTAACTTGTGCCAGTGCAGGTCCCCTGTGCTTTCAGTGAGCCCTTGAGGACTAGCAGGATCCTGGCCACTTTTATAAATGGAGAGATTGTGTTAGGCCCTATAAACACCTTGTAAGGACTGGGAAAGTCATGGATCTCAGGAGTTTCTTGCCCTGGAATGCATTGAAGGGAAAGTCTGTTGGCTTGGAGGGTGCGCGAGGGGGATATTTCTGAACTTGGTACAAAGAATGGTCTCCAAAGATTGTTGTTTTTGCTGAACTGGATGTCCCTGGTGGTGTTCAAGGCCAGGTTGGATGAGGCTTTGAGCAACCTGGTGTAGTGGAAGGTGTCCCTGCCCATGGTAGGGGGATTGGAACTGGATGATCTTGAAGGTCCCTTCCAACCCAAACCATTCTATGATTTTTTTTTTTCTCCTGTTCCCCAGGTAGCTCTTTACTCTGGTAATGCAGGGTATTTTATGTTACAGCCTTGTGCAATTCTGAATAATTTCATTTTCCCTAAATGCAGTCCTTGCGTTTTCCTGCTGTACATCTTCCCAGTAATAGCCTGAAGCATGAGTGATGAGTTGGAATTCTTCCTCCATTTCTTCCTCACTGCCTAAATAGAAGCTTCCTTCCCTGTTGTCGCACCATCACACACAGTGTTTACACCTTTATCTGACTTATATTTCCTAATTCCATCTTCCCCTCCTCTTCTCCAGTCTGACCAGTTACCCAGCTGAGAAATGCCTTCTGCAGCCTTCCACTACAGCCTCTCTTAATGGCAGAGAAATAAATATCCTCTTCTCTCTTCTACTCCCATATATACTTTCAAATACATTTCTCCAGTCCAGCAGTTACCATTTTTTTCCTGGGAAAACTCTTCCAATTCTATAGTTTTCATTTTCTTTGCTTCTTTGCCAGCATTTTTCCTTTGGACTTAAGAGTCTTCTGGTTTATCCAGTCTGGATACTGGTGTCTTTGAACTCAGGTGTGCTCATGCAGGGAACAGTAATTTTTATGTTGATACGCCCTTGAGTTTCAGTAACTGTTCCAACAAAAAGAAACGTATTGCTAGTTGATGGTCTCTTATTTTGTTTTGGTTCTGTTTGCTTCTAGTCCTCTAGATGATCCGAGGGCTGGAGCACCTCTGCTCTGGAGACAGGCTGAGAGAGTTGGGGCTGTTCAGCCTGGAGAAGAGAAGGCTCCGGGGTGATCTTATAGCAGCTTTCCAGTACCTAAAGGGGCTACAGGAAAGCTGGAGAGGGACTTTTTACAAGGGTGTGTAGTGATAGGACAAGGGGCAATGGCTTTAAACTGAAAGAGGGGAGATTTAGGTTAGATGTAAGAAAGAAATTCTTTACATTGAGGGTGGTGAGGCAGTGGAACAGGTTGCCCAGAGAAGTTGTGGCTGCCCCATCCCTGGAGGTGTTCAAGGCCAGGTTGGATGAGGCTTTGGGCAACCTGGTGTAGTGGAGAGTATCCCTGCCCATGGCAGGGGGGTTGGAACTAGGTGACCTTTGAGGTCCCTTCCAACCCTAACCATTCTATGATTCTAATTTCTTGGTGAATCCACACTTGCACCAGTACTTGGTGCTTTCTCTTACTTCGATGAATATGCCAGTATTTTTTTCAGGACCTTTTCAGTACGTTCAAGAAGTGGCAGAAACTGGCTTGGCTGTCCACCCAGCAAGTTATTTCATGTGAGATGCTCTCAATGTTTTACATTTTAACAACAAAAAAAGTGTACCCAAGAGCAAATGAAGTCTAGCTTCTTTGGGACTTATTTCAAATCTTTAATCTTCCCACTTCCATCCTTTCATGTCTCCAACTGTATGTGCTGACTAGTCTTTGACAGCAGGCTGGACTAGAACTGTTCTTCTCTTAGGAGGGAGGTTCATTTGATCCTTTCCCACCCAGCAGCAACTTCTCTTGGAGAGCTTGCCAGTGCGTAACCGCTTTGTGGGTTGGAGGAGGCTGATGCTTCGGGGCATCGTTGCTTGGGGAGGGAAGGAAGGGTAGGCGAGGGAAGAGGAGAACAGGAACAGAGGCACTGATGCAATCACACTGTTTTCTTCGGAAAATAAACTGAAAATAAAGATATTTTTAGCTCTTGGCTAGTGTAAGGAAATCTGCCCTTTTTCTGCAGACGGTAGCTTCCCTCAACGCTCCTATCAAGGCAGGCTCTTCATCTGAATTGACTGAAGATGAAAACCCAGAGTGGCTTCCTGAGAGGGAAGCAGGCTGAATTGAAAGCCATTTAATGCTGGAAATGCTGTGTTTCTGTGCAGCTGGCTTGCCCTTTCAAGTTATGAAGGCTAATTTTCCTGGGAACCTCTTAATAAATAAACCCCGGGGGGAAAGTGTGTGTGTGAGAGAATTTAAAAAATGCTTTTCTGTGGGAATTCTGTGCTCCAGAAAGTCCTTCTCTTTTTTTTTCCTGGGATGTGGCTGCTTTTTGGGCTGTATTCCAGATGTGTGAGGTGCCTGACCTACCTGGGTAGGTGCTTCTGTCTTCAGAGCAAGCATAGCCTTGAAGACTAGAATGTGTTTCTCTCGTTTCCTTGATCCTTGCAGAGGGATGGCTCATCAAAAGGTTGTGTGGGAAACCTTTTTTAATTCTTTTTTTTTGTCTGGTGCTGAAAGGTCTGACTGCTCTTGCAGCCCAGAAGGCCAACCGCATCCTGGGCTGCATCAAGAGGAGCGTGGCCAGCAGGTCGAGGGAGGTGATTCTCCCCCTCTACTCTGCCCTTGTGAGACCTCACCTGGAGTACTACATCCAGTTCTGGAGCCCCCAACATAAGAAGGACATGGACCAGTTGGAGAGGGTCCAGAGGAGGGCCACGAAGATGATAAGAGGGCTGGAGCACCTTTCCTATGAGGACAGGCTGAAAGAGTTGGGGCTGTTCAGCCTGGAGAAGAGGAGGCTCCGGGGTGACCTGATAGCGGTCTTCCAGTACCTCAAGGGGGCCTACAAGAAAGATGGGGAGAGGCTGTTCAGGAGGGCCAGTTGTGATAGGACAAGGGGTAATGGTTTTAAAATAGAGGGAGGTAGATTCAGGTTGGATATTAGGAAAAAATTTTTTACCATGAGAGTTGTAGAACACTGGAACAGGTTGCCCAGAGAGGTGGTGGATGCTCCATCCCTGGAGACGTTCAAGGCCAGGTTGGACGAGGCCCTGAGCAACCTGATCTAGTTGGAGATATCCCTGTTCCTTGCAGGGGGGTTGGACTAGATGACCTTTGAAGGTCCCTTCCAGCCCTAACCATTCTATGATTCTATGATTTGCGTAATTGATCTTTAGTCTGTGATGCTGAGCACTCTGCCCTGTTAAAAAAAATCTGTTGGGTATTTTGTTGTTTTCTTTTCAGTACTGCAAGGTCACAGAGCTACTTAAGAAAAATGAACTTTCAGCCTCTCCTTTTTGAGGCCTTTTCCTAGGCAGCTTAATGTTTTACAGGGAATAGAAGAGAAATACTGGTGCTGTTGCATCCTGGCCTCTGGGTTCCTGTGGGACTTGCTGCTTGGCTGCTCCAGATGTTTGGATAAACTGTTCTGGGCTGGAAGCAATTCCCACCAAACTGCATAGCTACATATTCAGTGTAAACTTGAATAGGTCATCCAGAGAAGTTGTGGCTGCCCCATCCCTGGCAGTGTTCAAGGCCAGGTTGGATGGGGCTTTGAGCAACCTGGTGTAGTGGAAGGTGTCCCTGCCCATGGCAGGGGGGTTGGTACTAGATGATCTTTAAGGTCCTTTCCAACCCAAACCATTCTATGATATTAATGGACTGCTTGGAGTCTTGCCTCAAGACCACATTGTCTGTAGCGTGAGGCTGAGGATCATAAACAATGACCTAAAGGGGCATTAGTGCTTTGAGACACATCAGATGGAGAGCTTTCTGCCAGCATCCCCAGACCCCCATGCCTCATCATAACCTGGTCGTAGTTTGCTCTGGACATGTTTGCCTGACTGACATCAGTCACCTGATGGTTGCGAATGAGGAGGGGGAAAGACGTAGAAATGGCTGTGAGGTTGGGCAGCAATGCTCAGAACTTCACAGGTTACAGGTTGCCTTGCTGTGGAGGCGGTTTGCTGCAGATGTCATTGTTTCATGCTAATGATGATTTTCTTGGATCTGCCAGTTTGCCCATAGCTATTGGTAATATGCAGAGTGGTGGTGCCATTGGTAACTGTCTGGAAGAGTGTCATGGATGTTGGGGAGAGCGCTGGAATGGACAGGGTTAGTGCTCATTGTATTAAAAGTCCTCAAAAATGGTTGAAAACACTTTGACTTAAATGGGCCTTGGATTAGCATCAGTAAATGAGTTTGAATCCCTCATGACTGGTCCTTTCCATAAGGGAAACAAGACAGCAGCCAATGTAACTGGCAGATGGAGTTTTGTTTATGTTTTTTGTTAGAGCAGGACTCTGCAGGAATGGGTTGGAAATGACTGAATATCCTCTGTTAACTCTGGGAGTCACCCTGTGGATGAAGGGGTGGTTTCCTTCCTGGCTTCACCCTCTCTCCTCTTCCCTTGATGAGTCGTTGCTAATATTGGAGTCAGAATGACCTTGACCAGCGTTTCTAGATGCTCTTTGGAAGGTGAAGAGCATTTGAGAACGTCACAACCACTTGCCAAGTCGTCGTCTTCTTTCCCTTCTGAAAGATTTATGCTGCTGCAAACAGTAAAATCACTTTGTCCTTATTCATGTCATCCTAAAGATCAACTCCCAAGTTTTGGAAGAATACACACATCAGCAGTCAAGATGATACTTACCTGGCGTTGAGTAACTGTGTGATGGGGTTGTTGTAACCTCTTTCTACCCACTTCTTTCCTTCGATGCAATTTTCATTCACTGTGCAGTGTCTAGGTTGAGCTTGTAAATCCTCTGGGAGAGAAACTGTGGTGTCTGTCTCCTTGCATCGAACAGACTGATTTATACAGAACTGGCAAGAATTCAGTAACAACTGGAAAGAGGCTTTGGGAACGTGAAACAAACTTGTGCTCCAGTGAGCATCTTTGAAACAGAAGAGGGGCAAACTGGATGTTAGCTCTTGCTCCATCCGAACTCAAAATATCAAAAATAGGGATGGAGGGAGGGGATGGGGTGTGTGAACATCTCATTTTTCTGGTATTGTTTTTGTTTCCATGTTTTTTCAAGTGAGCAGAAAGCTATAGTGGAGGTGATGAAATGGAAACAGCCAATTGTGCCAGTCTGCCCTGACAAATCATCAGAAGGGGATTACCTTATCACAGACTGGAATAGCTGCGAGGGGAAACATGTTGAATTCGGAGTCACTTTATGAGAAAGGCTTCCAGGATGTGCTGTAGCTGGTTGCTTGAAAAACCTGCATCTGTGTGTGGTTCTGGAAGTTGAGGCTCCTGTGGGGACTGGCACTTGATATTTCACTTAATTTTGGACCCATTGGCTCAGATGGGAGGGAACCTCAGGAGGCCCCTGCTCCATTTCACCTTGCTCAAAGCATGGTCAACACTGAGCTCAGGCCAGGTTGCTCTGAGCTTTGTCCAGACAGGTCTTGAAAACCTCCAAGGGTTGGCCTTGTGCAACCTTTGGGGGATACCTCTAGTGCTGAGAAGCCTTCCTGAGTCAAAAGTGGTATCTTCAGGTTTGAGAGATGTGGTGGACATGTCTGCCATGGACCTTTCAAACTGCTTTCAGGGCTCATGTCACACCTGGCATTCCCAGGCATGAGGCAGCAGCTCCCATCATTTCTTCCTGTCACATGCGTTCATGCTCTTGTTTTTGCTGAGGACTTTGGTATTTCCCACCCCATGCCTATACTATGAAGATCAGTCAACAATCCTGTATTCATCTCCTAATCCAGGCTGACTTTGCTTGTTGAACTCTCCTGGCCTTCATCACTTAGCTCGTGGCTTTTTAGAGTGCTCGATCCAAAAGTGAATAGCTATGTGGCCTTTCCAGTGTCAGGTGGTCTGTCTCGGTTGCTCCAAATCAGTCCAGTTGCAGTGAGAAAAACTGCTAGATCCAGAAGCTCTCCAAAACCAGGGAGACAGAGTTGATGACTTTGAGTCTTTCACGTCATCCAGATCCTGCTGACTATCTTATTTTCGGATTACTTTGGCCACAGCACATCCAGTGTGTTTGTAGTGGGAAGGAGTTTGCTGTGTGATTAGAGTCTTATCAAATTAATTTATGCCCTCTTGGTGTAGGAAGCCAAAACAGTATCCAGCTTGTAGAACAAGAGAGCTACAGAGGAGCAGCTAACCGCTGTGAAGCAGGGAATATTTGCTTTGGAACTGGAAGTAGGAATGACATTTTGAAGGATGGGGAGGGAACAGGACTTGTGAGTGCAAGTCTTGCTGCTGATGTCATCAGTGAGGGTATTTTGGCGCTGTGCAGCACGTTGTGTGCAGAACGGGAGGCAAGGAGCAGCAAGTATGCGAAAGCAACTTTGCTCCTTCACTAATTTAGCTTCTCTGCAGCTCAAGAACATTTTTTTTTTTTGAAGACTGCTGCTTGCAGCTGTATGGAAGGAATCCATCATAGGAAATAAAGAGCTCGTAATCCATTTAACTAGGACTTTCCACCTCTCATTAAGCCAGAGACATTCATGCTTAATTCTCTGGATAGCAGTTGCACAGCAGACGTGCAGAGTATTGATTGTAAAATGAATCTTGCTGTGTGTGTTGGGGTTTTTTTTGTTGTTCCCCCCCCCCCTACTGCTTAAATTACGGTGGGTGTGGAGGCATTTTGCTCATTCTCAGATGAGAGCTGCTGGCGTGGTTCATGCAGTTCTTCTCCTGCTGACATGAACCAAATTTTCAGCAGTGCAGCAGGAATGTGTCTTAGGGAAAGCAGACGACAAGCCCTCTACAGCAACGTGTTGGATGGGCTTCTGCTTTAGCTGCCAACACCTTCCAGAGAAGATTAAAACTGCTCCTTGGAGAGCTAGCTAATGCAACTCACGTGTGATGGTGATGAACTCTTCAGGGCTGTCTGTTGGAAAAGGGAGGTCAGGGAGGGGGGAGAAAAGCTTGTCTGCAAAGGAAACTGCTTGTCAGGGTGTGCATGTTCAAACCCAGTCCTGTTTCCACTTAATTCCTCAGCAAAACCACGTGCTGAGCATGGATATGGCTTGATGTCAACTTTTCATTTGTAGCTTGGTGAAGATGGCAAAACTCTTGAAGTCTGTGAAGAGGAAAAATATGCAATATTTTTGATTTCTTAAATATTTTTTAATTCCTTATCTGTGCTTGAGCCCCTTCAGAATTTTCTTTAACATCTAGCTGTGCTTTCCGAGGTCTTGTTGTCTTCTTCCACTGATGGCTTTTCCTGTCTTCTCTCACCTTGATTGTCTCTGTCCTCGGGTTGAACATGGGATGTCCTAAGCAAACACAGTCTCCCTCTCATTCCAATGCCTCCCAGACCTGCTCAGTGCTTTCCTGCATGTCTCTTTGGTTTTGTGGCCCAGATACCTCCTCTTCCATGTCTTCTGCCAAGATCAACAGCCATTCCTGGTGCTGTCTGGGTCCTTGTGTTGTCTCACCCCAGCTTAACTGTTGAGCTGTTATTTTGTCTGTTTTAAACTGTTGAACTGCTGTGTTCTTGTACTGGTCTGAACGTTTCTGGTGTGCTGTCCCAAGGTGACTCCACCAGGCGCGGTGCCAAGATGGTGCTCACCACTGCTCCGAAGTGATGTGCTGCGATGACCTGTAGTGTGGTCCGCGTGTCTTCCTCCCTGGCAGAGCTGATGGTCTGAGACCAGACAACGTGTACTGAAGTTGCTGTGCCTGTATGTGTCTGGGGAAGTCAGAGGCACTTGTGTGCGTTTAGGACTGTGCCTAGTGAAAACTTTCTACACCCAACCTATTTCTGTGGTTAGTGCTGGCTGTCATCCAGAGGTTTCCTCCCTGTGGCCTCTCTGCTGTTTACTGGCAGTGGCATGAACGGTTGACTGTTGTAACATGAAAAGTCCCAACTGCCTCCTGGATGTTACCCTCCCTCTTCCCAACCACCACCGTCCCTGCTACCTGGAATACTACTTGAATGCAGGAAAGCTTTAGCAAAGTGACATCTCTTCTGGTTGATTTGGCTAAGGGTTTCAGGACCTTCATTTTGACCAGCGCTAAGATGACCTCATCACTCTTACTATTTAATGCATCAGCACCTCCTGGTGCCCAAATGAACTTTTCAATGTGTCAAGCCCATCTTTCTGAAGGACAAAGGAGCATGCTGTGACTTCTTTTTGTGTGGTCCTCCTGGATGCCACCGAGCAGCTCCTTCAAGGCAATACTGGCAAGGCCCTCTTGGCATGTCTGGTTGGCTTGTTCTTGGACAGTAAAACTGAAACTTGGCATTTGCTAAAGTCCACTGGTTTCCTGGCAGTTTCTAGCTTAGAAGTTAGCAGAGCGTTGGCTCAGTAGGGTTGGGGTATACTATACCCTCTCATGGTGTAAAAAGATCCTGCAGCGGTCGGGCTGCTGTAGCTCTTCCCATCAAACCGTTTGCATTTCTAATTGGGGTCGATGACCCTGATGCAACACTGAGACTCCCACCTTTTCTCAGCCAGGAAGCACTATATAAAGGGAATGTGCTTTTAGGACTAATTAACTCCTTGGTATGCGAATTCATGGTGTTGCTGTTACTACCTTTATCAATCTTCTATTTTTTTTTTTGAACTCCTTTTCAGCTTTGCTTATAATTGAGTTCATCATTATTCCATTGCTGTAACACAAATGTTTTTGTGTCTGCTAAACACTAGCCTGTCTTGCCTGACATTTGCTGACCTTTCTTGTCAAGCACAGATGATGTCCTCCTATGGGGACTCCAACTTGGGCCTTCCCTATGACACAGACTCAGAGATGAATGCAGACTTTTGACATATCCACCAGTTACCCTGAGGTGGGATCAGCTCCATCCACGTCACTCACTGTGTTTTTCTAGCTTGTTTGAGTACTTCTGACTCCCCTCAACCATCTATGTCTGGAGTGGTTAACAGTTGACTCTGTCAGGAAGAATGGGGTTTTACACCTCTTGAGATGTTTAAAACTTCTCTTTGCTACTTCTAAAAGCCAAGAAGACTAGACTTGCAGATGTGAAAAATTCATGAATTGTTGCCCCTCTCTCTACCAGTCTCTAGAAGAACAAACTCTTTTCATACTTGGGTTGCCAGGAAGTCTTTGGCAGAGGGGACCAAAAGTATCCCATGCTTCCTCTTAATGAGAAGTCCTCGTGTCTCATCTGTGTTTTGCCTGCTTCTTCCAGTAACTTCAGTACCTGTTTGTGGTTTCACCTGATTTTTTTTTAGATGCATTTATTTACTTGTTCTTAAGAGTAGTGAAGATGTAGGAGATAGGACTCACAGGGCTTGTTAAAAGTAAGGAGTAGCATAGAGGAGATAAGTGAAACAAGGTAAAAAGGAAGCTGTGTTTTGAGGTCTGTCTTGGTGAGCCACAGAGGCTTATTGCACAGGAACTACCCTCATGGCAGGAAAAGCTTTGAGCAGGGTTCATAAGTCATGTTCCTCAGGGCTCAGCACTGGGGCCAGTTCTTTTTAATATCTTTATCAATGATCCAGACGAGGGGATTGAGTGCACCCTCAGTAAGTTTGCAGATTACACTGAGTTGGGCAGGAGTGTTGATCTACTGGAGGGTACGAAGGCTCTGCAGAGGGATCTGGACAGGCTGGATCGGTGGGCTGAGGCCAGTAGTATGAGGTTCAACAAGACCGAGTGCCAGGTCCTGCACTTGGGTCACCACAGCCCCACACAACGCTGCTGGCTTGGGGAAGAGCAGCTGGAAAGTTGCCTGGTAGAAAAGGACCTGGGGGTTTTGGTTGACAAGTGGCTGCACATGAGCCAGCAGTGTGCCCAGGTGGCCAAGAAGGCCATCGGCATCCGGGCTTGTATCAGCAACAAGTGTGGCCAACAGGACTGGGAAGTGATCATCCCTCTGTACTTGGCACTGATGAGGTCTCATCTTGAATCCTGTGCTCAGTTCTGAGCCCCTCACTACAAGAAAGGCATGGAGGTGCTGGAGCGTGTCCAGAGAAAGGCAATGGAGCTGTGAAGCGTCTGGAGCACACGTGTGATGAGGAGTGGCTGAGGGAACTGGTGGTGTTCAGCCTGGAGAGAAGGAGGCTGAGGGGAGACCTTCTCTCTCTCTGCAACTGCCTGAAAGGAGGCTGTAGCGAGGTGGGGGTCAGGCTCTTCTCCCAAGTACCAAGCAATAGGACAAGAGGAAATGGCCTCAAGTTGTGCTTGGGAGGTTTAGGTTGGATATGAGGAGAAATGTCTTCCCTGAAAGGGGTGTGGAGCATTGGAACAGGCTGTCCAGGGAAGTGGTGGAGTCGTCATCCCTGGAGAGATTTAAAAGATGTGTAGCTGTAGTGCTGAAGGACACAGTTTAGAGGGGACATGGCAGTGTTGGGTTAACGGTTGGACTTGATGACCTCTAAGGTCTCTTCCAACTCAAATGATTCTATGACATGTGTTTTGGCCACTCAGATCTAACCATGAAGCAGAGGCTTGGGAAGATGGTCTCTGCTGCATTAGCCTGCTCTCAGAGCTGTTGCACTTAGAAAATCGACCATTAAACTCCAAAGCAAGCAACACGTAGTCTTTGGACTTTTCCAACTAGGGAAGCCTGGGAGATATTGGACGTCTTATTTATCACCTGTTATTCCATGGCCTGAAGTGACTTTAGTCTCCTTTGTGCAGAAATCTTTGGTTTGCATTACTTCTTGCTTCTCTAATTCTGGAGCTGTTTTCCCTAGACAGCATCCCAGGTAACTGTGTGGAGTGTCCTCATGGCTTTTCTATCTTCATCCAGCTTTGTTGGCTTTCTAATTTCTGAGCATGAAGCGGAACTCATTTGAACTGGTTGCACTGGTTTCTAGTGAATAGTCACTTAAAAAACAGATAGGCACAGCTCATGAGGTTCCTTGCATGTATTTGTCAACTCTCCTATGTTATCAGCTAGATCATCCCAAAGAAGAATCTGAACTGGCCATGAACTGCATTGTTTGTGCCTTGTTCCTCATGACCTTTGCCAAGACAAAGAATGCAGGTTGACTTTTGTCTTGGACATCATCATTGGCACTTGGGGTTACTGCAGAACCTTACTCCTGCTGTCTTTTGAGGATGTACAGATGCAAACTGTATCATAGAATCATAGAATGGTTTGGGTTGGAAGGGACCTCAAAGATCATCCAGTTTCAACCCCCCCTGCCATGGACAGGGACACCTTCCACTACACCAGGTTGCTCAAAGCCTCATCCAACCTGGCCTTGAACGCTTCCAGGGATGGGGCAGCCACAACTTCTCTGGGCAACCTCTTCCAGTGCCTCACCACCCTCTGAGTGAAAAATTTCTTCCTTAGATCCCATCGAAATCTCCCCTCTTTCAGTTTAAAGCCATTGCCCCGTGTCCTGTCACTACACACCCTTGTCCAAAGCCCCTCTCCAGCTTTCCTGTAGCCCCTTTAGGTACTGGAAGGCTGCAATAAGATCACCCCAGAGCCTTCTCTTCTCCAGGCTGAACAGCCCCAACTCTCCCAGCCTGTCTCCAGAGCAGAGGTGCTCCAGCCCTCGGATCATCTCCATGGCCTCTTCTGGACTCGCTCCAGCAGCTCCATGTCCTTCTTGTGTTGGGGACTCCAGAGCTGAATGCAGTATTCCAGGTGGGGTCTCACAAGAGCAGAGTAGAGGGGCAGAAGTAGTTTAGATAGAAATCGAACTAGATGGGGGGAATTCTGTTACAGGGAGTAAGTCTGCAGCACTCGAGGGCATGCTTGCAGGAAAGGGCTCTGCTGTGTGGTGCCAGTGCAGGTACAACCTGAAGTCAGGCAACGTGTGACCACTTCCAACACAGACAAAAATGCAACGCAGTCCTACTAATATTAAAAAGATCCATGTAACTGGTATTGGTTGCTTCCAAGCTTGGGTGGAGGAGAGAACCCATCTCTTCTTGACGGCTTTGACTGTGGCAGATGTTGGGTGTTCAGAGCTGTGCCAAGGCTTCGACTTGCAAGGCTTTTATTGCGAAGGCTTGTGCAGAAAGCAGAGGTTGCGTTTGGTTATTGCTCTGCGAGAAGCTTGTACAGGTTTTTCCGGTGTCCTGTTCCGCTTCTTCAACCCTTTCAACACGCCAGGCACCCAATGGGCCCCCAGTCTGCGGAAAACGTTAAGGAGTTAGATTGCAGAGGGCGTTAGTACGTACTGTGCTTATTTATTTAGTGAGATTAAAGTCTAAGTTTTTCTTTTGTAATCCCTTTGAAGTGTTTATCTTTTGAAGTCTGAATTTTCATTAACTGGAAGTGTACAACCCCCAAACTACGCGCTGCCCTAGTTTCAAAGCGTTAATTTAAAAAAAACCAAAACAATTAAGAGCAATAAACAACAGGTTAGACCCATAGGGCTACACGTCAGCCAGATCCTGATTATTTGGGTCATTACTTGCTACTTTGTGAATCAAAGTGGCTCTGCAGGCTGTCTCCCTGGATTAGGATGTAGTCATAGGGCTTTGACGTCAGCAGGTGTCAGGGAGACAGTGATGTTCCCCTTCAGAGGTGTAAAAGTTCTCTGATAGGTCAAGACATGGCCTGTAAACTTCTCTCAATTTTTTTAATTTGTTTTTAATTTTTTTCCTCTCATTTTCTATCAGTGGGACAGCAGCACTTGCTTTTAGGGCAAGGGTGTTTTGCCAATGTGTGCTTTCCTGCCTCAATTGTCATTCAAAAGACTCCACTTATACACATACTCTGGGGAAACCTTTTAGCAGCCTTCCAGTACCTGAAGGGGCTACAAGAAAGCTGGAGAGGGGCTTTGGACAAGGGTGTGTAGTGACAGGACAAGGGGCAATGGCTTTAAACTGAAAGAGGGGAGATTTCGATGGGATCTAAGGAAGAAATTCTTCCCTCTGAGGGTGGTGAGGCACTGGCACTGGTTGCCCAGAGAAGCTGTGGCTGCCCCATCCCTGGAAGTGTTCAAGGCCAGATTGGATGGGGCTTTGGGCAACCTGGTGTAGTGGAAGGTGTCCCTGGCCATGGCAGGGGGTTTGGAACTGGATGATCTTTGAGGTCCCTTGCAACCCAAACCATTCCATGATTCTACATACATGCACTTAGAAAGGAACAGTTTGCTGCAGATTCTTTTTTGTTTGCTCGCCAGGGAAAACAATTTAGATGGCAACTGGTATTTTAACACATCTGCTGTTTTTATTTGTGCAGAGACTCTTCAGTGTTATCTGTGTAAAACTGAATGTTTGTAGCCTGGGAAATGTGGGTGGGAGACTGCTAACCCAATTTCCAGAGTGAGGAAATAACATATTGGAAAGAATAACCCCACTGGGTCATCAAGAGGTCTCCAGTGATCCGGGGGGGTCATTACTTGGGCACCTTCCACCACTGAAATGCATCATCTCACCAGTTGAGGCTGTTTATGGCTTTGGGGTGTGCTCTTACTATTCATGCCTTGAAATGAAATCCTGAACTTGCAAGTTGAGGTGTTCTGGGTCAGGGCCAACAAAATGTGGAAAGTACTGCTCAGTGTGTGTGAGCATATAGATTTCCTCCTGTGGGAACGGCTGGAGCAAACATCCCTCTGTAAGAGCTCTTCTGTTGTTATTAAACAGATGGGGATATTGTCCCTCTTCCATGTTGGGGAAAGTGAAATTGCATTACTTTGGTTTGGATGAGTTCAGTATATTAGAGAAAAGATTGCTATGAAAGCCAGGAAGAGCCTGTGAAAGTCACAAGGATTTAGATCAGTTCCTTCTAACGCTTTAAATCATCTCAGTCCTGGCTGGGCATTAGAAGGGATTTCTTTTTTTTGTGCATAGAACTGGAGGGTTTGCTCTGGAAGAGCTTAACTTCTCCTGTTTAGAAAGTGTTTAAGGAAAAATCAGGATTTTCCAGTATAATTAGAGAAACAATTGACAAGAAAGCTTACAAGAATATCAATAGGGATAATTGGTTATCAGTGATGTTCTCACCTAATTGGTGTAGGTAATTATTTGCTTAACAAGGTTTGAAATGTAACTGGCTTGATAGCAATTTTAATAAGAGATGGAGATGTTGAGATTACACAGAGATTCTTGATAAACAGTGATCCCATGAGTCACCAGTGAGAGGAAAAACACTTCTTTTAATGTGGAAATCGGTAGAATCTGTCAAAGCTCTTTTAAAATGGGTTAGCTTAAAAAAATATAAATCTTCAGCAGCCTTGGACTCTCTATTTTCTGCATTCATTTGCATTGCAAGTGGGGCAAGTCTTCTTGGGCCTGATTGTTGAGAGATTGCACCTTCTGGGCTTGGGGCCAGCCCAGTTTTGGAATGTCCCATTGCTGTGATGGCCTTTTGGCCTCTCCAGATACAGAGAGAGCACATGGGGGTATGGATGTGACGGTGACATTTCTCTGCTATCCCCCTGCACTCTCCAAACAAATCTGCTTCTCTGGAACTGTAGGAGCTTCCTCAACTTTCCGTTTGCTGGGTCTTTCCAACCACATCTTGATGGATGGAGATGATGTAGAAGACCACGGGTGTCCTCCTCTCCCCAAGTGCTTGGGTTTGCACACTCCAGCATCTCCTTAGACTTTAGGATTCATAAGCATGCCTGAAAAGCATCCTTGGCTATGATTTGGTTCTTTCTTGGATGTGCTGATCCAATTTAGGAGCCCTTGGCAGGCTCAAGCAAGAAGTCATGTGCTTATCATACAGAACTGGCCTAGGGTAGTTGGAAGAAGGCTTGGAGGTAGCAGGTCAAGGTAAGGCAGGCAGGAACCCGTAGCTCTCATACAGAATCATAGAATGGGATGGGTTGGGTTGGAAGGGATCTTCAAGATCATCTGCTTCCAACTCCCCTGCCATGGGCAGGGACATCTTCCCCTACATCAGGTTACTCAAAGCCCCATCCAACCTGGCCTTGAACACTTCCAGGGATGGGGCATCCACAACTTCTCTGGGCAACCTGTGCCAGTGCCTGACCATCAGAACAGCTCCCTCCAGCTCCCCCAAACCATCCTGACCAAACCACGTGGGTGTTCAGAATAGCCCTGTCGATAGTGTCGCTGGATGTGCAGTAAGCTGCTTGTCTCTGGGCTATTAAAAGATTTGTCCCAAGACGCTGAACGAGATCAGTGTGACCTGCGTGAAACTGGGTTGGTAGAAAAAAAAAAATATCTCGAAGGGGGATTAGAGGGGAGGGCTTGGACTGTACCAAGCCTTGTGAAAGGGTTAGATGCTGTCAAACCTGCTATTCCACGGCGTCGTTCCCATTATTTACTCGGTGCACTTCAGGACTCACGCTGTTGCTTTTCCCTTTGCTAAAACGATAGCATTGAGGTGGTTCAACAATTAGTCCTGATTCCTCTGTTCCCTCTCCCTCCGGGTTTGAGTATTACTCTAAGGCTACAGGGATGGAGGAGTTAACTCATACAGACAAAAGCCCAAATTTTTAGGCCAGATCTCCCCAGAGAGCCTCCCTTTTAGATTTGCAACTTGAATTCTCTCTTGCTTTTCTAAATTGTGGGTTTTTTTTTTTTCTCCAAAGCTGTTTGAAAAGGAATAATGTGTCACAGGCTGTAACGGATACCTCCAGTCCAGTGTCTCAGGAATGCAATATGTGCTAATTAGGCATCCTGGAGCCTTCAGAAAATGTTCCTGCTGTGTTTGCAGATGGGCTCTTCCCTGCTCCCCCTTCTTGGGCGAGCTGGCTGGCAAACTCGGTTATTCAGCTCTAAGAAGTTTGTAGCCATTGGCAGATGATGCGTCTTTAAAGGCAAGGTTGATAGCTTGTGTGGGTTTGTGTTTTCTATTTTATTTCCCGCCTCCCTCCCCCCTCCCTTCTGGTGCACGTTGCTGAATTTGAATAATTAATGTATGTTGTCTTGCTTCCTGTTTTCATTTCTGTATGTAATGCTAACCAGCAGAGGCTTGAATCATTCATAGCCTCCTTTCCCCACCTCAAAGCTGTAGATGTCATGGGAACAGTGATTGTAAGGTGCAGACTTTCTGCTTCTCTTCATTAAATCCCTTTCTGGAAGCAGGAGACGTAAGTATTCCATCCGTGATCTTGGGCGAGCTGGGATCTCCGGACAGATGGTATCAGCGTGGTTTCTCTCAAGAGGTGTCTTGCTTGCTGTGCTTCGGTCTCTTCCTGCATCTGGTTACTACTTGGGTGTCCATGTGTGAGGGGAGGATGGGTGCTGTGTTTTGTCCTTTCCTTTCTGTTGTGGGCTTTTTGGGCATCTGCTCGTGACGCTCGTGGAGAAGAGGGAATGATTTTAGGCTTTTAGGTCGTGCCTCAATGCAATTCAACTGCGTTTAGGAATGGCTTTTTTCAAAACTCGTGTTGGATTTCTTTTCTTTTTGCTTCTCCTGACTGCTTTTATGGAGAGCAGCCTGGATCTATGAGCTCCTGTAGCATCTGCCTATGCTGAGGTTCAGCAAGAGGAACCAGGGTGGGAGCTTCACTTGGTGGCTTATGGACCCTTATCAGCTGTATTTTCCCTTGCTTGTTACTTTTATCCTCTTGGTTGCTTTTAGTGGATTCTGCTGACTTTAAAACCTTCCAGCAGTGCCTTCTGGTGATGGTGTTGGTGGACACGTGTGCTTCTGGTTTGCCCTTTTGTACTGAAAACTCCTGTGTCTCTCCTGAACTGTGCCAGGAGATTTGGAGATACTGGATTAGATGTTGCTATGGGAGGCTGATAGATGTTCTTCCAAACTGGACAATAAACTCTAAGCTTTTGCATCTCCCGTGGCTGTTGGTGTTTCTGGTAGGGTTTTTCTTCAGGGAGAAGAGTTGATTGCTGGTCCCTCTCCATCTCTGAAGTGCACTCTACCTTACTAAAGCAATGCTGTTTGAAAAAACTTTGGTGTAACCACTATCTCTGCTTGTGCAGCAAAGTTCATGCCTTTAGCCGATAGCTTTGGATATGCAGTCAAGAGAGGGATGTTGGTATCTTGAACAGGTTGAATCGGGAATCCTGGTGATAGCCCTGAGACGAGCACTCTTCATGTACCTGCTAACTTGTGGTGCTTGCCCAGAGCCACCCTGTTCCCTTTCCAGCCTTATCAGTTGCCTCCTGCGAGTTATGCTGTGAAGCTTCAGCTAAGGACTTCATGGTGAAGGCTTAAGCTTCACCTTTAATGGAATGATGGATCCTTAACATGAGTTAATTATTTCCTGAAGGACAGCCTCTGCTCCCAGGATCCTACTACTTCAGATTAATTGGATTTCTGTTTGAAAAAGTCAGGGTTTGCTGGCTTTGACATTCTCTATGCACGTGGCTGGTGTACAGCACCACTTCTACAGGTGCCTGGGCTGGAGAGCTGTGAAGGGCTTCTTGGAAGAGTGGAGCGATGAAACGCTCGAGTGCAGCGCTTGTGTTGGAGTTTGCAATGCAGTTCTTGTAAGCTTGCAAATAAAATACGTGGTCAAAGCTTTTTAAAGATGGTCTGTTTGCCCTCTTGCCTGACTACAGCAGGAAGAGGCGGAAGTCGGGAGAGATGCTGTCCTTTGGAGATGAATTCCTGAGGGATTTCATGTAATGACTGTAGCCTGTAAGGTTTTCAGGATGGTAATATGGGGCTTGGCAGTGGAGTTGTTAATAGGCTGTGCACAATTTTTATGTCCTGCCCGTGTCCCGCATCATCTTGTACGTCACTTGCTGCTTAGGATCTTCAGGGCAGATTATGGCTTTGTCCAGGACCCTTAAATAGCATCGAACTTCTCATGTCCTCAGCGTTTCTGTCCTATTCTAACTGACAGTTGTTTCTGCCCGCGGTGTGCTGCTGGCGCGCGGGGAAGGCAGAGGCTGAAACTTTATTTTTGTAGGGGCAATCTTGAAGCAGACGAAAGGTGAAGATAGGAGTCAACTTGTGCAGTGACTAACGCTGAGCTTTATAAATAGCACGAGACAGGACGCAGTGCAGGCAGGGAGGTGACCCCGAGCACGAGGCCGTGGAGGTGGTACAGCAGCGCTTCGGGGCAGATGAGCTGGGAGAGAGTGGGGTGACATGGTGGCTCTTGTTTCTCGCTGGATGTGTCTGTACCTCTGTCCTGCATGTCCTCCCTGAGGGCATGGACAAAACCACGTGGGGATCCGGGTCAGCTATGAACTGATATGCAAGTCCTACACATCTCGTGTCCTCTGCCTGGGTCAATGCCTCGAGCAGCACCCAGAGCGCTGTAGAGAGGTTTGCTGAAAGGACAAAGCCACAGTTTGCATGTCTGTGTAAGAGGAAGGCAGAGGATCTATGGTTGTGGGCTCTGGAGACAGCAAGGGTAACGGTCTGGTAGACTTTGAAACCACAGCAACCGACTCGCAACATCCGTCTGCCTCCTGGATGCAGAATCCTGATTAGAGAAAGCCGGGACATGGCTGTCCCAGGCTGTCAGCATGAAGCACAGAGTGTGAATGGACACAAGGAAGGACAGAAGCTGGAAGGGTTGAGCTGTCTGTGTCCTTGCTGATCTTTCTAGACTTTGCCATGGTGTTTGCAACATCTGCAGCATCTCCTTATGCATCGGTTGTAATGAAAACCACAGTCAACCCCACTCTTGGAGGCTTCCTTCCATGGGACGTGGCAATGAAACACTCTTAGGTGGCGAGGTTATCTCCTTAAGCCCTATCCTACTTTGCTGATGCCAGTGAGGATGTTGCTACTCGTAGTTGTCAGTGTTTTGCAAAACCTGAGCACGGGGGATCCTTCATACAGGGAAATGAAACATTTCCTTTAGAGAGGGTGCAGTTTCCTTACTGCCCACGTACTGTCCATGCTCTGGAAAGGTAACCAAGCACCCTGCAAGCTCAGCTGCTGTTGAGCATCACCCGTAGCGTGCTGACTATCCAGGCAACAGCAATGTGTGGGGCTGTGGGTGTAGGCTTGTGCACCAGGAACCTGTGGAAAACCCCCGATGAGGGTTAAGTACAGCTGAGAGCAGCGTGATGTCACCAGATGGGCAAATGTTTGCTTTGAGGCTCCCATCGCTGAACGTTGGCTCTATGAATTAGTAAGAGGGTATGATTACTTGGTCTGTTCTTGATATGAATCTCACTGGAGACAAAAGCGAGCGTCTAAATATATTTTTTGAAAAAAAAAAAAAATGAAAGCCCTGTGACGCACAAAGCATGTAA
Organism: Tauraco erythrolophus; assembly: GCF_009769465.1. NCBI lineage: Eukaryota > Metazoa > Chordata > Aves > Musophagiformes > Musophagidae > Tauraco > Tauraco erythrolophus. The sequence continues at coordinate 135,386,606 of NC_141465.1, read as the reverse complement.
TCGATGGAGCGGAGTACTTCCCCTTGAAGCAGTGATGTTACCACACATGGCAAGTAGAGCAGTTGTATCAGAGCTGATCGGGTCCTTTGGGAGTGAATGCTGCTTGGTGGAGAAGGGATCCTTCTCCTGGGTGAAGGCTGTAACCAGCTCTCCATCTCTGGGAATGCTCGTTGGAGATGCATGTAAAGGGAGAGGGGAATGTCTGCCTCTTCCAGCACGCATGGAAGCCTTAGCTCCTCGTCTGGGACTGTTTTGCAGGCTCCATAGGATGCTCAAGATAAACTGATTTAGCTTGGCTGGGTTTCAACTTTGCAGAGGTCTCTGAATCAATTTTAAGGTTGTGCTTGCAGAGGGTATTTTGATTGCGTTTCAATCATTCATAAAAATCAAATCATCTGGGCTCCAAATAATCTGTCTGCTGCTCTTGTCCCTGTGTGGCTTTTCTTACTGATAACTCCTGTGAATACATTTGCTTTTAGTGGTGTGGGAGAAACTGCACAAGGAAATAAAACTTGCAAACTAATTAAACTTCTCTGTCTTGTTCAGTAACAAGCTGGAGATGTTGGCAGGGCTGGGGATAGATCTGATTATCATTCCTACTCTTAATAGCCAGAGGACATGGTTAATTATTAAATTGCTTGTTAAGATATTGAAATAGTGCTTGGAATTTTTAATTTCCTTCCCCCCCCCGACCCTTTCCTTTCTTCTTTTCTCCTCTTGCTGAAGGGTGCTCCCAAGACCTGATGGATTTCTGATACCTCCCTCCTGAGGGGCTGGAAGGAGCATGGTTAAACACCAACCACTGCAGTACTACGAGCCGCAGCTATGTTTGTCCTGTCTGACGGGGATCTACGGCTGCCGCTGGAAACGGTACCAGCGGTCACATGATGACACCACCAAGGTGAGTAGGTGACCACGTCGCTTCTTCCCGTTGACTCATAGATTCATAGATTTCTAGGTTGGAAAAGACCTTAGAGATCGAGTCCAACCGTCCCTAATCCCCATTAAACCATACCCCTAAGTAGATCATCCACCCTATTCTTAAACACATCCAGGGATGGGGACTCAACCACCTCCCTGGGCAGCCTATAAACATTGGTTTGCAGCCTGACGTTGGTTTGCAGATGGGTGTGGGTCATGGTTGAAAGCGCTGGATATTTGGGTTTGTTGTTGGCTTGGATAGACCATGCAAACCACTGGCCCCAGGGCTTGGAGGTCTGCGAGAAGTCCTCACCACGTGGTTGACGTAGCAGATGGGTACGGTTAGCTAGTTGTGGTTCCCAGAGGGATTGAGTGGTCTGGGTTTGGCCAAATCCGTCCGTATTTTCCTTTTTGGTACTGGAGGAGACTTCTGTTTTGCTCCTTGCTCTGTATTTTGTTGGTGTGCTGGTGCTTCTTTGGCTGAATATGTAGGACCTGTATTTCTGTGTGGTCCCGAGCTTCTGTGCATGTGAAAATAAGCTCATAAGTAGGGAAATGCAGCAGGAGGTGAGAACTAGCTGGGGAAAAACAGGGGAGCTGTTAGAGGTGACTTCTCCCTCCCCATGATATTTTTTTAGTGTCCTTAATTCTTAAAGAAATAAAAACAACAAAAAAAACTTAAATTTCACTTCTCCTGGCAACAATCCCAGGAGATCCTTTTGCTGCTTTTTTTTTTGCTTGGTTTTGCTCCGGCGACAGTTAGCCGCTCTGTTTTGTTTTTAAGTCTATAAGCAGGGATATTCCTGGCTGTGGAGTGCTTTTCTTCTGGAAAAGAGGCTGTTAAGGAGAAAACACATCTCGGCGGGCAGATCTCGTGCCAAAAACGCTCCTGGTTCTGAATTGCATCGATTGTTGGTGCTGCAGCTTGGCCGGAGCTCCCATGTGAATTGAAAAGTCGTGGCTTGTGTTTGCGCAGCGTAAAACAAATTTCCTTTTGCAAAGTAAAAATGTTTGTGCTGTTTTTCCTCCTCGTTCAGTCTGGCTGGCTTAATCTGAGTGACCACTTCTGAGCCAGCAGAAGTTTCCTTTGAACCAACACCCGGGCAGATCCGTAGAAGAGGGTGTACTTGGGATTTTTAAGACTTTGTCAGGAAAACAGTGGGATGTAATCATAGAATCATAGAATGGTTAGGGCTGGAAGGGACCTTCAAAGGTCATCTAGTCCAACCCCCCTGCAAGGAACAGGGATATCTCCAACTAGATCAGGTTGCTCAGGGCCTCGTCCAACCTGGCCTTGAACGTCTCCAGGGATGGAGCATCCACCACCTCTCTGGGCAACCTGTTCCAGTGTTCTACAACTCTTATGGTAAAAAATTTTTTCCTAATATCCAACCTGAATATATATAATAATGTCTTGGCATGTGTGTTTGTATCAACTTAAATACTCAAAATGCCTTATTCCTTATGCCTTATGAACCAAAGCATTATGCTTCTTAAGAAAAAATCCGTAGAAAAACTACCATTGACTTAATTTTTTCAGCAAAAACTCGCTCTGCTTGCACTGATTTGTTTAACCAAAAAAATATCAGTGGCAGCCTTCCAATTCTGCTTGGAATTGCAATTGTTTTTCTAGTGCTAGAAAGGAATTTGTTTTGAAGTACCTGTGCAGGGCTTAAAAATATGTGCGGTCTCTCAGATGGTCTTATAAGGTCTACATGAGGCCTCAACTTCCAGTTTGTTGAATGCTGAAATGAAGAAAACTTAGCTCTTGTGGGAGCAAGAGAAGGAAGTCTAAAACTGGCTACAGGCTATGCAAAACTGAGGTATGAAGAATCTGTTTCCATCTTCTTGTCGATAAAGCACCTTGCAGGTGTTAGTGCTGGAATGAGAGATTGTAGCATTGCATTTGGAGGAAAAAGTGCAAATGAAGACCAATTGTCTTCTGTTGGACAGGTCTCTCTGCATGTGCTTGAATACTGCAGAGAATCATAGAATGGTTTGGGTTGGAAGGGACCTCAAAGATCATCTAGTTCCAACCCCCCTGCCACAGACAGGGACACCTTCCCCTAGGTCAGATTGTTCAAAGCCCCATCCAAGCTGGCCTTGAACACTTCCAGGGATGGGGCAGCCACAACTTCTCTGGTAAACCTGTGCCAGTGCCTCACCACCTTCACAGTCAAGAATTTCTTCCTCAGATCCCATCAAAATCTCCCCTCTTTCAGTTTAAAGCCATTGCCCCTTGTCCTATCACTCCATGCCCTTGTCCATGTTTGTTTTCTGAATTGTGCTGTAGCTCAACAACCAGAGTTTTAACAATTCTTCTCCTTTTCCCCCAAATGTATGCAGATCGGGCTTTTTACTGCACATTAAAAATTTACATGAAAATGATAATTTTAATTGTAAGCTTGCATTCTAAGATTTTTTTGGAGACTGCTTGCTAGAATTGTGTGTCTGTCTTTCCTCTGACCTTCTGAAAATGGAGGAGAGGGGCTGAAGGCACTTGACTTGCACACTTGGTCTTCTTTTTAAACTTTGAACAGCTGCAAAATTCCTTTTTCTATTGTGTGCCTTCAGCTTTAATGGCAAGATCCCCTTTCATGTTTTTTTAAACATTCAATGTTTTTTAATGAAAGGCATGAAAGTCTTGCTGAGGTTCAAATTGTTATAATCTCTGTAGCTGGTGTGAGGAAGCAATTTTTGATGTAACTACAGCTCGTACATCAGATATTCAACCAGGGAAGTTCTTATGAAGAAACTGTGGGTAAATAAGCTTTGGCTCGTAGTTGCCATGGGTGCTTTTAAAGGTCTGAAGTTCAGATGGCAGCTTCCAAGGTAGCTCCCAGATACCACGATCCTGTTGATGGGTTGCCAGCAATTAAACTCAGAGAAAGCAGCGTGGCTAATTGCAGTGTATAAACACAATGCCCTGTGCCCAGCTTGTGTAATTCACCCGAAATGAACTGCTGCTGGGTGTTACAACACCAGAATAGCTCTTGCTCCTGGGGTAGAGGCCAAGGCTGGCTGAAGCATCTTTTCAAATCCATCCAGAGATGTCGCAGGATCAGTATCCACATGGGAGATGTTGATGGGTTGCATTATATAAACATGAAGTTAAATCTATCAGCTGGTTTTGTTCATGTTGTTGGGGTTTTTTTATTGCTTCCAAAACCATGTTGTCTGTACACAGAAAATATCCCACCTGGGAAATCATCCTAAGAGTGGGGAAAGAGATATTCTGCAGAAGAAAATTGCAACGGTAATTTTTTTTTAATCTATCCAACAAACAGAAGAAGCCACTCTTATTGGCTCACTGTTGGTTTGGTGGTGGTTGAGTTTTTTCCAGTTACTGTGTACTGAAAAATCTTAGTATCTTTATTTTATTTATCTTATTTAATTCCCTGTCAAATAGGATAAAATGCTATCACCATTTGCAAAGGGCTTTGGCTTCTCTGCTTATCAGGCACAGCTGATACCGTGCTTCCCAACCACAAACCCTTCTGAGATACAAATTGAGGCAGACAAAACATAACTGAGAGCTCTTCTTGTCTCCCCCATTTCCCTTGGAAGCTTCCCATATCTACAAAACTATCTTTTCCTCCAGAAAATTGCCAAGAACAGGCAAGGATGGGTGCCTGGTTTGGTCACATGTGGTGGGAAAGGTCATCACGTAGGAATGAACCCAAAATTGGCAGCTTTGGATCCCAGATGACTCAAATGGCAAGATCCCTGTGATTTTTCTGCTCTTCAATGTCATCTGCAACATTTGAACTGGGGTCCCTTCATCACCTTTCTGTGAATAGTGCACTTCATGGTACTTGTAAAATCTCTTTTCTTCCTCATATTTATCTTGTAGACACCCTTGAGAGGTTGTGAGTGAAAGGAGCAGTATTAGTGATGAAGTCTTCTACATACAGAAATCCCACTGCTTTCTGAATGCTCTGATCTCACAGGTGTTAACCTGAGCATCTAATAAAACAAACCCTTGTTAAGAACCTGGAAAGATGGTGAAACTGGAGCTAACGAGATGCACATCCAAGCTGAGGAGTGGATTTCTTTGAAAGCTTTGAGGATGATCAGGATCGATGGTCAATGAAACATGAGTTTTCAGGGTTGGATTTTGGATAAAACATTGCTTCAAAACACAGTTTGTTCAGAATCCAGCTTAATCCAGCAGCAGATGCTCCGTGGTTTGTGGAGTTTGGGAGCTGCCACGTTATGCGCTGATGGATCACAGTTTGAGGGTCTTTGTTGCTTGATCAATAAAAGAGCAGCACTAGCTAGATGTTACAGGCTCCTTGGAAGCACCTCAGGCCAGGAGTGTTGCTTCATTCACCATCTCTCTTGACAAACAGACGTTTATACCTTTGCTGGGGAAAATAGCGAGAAGTGTTATGAACACCTTCCTGGGGCTGCTCTGGTTTAGTGCAATAAAAACTTGAACAGGGCTTGGCAGAGTGCCTCAGCCTTCCTGACCTGAGGCCTCTGCAGCAGATGGGCGCATGTGAAGTGAGAGGGAACTGAGAACTTCCCAAGCCAACCAGTTCTTGCTCAGCGCTCTCCAGGTAGCTCCCTTCCCTCCCCAGTATAATGTTCCAGCGTTAATAAATGGGATTGCTGCTATTCAGGCAAAATACCAAAGCCTGTAATCAACACAACCCGCTCTACTTAGTGTGTGAAGTGGCATAAATCCCTCCGCCAGCTTGAGTAGCTGGGTAAACTGAGGCACGGAAGTCAAGCTGCTGTAAGATGCCCAGAGAAGTTGTGGCTGCCCCATCCCTGGAAATGTTCCAGGCCAGGTTGGATGGGACTTTGAGCAACCTGGTGTAGTGGAGGGTGTCCCTGCCCATGGCAGGGGGGTTGGAACTGAATGATCTTTGAGGTCCCTTCCAACCCAACCCATTCTATGATTCTAAGATGACTTGGTGGTGGCCACCATTGATGAATTTTGAATCCCAGGCATCATCCTAACATGGACACTTCTCCCCTGTACCTGTGAATGCAGTTAGGGGCTTCCAGATGGCACTGGCTGCCCATTGGTTTGGAGGTGAGGATGAGTATCTCCTGTGACACTGTGGCCCATGCCACCAGGAATCACAGCTAACTTGGTGGGTTGTGATGATGTTCTCTGCAGCTTTAACCTGTCTGCCTGCAAGTTCAGGCTCTGGGTAATATAGTAAGTGGCCCCTGAGCAGGGCTGACCTTTTTGTAGGTGATTAATGAGCTCATATGGCAACGACTTACAGAATTTCTAGTACTTTGTCTTCACTACTTTATTCAGAAACTTTGAAGCGATCCATGCATGAGCTCCCTGTGATAAATGGCCAGGCCAGCCCCCCTCAGATACACAAAAGTGCCTTGTGACTTTTCCAATGTTACATGCCTCCGGGAGTTGATTGAGTTTGCAGCATTTCCTTGTTAGAGCTGCCAGATGTGCTCCCTCCAACTGTTTTTTTTTCTTTATGCATCGTACTAATTGTCTGGGTGAAAAATTACATCACTGGAGCCCATCAACCTTCCTTCCTCCCCTTTGCTCTTGGACCTTTTCAGATACAGCAGATGCTGCTTCTCCTGTCCTCCTTGAAGCCACTGTGAGCATCGTCTTGCCTTGGAGTGTAACTGGGGAAGGTGAACTCAATAACTGTCAGTAGGTTGTTTGCATAAAGAAACCCACTTAAGTTGCACCAGAAAGTCCATGAGTGGCTGGTGAAGCTCCAAAACCACAGACTGGCAAACCAAAAGATGATGGCAGAGATGGACCTTTATCACCTCCATCTTTCATCCTGGGTTGCAGTGAAAACCAACCTTGAATTAACAGCTTAATCAGGGCTGCATAATTAGTGTCTGTAGTCTGAGTAGGCAAGTAGACCTGAGGACTGATGGCCAAGTGCTGTCTGTGCAGGAAAAAGGTTTTGGGCTGTAGAGGAGGGGATGGGAGAAGAAAGACAGCTCCTTAAAGTTAGGGAAGGATATACGGATAAAAGGGACCTTTCAACCCTTTAAAGATCCCTAGATAAGCCAGTACAAAACTGGACTTGTGTTGTTTCTGATATTTAAGAAATCTCCATGTTCTTTTGTCCCTACTCCAGCAGCAGCAGCCTGAGGAGATGGCTCTTCTATTTTATTTTTTTAATATTTTTTTTTCTCCTTTATCTTTGGCTTCCAGACAGAAGTCTAGGCTGCCTGTACTTCCCAGGAAACCCATTACACATTATCAGGGGGTTTAGCCAAGCCTTTCCTAGAAAGTTTTCGGAAAGCGATGACTTCAAACTTGCCGTGCTCAGCTTGGGGGAGAAGAAAGGCTGAGAGCAGACACGTTTGATGCCTTGAAGCTTTTGGAGATAAATGCTGCTGAAGGAGAGGGCTTCGAAGGCTCAGATAGTTGGCTGTGAGGGCACTGATTTCTGATCTATTATTGGAGTCAGCTTCTTGAGAGAGACGAGGCCAGAGTTTGAGAGTTTCCAGGGGTGACTGATGGAAGAGATGAGAGGCTCACCGCCTTGTGCCCTGTGCTGGGAAAGCTGATCTGAGACTTGGAAGTTGTGGCTGTTGCCAACACAGCAACCAAAAATGACCTCAGGTGCTCTGCTTTAGATTGAGAGATGTTCACCTTGTTCATTTTCCTTGAGGTTTCTCTCTCTGAATTCCTCCTTGGAATTTATATAGTTTATGACTATGCCAGTGTTTCCATGACAATCATCCAGATTTTGGTACTTGGAGAGGAAAAGGCTTGGTGGATCTATTGCCTCCTGATGCAACATGTCCTATTTGGGATACTGCAGTGCAAGGCTCACCAAACACGTTTGCTTTGTAGCTTTTTAAAAAAAAAACCTGGATAATACAAAGGTGCTCTCTTAGTCCATTGAGCATCTACAGATGTGTTGAAGGCAGAAGATACTTCAGCTGATGCATCCCTCTGCCTCTTCCTACCACCCAGCAAGTGGTTGCACAGAGCAGTTAAAGAAACCAAGCAAGGAGCACAGCTAGCCCCAGTTTCTGCTCCCAATACTACTGCTGTGGTATAGAGGGTGGCAACACCAGTACAGCTGGTATGTTATAAATGCTGCGTGTTATGGCATGTGTCAGCTGCTGCTGAGCTGTCAAAGCATGCTCTTGTTATGGTCATATGGTCACAGCAAAGAGATGGGCGCTCTGGGGTGTGTGTAAGAGCAGGGGAGAAATACAGAAATGCCCAGAGCTGGATGTATCTCCCTGTCCTTTGTGCAAGCAGCTTCACTTAAACATCACTGGTGTTCATTTAGCAGGGAAATTGGAGAGCTGCTGAAATGGAGATTAAAACCTAAATTGACTTTTATGATTTAAATGAGTGCTTTATGAAGATGCCCTGGTTGACATGTGGTATGAGAGGTGAAAGTGGTGGGTTTGCTGTAGCCCATGGGGCAGCTGAATATGCTCTCTAGAAAGCAGCAGCATTGTTGGAGGAGCTGCATCACCACTCGTCTTCCATAGAATCACAGAATGGTTTGGGTTGGAAGGGACCTCAAAGATCATCTAGTTCCAACGCCCCTGCCATGGGCAGGGACACCTTCCACTACACCAGGTTGCCCAAAGCCTCATCCAACCTGGCCTTGAACACTTCCAGGGATGGGGCAGCCACAACTTCTCTGGGCAACCTGTTCCAGTGCCTCACCACCCTCATCTCCCTTTTGGAGGTCCTGTTCTTGTATCATGCAGCTGCTAATCCTCTGTTTAAATAAATCCAAGGTGTCTGAACTGTGATACAGGAGGAGAGATGGGGGGAATATCTAATACTTGTTATGCCTCTCAAGTATCTATTGCTGCTCATGTTGCTGCAAGCCAGTATAAATGAGGTACCAAAGTCTTCCTAATGAATTGGGCATTTGCTGTTAAAATTTATTCCCTTAAAGTGAAACATGAATGATTCAAGATGGTCCATCTGGTTAAAAACATCACGTGGCCTTGAACTGAGGCTTCTAATGGCTTTTTTTGGGTCCTTTTGTGAAAAGACAAATGAGGAGCTGTGATCCATCGACATAATGGATTTCTGTGCTGTGTCTGATATATGTGTATTAATTCACTTTATAGTGAAATACTCTTGTAATTCCTGCTTGGCAAGAGCTGTTAAGTGACCTGAACAGATGATCTAAGCCCCACTGGCGTGATATATCCGTGTGACTGTAGGCTTTGGAGCTGGGACTTTACTGGGTCTTCAGTGCTAATCCCCAGGCGGCCAAAGGTCACTGGTCACAGAAATTGCTTGCTTTGCTGAAAACCACAATTAGAAGATGGGTGAATTTGCTTTTTTCCATGCGGTTTCAATTTGTTAATGACCGTAAGCCTGAGGACACGAGGGTGTTTTTGATGGAAAGAGGCTTTTTCAAGCCTGTTTGATGTGAAGTTGGGCACTAAGGTGTTGGACGCTGCACACTGGATGTGACCAGTGATTCTGAGCTGAATCTCCACTAATGGATGCGTCCAATTTTGTTGGAGTGATGGGCTAAATGCAGAAAAATCCGATTGTTGGGTTAAATATTTTTCCTTATTTTTTTAGTTTTCCCCGATACTTGGGATCATAAGCAAAACTACTCTGTTTTCAGGGCTTTACACATGACTTCGACATCCTTTAGATTCCCTCTTGAGCCCTTTGTTTTACAGAGAGGCTGTGAGATGACACAGGGTGGATGAGTTTGAGATGACCTCGCCTTGCCCAGGCTCAGTCTCCTGCTGCAGGCTTTGCCCAACTCCCTCAGGCTTGTTGTCATTGTGGTTGTGCTTCCTTGCAGGAGTTGTGCTGTCCGTGTTTGCAGCCTTGCTCCCTCATGAAATTGGTTTTCTCTTGGCTCTGGGAGCCAGGGAAAAGTGCAGACCTCTTGTTGTGTCTGGGATTACAGGTAGTTCTCCTGGGAGCATGGGTGCTATTCAAGTGTTGTCTTGCTCAGTGACGTTTGAATGCTTGAAATGCACTCAAAGCTCAAAAAGTGGTGGAAATTTCCTTCCCCAGTGGGGAAGATGAAAAGGCAGGATCTCTCCCAATTTCTCCCAAGGCCATTTGTCAAAGAAGATCTTGTCTGAAGTGTGACTTCAGCCAGCCTTCAAGGCTGAACTGAATTTAAACAGGACATCGTGCTGTCATATTATAATGTGGTTTTTCTCTCCTCTATCTCGTTGTTTCTTCATTGCGTATTCCCCAAAGCAGGTCTGTGGTCAGCTGAGCCAGGCAGGAATTGCATTTGCTGTGTGTGGTGCCATCAGAACAGACTTTGCAAGGAGTGTTACTGGGTCTATCTGGGAAGGGCATGTTTTGGTCTTCATGAAAGTACAAGACCTCTTTTAGGCTGGACAGGAGTCTCATGGTAGACTGGCAAGGAGCAGTGTGATAGTTTGATGTGTGGGGGTGTTCTGGTGGCAGGGGAGGGGATTTGCTCCCTGTGCCACCAGATCTGAGTCCCATCCCCCCCCGGGGGAGGTTGAGCCAAACTGGCGCCTCTGCGAATGGCCCTATTTAAGTTGGGACAAAGGGGCGGGAAAGGGCTCTTTGCTCAGGAGCGAGGAGAGAGCAGGAGGGCGCTGCCCTCGCTCCCGGCTCCCGGCTGGGCGGCTGCCCGGGCCGGCGCCATGTGCTCAAGATGGCGCCGGGGGAGCCGCATTGCGGGGGGGGGGCGCTGGGGAAGCGCCCGCTCCCGGGGTGCCCGCCGGGCCGAGCTCCTCTAGAGGAGATTAAGATCTAAGAGAAAACAACCACAGCGACCAGGTCGGTCAGGATGGAGCAGGAGGAGGTGTGCTGGAGCTGAGGTTTCCCTTGCAATCGGTGTGAGATGGCAGGCGGCCCCCCTGCAGCCAGGGTGCACTCGGCAGAGCAGCGACCCACTCGTGGCCCGTGGAGAAACCCACGTCGGGAAGGAGATGCCTGAGCCCAGGAGAGGTCGTGGAGCAGGGGATGCGTGACCAGGTACTGTTAATAATGGGGCATGGAATGCACGACGAGGTCGTGGAGGCATCTGGAGTCCGTGGGACGCCCCACGCCGACGCGAGTGGCAGCAGCTCCCTAAGAGGCCGAGACTGGTAAAGCCCGAACTGGTACAATCCATGGGGAAGGATGGCAATCCTGCGGGCAGGACTCACGTTGGAAAAGTTTGGGGACTTTTTTCTTCATGAGTAGGGGATCCACCGAAGCAAGGGAAGAATGGTGTAAAGGCTCCTCCTCCTTTAAGAAAGGAGCGGCAGTAACATCATGGATGAACTGACCTGCACTCCCCATTCCCTGTCCCCCTGCGCCGCCGGGGGGGAGGTAGAGCCAGGAACGGAAGAAAATAGGGGGGTGGGAGGTTGTTGTTTTAAGATCTGGCCTTGTTTTCTTTTTTCTCCTCTCAAGTAACCGGTTTCGTTCCCTTTTGTCTTTTGTTTAGTAACTGTTAATAAATTGTTTTGTTTTATGAAGAAAGCCTGAGTCATGTTTTGCCCGGGACCATGGTTGGTGGGTGCTCCCTCTCGGTTCTTGTCTCGACCCTCAGTCCAAAAACCACCACAAGCAGAGAGGTGTGCCAGCCTCAGAAACTGAGCTTAACCCGCCAGGACCTCGCTTATTGGTGAGACCCACATCCTAGAACGGATGAACCCACCACAGGGCAAGGCTGATGCTGAAGCCATCACCTGCTTAGACAGGTGAGCCTGCAGAATACCATTGCTGATGACTTGTAGATCCTACCATGGAAGTACAAGCCCAGAAAGTTGGTGTATTCATGACCAAAAGGCCAGGATGCTGGGCAGCATTATAAATTACAGTCTATTCAATAAATACTTTCAGCCTTAATGGGTTTGGGTTGGGGTTTCTCTTCCAAAGCCATTCTTCAATATCAATAGTTGGCTGTTGACTGCAGATACTGTGGCTTCTGTAAATTCCTGCTTGAGCCATGTGAAAGATGTTTCCTACTTCTGTAATGAGTGTTTGAAGGATGGGAAATCCCAAGTCCTTGAAAGCCCAGGAAAGCCACCGTGTCTGATAACTTGCTGCCTGCCGCAACCTAACACTCTCAGGGTGAGGGTGTTTGACTAATGCTAAATCCGTGGCTTAGTCCTGATGTAGGCAAAATGCCTCTGGGAGGAAGTCTGCAAAACCCATTGACTGTTGTGCCTGAGTTAGGATTATGGGCTCAGACTGGGTGATTAACGTGCCCTATGATTGATCATGCTTTATAGGTGTTAAAAGTTTTTACTGCAGAGCATCTGCAAAATGTGTTTCGGGCTATAAACAGCCAGCACTGAACTGGAGGAACGGAGACGGGTGGGAGACATGGAAAAAGGGGGGAAAAAGGAGATTTTTTTCTTTTTGGAGGGGGCAGTGGTCCCTTGGAGCCAACCCTGTGCTTTGCTAACAAGAACTGGAAACTCTATCAGTTGGGTTTAGCAAGGCTTTTCCCTGAGCACTTGGGTATGGCGATGCCCTTCCAGTCTAAAGGCAGTGGTGTGCAACCACCCTTGCAAAATCCTTACCAGTTAGAAGGAGATTGGGTGAGAGATGAGATTTGGATGCTCAATCAACATGTGATTTAATACCGCATCGGGATGCCCTGTCCGTGCGAGTGTTCAAGGCCAGGTTGGATGAGGCTTTGGGCAACCTGGTGTAGTGGAAGGTGTCCCTGCCCATGGCAGGGGGTTGGAACTGGATGATCTTTGAGGTCCCTTCCAACCCAAACCATTCTGTGATTCTATGATATGAGAGGAGAGCCTTTCCGGGCTGCCACTGTGAGTCCCCTGTACTGGTTTTGCCTGGAATAGAGTTAATTTTCTGCATAGTAGCTGGTATGGTGCTGTTAGTGCTAGCATTAGACTTCTAAAATTGAATAGGATAACTTCTTTTTCTAAAGAGGCAATGGGAACCTCTACTCCTGCCAGTGCAAACTTCATTGTTGGTAGCTGTGCTAAGACAGATTAATTCGATGTGTTGCTGTTTCCTTAGATATTTAGTCCTTTCCCATGTCTAGAACCATAAGTGTGTGAAGGTTGAAGAAAGCGAATGATAGAAATGAAATTATATTATAAACATGGAAGCTTTAATTCTTGGTCTATTTTGGTGTCTGAAGCGCTCTCCAATCTCAATAAGACTGGTTGTCTTTATGGCCCTTCCAACCCAACCATTCTATGATTCTATGGTGAAAAACTGGGGTACTTTTCCAGAGGAGACTTTATTTTTCTCACCCAGAGGGAAGCGAGCGTGACCTTGCTGCCCATCAGTTGGACTTGAGTGATTTACTTTACTTTTGAGTTTGAGTTCGCCATCTCCCAATCCACTGTGTCCACTTTCCCAGCGCCATTCCTCATTTTCCAGGTGTCCTGGAAGAGACTCAAGGACAGTTGTGCTGTGATAAAGCATAAAATGTTGGAGAAGAACTTTGCAGCATGTCCTTGCTGGGTGGCTGGATGCTCTGGGAGGGTGTATTGGCCAACAGAGAAGGCTTTTTTTTTTCCCCACAAAGAAGAGCAGTCTTCCTGCCTCTCATAAAAGTAGACTTTGTGGAAGTTGATCAAGGATGATTGTGGGTCTAAAATGACCACAAAATTTATCTGGATGAGAAGGAAACTTGGCACCAGTGTGAGTTAATTAATGAAATGGAGGAAATAAAAGGAGCAGGATTAGCTTGTGATGATGTTCCCTTGCCAAGCTTGTGCAGAGGGACAGAGGTGGAAGTCATGCCAGCAATGACCTGAGAGCAGTTTGGGTGTCCTGCCTTCCCCAGCATGTGTCCTATCACTTGGGACACAACCTCCTTCTCCTTGTCACTACTGCTTGGCCCCATCCCAGCTCACAGTCAGTTGTTCCCACCAAAACTGTGAACAGCTGGAAATAATCGTGCATGATGTTGATGGAAACTCAGAGGTTGTGTTCCCACAGGGCCCAGTTTGGTTACTTCTGATGAGCTGGGGGCTTTGCAAACAGCCTTCTGTTGGTGTCCTCTCTTTTATTTTCTGCAGCGGATTAGATATTTCTAAGACCAATTTAAACTTGGCACTACTTCAGCTTTAATTTTAAATGGCTGTGAATAGCAGCCTTCAGGGAAGGGATAAAAGAAAGTAGAGAGACCTCTGTGCTGAAGAGATTGAACTTCCCACGAAGCCACGACTGGAGCACAGATGCTGTAAGACAGTGGTGTCCTGCAGCTGTAGCCCTTCTCAGAGATGTATATCAGTGTCCAGGAGAGATGTGCGAGTGGGTTTAAGTGCTCTGTGAGGGTGCTTTGGCCAGCAGGAGGAAAGATGCAGTGATGGTGAGCCCAGTTCTTGCCAGATGTAATGGGTGGGAGGTGCTGCTGTGCAGATGGTGGGACACAAGCTGATATATAGGTTGCTGCTGTGGGGTGACTTAGGATGGGAAGGCTTCAAAATAGTGATGGGCTGCTGAATGTTGGGGAAGAGAATGTGCTTTGGTTGGGTGAAAAGGGGGAACTGGAGGGAGAAGATGGGGCTTGAGCTGGGGCAGATGCTCATATGTCCTGCATCATCTGGGAGAAACCTGTCTAGGTGTTTGCTGTGCTAAAGAGCTTTTTGGAAGCTCTGTGCAACTCAGTACAGAGGTACATGTTGTGGGGAATTGAAATATTTGCTGTAGGCTTCAGCCAAGCACAGAGCTGAACCTGCCCAGTGTTTGCTTATTGCTACTAATTCCTCTGCCCAAATACGCACATCGTCCTTCAACCTCATCCCTTTGGGTATTGGATTAATGCAGATTTGAGAATAAAAGACTTGGGAAGAATAAATTTCCAGTGAAGCACAGTTAAATAGGCAGTTGCTTTTAACAGCTGCTGCCATCCTATGTGTTTATGAAAGGGGAGAAATGTTGATATAATGGGAAACAGAAGGCCTACACCGATACCCTCTTCTCTTCCATCCCTTTAATAAAAGTCCTGCCTCTCTGCTGCTGGTAACGGATTTGGAGGTCAGGAGGAGGGCAAGACAGACTGGGGAGTGGGATGCTCTTGTACACTTTTTTTTTTCCCCCACTACTGATGTAATTTTCAACGCTTGAGTATCATCTGCTTTTCTTTTCCTTGGGTGATGCATCCTACTGCTTTGGTGAAAGCTGCAGAGTGAAAGCGCTGTGTGAAAGAGCAAGAGTTTGTGTCACACTGTGGTTCCCCTGGCCTCACTGCACGCCACCATACCGCCTCATGCTCCTTTGAAGAATGCTCTTTGCATGTAGGAAGGTCCCTTGGCTAAAATTGGCAGGGAAAACCCAAGTCCTTCTGCGGGATGGTGAAGTTGGGATGAATGGGGCCACGCAGTAACCGTTGCTCAGATGTCTTGGCAGAGGTGGCAGGTTTTAGAGCTACTAAGTTGCTACAGATGCTGAAAACGAGCATCTGGGAAGAGGGCAATGTATTGTACCCACATGGGAAAGCCTGTAGCTAAGAATTCTCTTCTGTATGGCTTGCCACCTGGCCCATGAGCATAAACCAGCTGGCCAGTGAGCATAAACCCAGCTAGCATGGGGTAAAATGCTATAGCCAAACAGTCATTGGCTTTTTCTCCTCTTGTCCAGAACAAGGACTGGTCTATCTCTCTGGTCTCTGGCTTAGACCAGAAGTTGCATCCTTGATTTAAGAAATCTCCTCATGAAAGATCTTGTGGTTTCCTGGAAAACTTCCATAACTGCCACTTTTTGGAAAGGTTAAACTGAAAAATCCTGATGTGCTGCTTTCTTTTAAGGTGATGTTTATGTTTTGTTAAACTGAATTTCCTGGCGGTTGAGTGTGCAGGCTCTCCTCACAGGTATTTGTGTGATGTAGCTCTAAATGAGGAACATCTTGCCAAATCTAAAAAAGATGAGTCTGCATCATGCTACAGACGTGGACTTATTAACCATCAACTTGTAGGTTCTGGTGGTATGTTCTGAGTGCTTTTCAGTGGTTTTGATGCTATCAGAGATATCCTGGGCTGCATCCAAAGCAACGTGGCCAGCAGACCGAGGGAGGAGATTCTTCCCCTCTACTCTGCTCTAGTGAGACCCCACCTGCAGTGCTGCGTTCAGCTCCCCAACAGAAGAAGGACATGGAGCTGTTGGAGCGAGTCCAAAGGAGGGCCATGAAGATGATGCGAGGGCTGGAGCACCTCTGCTCTGGAGACAGGCTGGGAGAGTTGGGGCTGTTCAGCCTGGAGAAGGCTCTGGGGAGACCTTCCAGCACCTTCCAGTATGTAAAGGGGCTACAGGAAAGCTGGAGAGGGGCTTTGGACAAGGGTGTGTAGTGACAGGACACGGGACAATGGCTTTAAACTGAAAGAGGGGAGATTTAGATGAGATTTAAGGAAGAAATTTTTTACATTGAGGGTGGTGAAGCACTCAAAGATGTTGCCAAGAGAAGCTGTTGCTGCCCCATCCCTGGCAGTGTTCCAGGCCAGGTTGGATGGGGCTTTGAGCAACCTGGTGTAGTGGAAGGTGTCCCTGCCCATGGCAGGGGGGTTGGAACTAGATGATCCTTAAGGTCCTTTCCAACCCAAACCATTCTGTGGTTCTATGATTCTGTTTCACAAAATGACATAATTTCACACTGTTTGGCCTGCTGTTTTGGAGAGTGGGCTGCGCTATTTCGAAGTGTCCCATATTGTCTGTGGCCTTAGGAAATAGGACAGGGATGGTTTAAAGTCAGCAGCAACCATTGTTGTTTGTATCAATGGGCGTAATTTTGCTTGACCAGGCTCTAGCAATTCTTTACAGAAGTGGATTACTTGGATCTATTTCCTCCTGTTTTACTGCGGGCAGTGTTTAGGATTTTCAGTCTCCGGAAACCATCAGGTGCCTTTCTGGAGAGCATGCCTAGAAACCACGTGTAGCACAATATTCAAGGGGGTGACGTTCAGTGGCCTTTCCTGTACAGAAGTCAAGCTAGATGATTTAATGGTCCCTTTGGTTTTTAAAACGTATCTGTTTTATTTTGTGATGTTAAAAGCTTCTAAATTGAGGGCAGAGGTTAGCTTGCCAAATACGTCACAGCTGTACATCCTATTTTGGAAGGAGAGGCTGCTAGAAGCCCTGGAACAGAAAGGCTTGGAAGCTGAAATGCTTTTGCATTATAATATCTTTCTGCCTTTTAATACAGATGTTCATGCCCCCTATTCTGGGAGTCTGGCCAAGTTTCTGTATAGAGGAACTACACACAGTTCCTGGTCCTGTCCTTCACCCCACCGCCATCCCAGAACGGGTACAGCCTGAGATGAATTTCCTCACTGGAGTTTCCAATCCGTTTATTAATGAATCAAACGACGCGCTTTTTCAGACGCGTGGTTGGCTTTTTGCCATAAACGAGTAGGTAAAGCATATTTCCCTGCGGGGCAATTTCTCTTCGTAGTTTGCAAGCTAGTCCTATTAAATTAAAAAAGCCACCCCGAACTGAAACTCTGCAGCTTTTTTTTTTTTTTGCAGCGTGTGGGTTATCGCAGCGATGCTTATTCAGGGGATTGAATCTGGCGGTTGTGGCTTGTACCTTCCTCCCCCTTTTCCAGGAAAAGGCTGTAGCAGTTCAGCAGGCTTTGGGGTGGGTTTTTTTTGTGTATGTGCTTATTGCAAGCATTTTTGGGAAGCAAAGCTCTGCGTCAGAAGACTCTGTTCCTTACGTAGCTTACTGTAGAAGCAAAGAGTTTTGGCATCTAGAAAGGTGTTATGATTGATGCACTTTTTTGGTCGTCACTCTGTTGTGTAGGACCAGAACAGACACCTCCTCTGCCAGACTCTGTATCCTGGCCCAGGCTTTCAGGAAGCTGCAGTTCAGGTCCAATGAGTCATGGAGATGACTTCAAAATATCCTTATTCTGGGAGTTCAGTGATGCCTACCATGGGATTTTTATAAACCTCCATCATCTGAATTGCATTCCTGACCCCTCTCCCACCCCGCCGTGCACACAAGGCCAGAGGAGCCACGTGTGAGATGAACATCGCTGCAGCGGGAGCTGGGTGTCTCCCATAAAGTCTGGCTTTTCAGCAGCTGAAGCTCAAAAGCATCACCAAAGGTTGTGAGACACCTAATAAACAGGAGGAGTTGGCAGTGAAATCTCTCCTGTGCTCTTGGCATACGTGGACAAGCAGCTAGACCAGACAGTGTGTGTTTAATTCTCCTGAACTTGTGCTCGTAATGCCTGCTCTGAACTCCCTTCAGGTCTCAGCATTGATGGGGTCATAGCCAGCCCCGCCAGACTTGGAATCGTAGAATGATTTGGGTTGGAAGGGACCTTGAAGATCATCTGGTTCCAACCCCTTTCTTGCAATGCTTTCCATTGTGCTGGTTGTGTGGTGGAGCCAAGGAAAAAGCCCTCCAGAAAGCGCATGCAGGTGGCCATCAGCCTGACCTGTAGTGAAGGCCAGATCCTCCTTTTTCATTAAAGACTTGGTTGAAGCTCAAAAACTCATAACAAAGACTAGGGAGCACAGATGGGCTACAATGATGTTTTGGGAGTTGTTCTTTCAATCTGCTCTTGATGGATGTTGAGCAAACACCCAGAGTGGCTGCCAGACCAGCTCTGCCTCCTGACCCAAAGGCCTGTCCACCTGGGGTTGTGTGTGTGCATGTGTGAAATCTTGATACTAGATGTTACTAACGTCAGAGTTTGGCTGTAGTTGCAGCAACCTTATTCCTGTTGGGCTGTGCTAGCAAACGGTGCTGCCATGATGCTGTTGACTGCCTGTTCCCTGAGGAGATACCTGCAATTTCATTCTCATCCCAGTAAATGCTTTAGTGGGGTGAGGAGGGGAAACATTGCTGTGCAAACAGGACTAAACTGACTAATGAGGTTAAACCCTTGGCCTGTAGTAAGGTCTTTGCATAATCCTGCAAAGAAGATTTGAGCTGGCTACACCATGGTAGTAGCCTCGGCTTGCCAATGTCGCGGAGAAGCCTGAGAGCTCACGGATGTCTGAGTTGCACCTTGTTTGGGTGTCCTGTGGTGCATGCAGGTTTCCGATGCTTCCAGAAGTGGTGTTGGGGTGTGGGTAAAATGAGGCTGTGTGCAGTGACCATGTGCACATGGGTGGTTTGGTTTCTGGTAGGTAGCCCGACAGCATTTTGTGGTTAGTGGAGAAGAATATGAAGATAGGGGAGAAGAATATGAAGATAGGTGGAGATGTGGCTTTCCTTGCATCTGTCACAAGACATGTCAGTGATCTGCTAGCTTGTTGTTTTAGAGATGACCTGGCTGCCTGTGGGATCTGGGTGGGGATCCAGACTGCCTCATTGCTGAGGTGCTAAACTCAGATGCCAGAAATGCTGGTGGGTTGTTTTTTTATGAATTAGGAACCTCTGCGCTAACGTGTTGGCTTATTAAGAACATTGTTTAGCAAAGCTTAAAAATATAATGACTGTTCTTCAGTGTTGGCTGTGAAGCTGATCCACGATTTTTGACTGTCTTTACTGTCTCACGAGCCCCTCTTGGAAAGGGGCCTTGTGTTTAGGGGTGTTTGGCTGCAGATTCAACCTTTTTCTCCAGGTTGTTTCCAGGACAACTACTGCTGAGCTCCAAAGTGTGATTTCAAGGGTATAAGTGGCAGCTGGAGATGTGCAAAGAGAAGGTGTGCTTGTCTGTGGCTGGAGGGTTTTTTGGTGACCAGTATTTGTAGCTCATTTCCTTCAGTTCTTTCCCTTTGTCCCACCTCCACAGTGAGCTGTTAAAGGAGAAGAGCTGATGAACTGATCTGGACCCATCATTTGTCATGTTCTCCCTGACGTGTGGTTTTGAGCCTTTATTTGCATCTGATGTACTCTTCCAGTACCTCAAGGGGGCCTACAGGAAAGATGGGGAGAGGCTGTTCAGGAGGGCCAGTTATGATAGGACAAGGGGTAACGGTTTTAAAATAG
Organism: Tauraco erythrolophus; assembly: GCF_009769465.1. Taxonomy (NCBI): domain Eukaryota; kingdom Metazoa; phylum Chordata; class Aves; order Musophagiformes; family Musophagidae; genus Tauraco; species Tauraco erythrolophus. The sequence goes on along the minus strand of NC_141465.1, from coordinate 135,366,873 downwards.
AGGGAGGTAGGTTCAGGTTGGATATTAGGAAAAAATTTTTTACTATGAGAGTGGTAGAACACTGGAACAGGTTGCCCAGAGAGGTGGTGAATGCTCCATCCCTGGAGACGTTCAAGGCCAGGTTGGACAAGGCCCTGAGCAACCTGATCTAGTTGGAGATATCCCTGTTCCTTGCAGGGGGGTTGGACTAGATGACCTTTGAAGGTCCCTTCCAGCCCTAACCATTCTATGATTCTATGATTCTATGAATGTCGGCCAGAACTTGAGAATCAATTGACTCCAGTACAGTCAAAAGAGGCCCTTTTTCAGGGACAATTATGGGGGGAAAAATGAAACAACTAAGGCCTTGTTTGAAGTCTCCTAAACTTAGAGCATTCTGACTCTTAAAAATTAACTTCCTTGTGTGCGTTCCTGAAGCCTTGCTGGCCAATCAGAAAGTCGAAGCTTAATTTTGAGTGACAAAAAGCAGGACCAATTACCATCAACTAAAGCTTGGATGATTGTTCAAATCACTTTACATGGGCCAAAGATGGCCCCTGCTCTAAGGTGAGCAGCTCTTACCCCCCTACTCATCAGTTGGGTGTCTGAGGCTGCTGGGCAGGGCCTATGCTGTGATAGACTCTTGACAAGGTCTTGACTAGCAGAAGCCTGGTGCTTTTAATCTCACCTTGTGCAGAAGTCTCCCTTCTGGGCTGAAATTCCCAAAGTGATTAAAAACTCAACCATCTCAATGGGATCGAGTTGGTTGGATGCTTAGGAAAGCAGAGAAGAGAGACCCAGCTTCTCTTATCTCTTCCAGGAGAAACCAACCCTTCTCTTGATTGTGATGCTTGGGGTGATGTTTGTGTATTGTTGGGGTTTTTTTTGGCATTGGTGTTGTGCAAGACTCGGGTGACGTCAGCCCTGTTGCCAGGCTGAGGACCGCGGTTAACGGCAGAGGAAGAGCGTGTGTTGGCTTTTCTGCTCTCCCAGACTGCTGGTTTCACCGCAAAGCTGCTCTTTCATTCTTGCTAGCTGCTGTCTCTTCATGTTTTACGTGTGTTTTTTGGTGCAGCTTTTCTGGAAAAACAAACCACCTCCTGGTTCCTTTAATTCAGAGCACGCTGCTATGCCTTACTTCGGGGTTTGCTTAACGAGCCTGGCTTGTAACCACCTAAACCACCCCAGACCTCGAGCAAACCACACCGCTGCCAGTCACGCCTCATCGTCTTGATGTTTTCCTTCTCCAGTAAGGTCAGGAGCTTGACGTTGAATTGGGTGGGGTGGTGTAGCTTTTAGCTGAGTGATATCTGGAAAGGAGATCTCATTTCATTGCTTTTCTTCTTGAGGTCGATGCGAATTAGCTCCCGCCCGTCTTGGCAGGAGTTATTCGCCGTGCGAGCTGTTCTGCTGCAATTGTCTGCAGCCACCGGGGGGGGGGTTCCTGCTGCTTCAGCAAGAAGTGAGTGATAGATGGCACCACGCAAGGTGAAACCTGCCTCGATGCTGCCGTGTTGTGCTCCAGCACGTTTTATCTCTGCCACGCACGTGTGGCACTGCTGTGGATATCTTTGAGGTCCCTTCCAACCCTAACCATTCTATGATTCTATACAAGGCCTTGAATAAGCTCTTGTGTGAAGAGCAAACTCCAGCACTTAAAGTATTCCCATGATGACTGTTTTTTTTTTTTTTTATTTTTTCCCCCCTAACATTTAGCCCTTGAGAGGTAAAACAATAAATAAAACAAATCCCGCAAGCAAAGCTTCTGCCTTCTCTCCAGATGGATGCTGTCTTCGGATACTCAGCTGCTGCTGAAGCTTGTGACTTCATTTGGTTTCCCTCTGGCAGTGCACTGAACCCATTTAAATCTCTTACAGGGAAGATAAGTAAATCCCTTCCATATGTCAAGTATTAGGAAAAAATACATGATTTCTTTTGACTTGCACAAAGCGTCCCGTTGTCTGGCAGATACGGAAACAAGTGCACCCTTGTTTCTGGGAAGCCAAACTCTAACCTCATGCTGGTAAATCTGACATGTCACTGTCCACTGTTTCAGATAGTCACTCTTCACATTAGCTGGGCATGCAGAGGCTGGGGAGGACCCTGATCTTATCGATTTTCCCCTCAAAAGAGAGAGACTTCAGTTCTCCCTGCTCTCAATCTTTCTTATTATAGTCCTTCAGGTCATTGGGTCGCCCCCAAAGATAGGGGAGAAAGCATTTTGCAAGTTAGCCCGTTCAATGGCTTTTGTTAACAGATGTGTCTTTGCCCTCTGGATCTCATCTCATGGGATAAATAAGTCTGTGTATTGATGGGGCAATGTCCTGTGGAGCAAAGTGCGAGCACGTAGGACTTGCCAACTGGGTCAGACAAAAGGTTGTCTTGCCTGGCATCCTGTCTCTGCAAGAGCCCAGCAATGGGGGGTTTGAGAAGAGCAAGAGATCATCCCACCTGTGCTCTCAGCTCTTTTCTACTCTCTCCCAACTTGTAGCAGGCAATGGTTGAACGCAAAGCTCCGAAGCTGCCTGTGCTCATCTGGAATGACCTTGTGCCAACAGCTCACTCCAGAAATGCTGTAAAATAGAAAACTGCTTGTGATCTGAAAAATGATCCTTGAGTCATTTTGAGGAATTCCTGGAAAATTGGGAGCTGGCGTGCATCTGAATTGGGGTCTTTGTTTGGAGGATGTGTTTCTGCTCATAGAGCTTGTGAGGGGCTGGGCTGTTGATTTCTCTGTCCAGAGAAATATTTCCTTAATGGCAAGCAGTAGAAGCAGAGGTCAGGCAGATGCAGGAGAGCCCAGGCCTTCTGTAACAGGGCAGCAAGTGCTCACTGCCTCTTCTCCTGGTTAAAAAGGCTGTAACAGATTTCAGGGTAACTGGAAGGAGATGCAAGTGAATCATCTGTCAATACTGATGGCTCCCTTTAGGAACACCAAGAGTTACGGATGCCAGCCAGTGATGAATACGTGGGCTGAAATGTGAACCTTGGACGTCTTACTCTTCTTGGTGCAGTGGATGGTCGATTTGGCCAAGAGGAAGGTGATAGTGAGACAGACAGGGCCTTGGGTGGGAAGGGGGGGAGGTAAATGGGGGTGGGAAAGTACACACAGAGCTTTTGGTGATGCTGGCTGAGCAGTCGTGCTGGGATCTTCTTTCTGGCAGAGGGAGGGCCACGTGCTGGGGACTCAGATGGCTGTCCAGCTTTAAATCCCCAGAAATGGTGGAAACAGGTCAGTATATGTGGTGGTAGGAGGTCCCTGCTTTGGGGGGATGTGACAGTGGAGAGGTGGTGTGGAACAAGATGGTGGATCTTTTGATCTGACCCAGAATGGGCTGAGGAAACATGCTCTTCTTCCATAAATATTATCACTTGCCTTTTTCCCCCCTCCTACATTTCAAAGAGGAGGATTATAAAGGGGCTGCAACTTGCCTGGCACTTTTAAGGGGATCATGAGCAGTCCAAGGGACAACCTTCAACAAAAATTCTGATTAAAATACACCTGGAGATCCATTGACCTAAAAAAAAAAAAAAACCAAACCAACCAAAAAACCCACCAAAAAAACCTCTCAACCCAAAACGAACAAACCAACCAACCCAGAATACAGCAAGAGAGGGACTGAAATTTGGGTGCGGGTGGTAGGAAATTCACTCGCCTAATGTGTCCTTAGCAAGAAAGTCTTCCACTTGACAGCCACTTGAATCCCAAAAGGAAGAAGGATTTCATAGATTTCTAGGTTGGAAAAGACCTTAGAGATCGAGTCCAACCATCCCTAATCCCCATTAAACCATATCGCTAAGTAGATCATCCACCCTATTCTTAAACACATCCAGGGATGGGGACTCAACCACCTCCCTGGGCAGCCTATTCCAGTGGCTGACAACCCTTTCAGAGAAGAAATACTTCCTAACATCCAACCAAGGAGCTACAGGCTGTCCACATACAGCTGACCATCAGCCCTTACCATGACTTCTGCAACTGAGGGGCGGGCAGTTGGCGAAGGGAATGTGAATTGTGTGGTTGTATGTCTGAGAGCAATGAGTACTGGTGTGAAGTTTCACTCTTTTGTTGGTGCATCCCGTCCCATCTTGCCCTTTTTTCCTCCTTTTATAGCAGTTTTTAGCTATATGGATGGACTGAATTTCCAATCCTTTTTCTTGTGCTTATGAGATGGAGTTTTTTATATGTACTTGCTGTCCTGCTTCTCTGAGGCTTGTAAAACCTCAAGATGAAGCCTGGGGAAGAGGAAGGGGTGGATGAAGGGCAAGGAAGTAAAACAGCAGTGAGGAAGGACGTGACTCTGATCCAAGAGCTGGCTGTACTTTTTGATTTAAATTATCTGATCGCCATCAACTTGCCTGGAAAGTGAGCGGAAAAACCTTTCCAATTTAATAGATATTGCTTGACAGTATCTTACAACGGGAAAAAAATTTCATTTTCTAGTGAGATTGCTTCGGGTGGACCCACGGACTTCTTAAAGTAATAAAACAGCATTAGAGTAATTTTTGAGCACATTCCCTCTGAACATTGGAAAGTTGGAGGTGATCCCATGGACCTCCTTCCATATGTTCTATTTTCACATACTTCTTAATCTAGGATATTGTTCTGCTGCTCCGAGTCTTTCCGTGTACTGGAGGACTCAGGCAGAGCTTACCTGCCTGGGAGCAGAAACAAATTCTGCATCATCACCTCCTGGCTGTATTTTTGCTGGATTTCTGCTGTTGCTGTTTAAAGCCTTTTTTCCCCTTCTTTTTTTCCTTTCCCAAGGTGGTTTTTAGCTCTGCTCAGAGGTGCCATGCTAAAATACCATCTTCATAATGCTTCTAGGGAGCATGTCTCTTACTAAGTCTGAACTTGTGAATAAAATGCTTTTTCTTCCAACTTCTTGTTCGTGTGTGGCTCAGTCCGATCTTTGCTTCGTTACTTCTCAAGAGGACAAACTGAGCACCCACAACGCAGGTGACCTCATCTAAATCGGTGCAGTTTGGTCACATCTGACCTAGACCCAAGTTGTGAGCTGCTCATGAATGATCTGACTTCATGTTCTGAGAGACGGCGTAGGTGAGGAGGATGAGGTTGTGGGTGCTGTAATGTGCAAATTATGTGAAAAATATCCAAAATATTTGTTTCACGATGAACTTACCCAGCTGGTTGAGATTTTTTTTGGATCTGAACCAGTTCTCCTTTTGACCTGTGCTCTCTATAGTGGTAAACCCACATCTGTCTCTACCCAAAGGACATAATGCTCTGATGTCCTGGGACTACATATAGAGATTTTTCCCAGGTTGTACAAGTGCAGGGGAAAGCTGCTGTGGCATTATTCCTGATTCCTGAGGGATTGCCATGACGGGTCTGATGCGATGCAGTTGTCTTGAGGGAAAGTGTCAGGATGTTTTTGCTACAGTGGGAGAGACTGATGCCAGGGCATGATCAACACAGGCACCAAGAGGTTCTGAGTATTTATAGGTTTGTTTTCAATGGAAATACTGGTTAATAGCAGTGACAGCTTGGATCACGCTGGAGAATTTGGTAGCTGAATAGTTCCCAAGAGGCTGATAGTGTAAACACATTTAAAAGGAGAGAGATGAGCAGTGTTTGCCAGTCTGGGTTGTCTTTGTAATGCTTGGCATGAAAAACATCACAGGGCATCATTTATCCACCATCAAACGTGTGATGTGAGGAGCTTGGCTCCTCTGAGAGCAACTAGCCCATTTCTCCCTTGGAGTAAAAATTAAAAAAAAAAAAGTAACAGACTTGGTTATTGCTTTTTTTTTAAAAAAAAAATCTCTGCTGTTTCTGGAATACAAGACAGAGACAACTCCAAGTCTCAGCAATATCCCTTTAAAAATTCCAGCCAACCTAGAAAATAGTCATTATTTTTTCCTTCCTCATCTTCCCTGGCTGCCTGGAACAGGGTTTTGAGCAACTCCCTGCTCTATAATTCAGTGGATATTCTCACTGGGTTTAATTTCATCAGCTCTAGGATCAGTTCCTCGCCGAAAGCCTGTCACTGTTTCCATAATAAACTGCAATATTTATGGGCAGCAGATAAATCTGTGAAAGGTTTTCTTTGCGTATGTATAAGCTGTCAAGCAGAGATCTGGGAGGAATTTTATATATTCAGTTGTTGAAGTTAGAGCCGGAGGAAAAAGTTATCCGTTTCATATGTGGTTGTTTTTTATTATTATTTCAATAAAAGTAAAAAATTGCTTTCCCTGCTTCCTTTGAGTTAGACTGCTTATGACTGTGGAATATGGAAATTCATTTGAAAGAAAACATTTCTGAAGTTAGTTAGTTTTCACGAGCAGTTGTTGAAAACTTGAGTTGCCAGTACTTCCAACTTTATTACTGGTCTTGTGATGGGAGATTTTCACGAGGGGGCCAGCCTGCCCTCTGCCAATATATTAAACCAAATGGGAGATGGCCTGGTGTTTCTTATAGAAAGCAACTGAGAAAATGAAATAAAAATAGTCTTGGGCTGAAGTGACAGCAAATACCCTTAAAGCAACCTGTGTCAGCATCCTATTGTGGTTTCATTGGGATGAATCCAGAGAGCTAAATGAAAGGATTGCTGGAAAATGAATTTATTTGGGATTGATGACAAGCTGTGCTCAGAGTTGTCCCTTAAATAGTTACTCAGTGCAGAGCCAGTGACCCTTTAGCTACACTTGAGGGTGAGAATAGCTAGTGAACAGATTGATGTGTAGGTCTGGCACTTGCTTCCACAAGTTTTAGGTTTGCAATAGTTCTTAATTAAAAAGAAAATGGAAATTTCAAGGTGGTGGTTGGGTTTTCTTTTGTTTTCTTCAGATTTTTTCCACTTTCATGTTTTTTCCCTCATCTCCTTTCCTCCTGGTTTGGTGTAGGGTCCTGCTCCCACCTCAGACCTGCTGAGAGGTGTTGTGCAGCAGAGCAACGCAAAAGTGGCCTGAATTGGTGGAAGGAGGTTCTGACCGCATCTCTCTGCTGTACATCTTCACAAAAGTCCTTCCCTAAATGGAGGATGTGCAGTCATGGAGCTGTATCTTGTTACCTGATTTAACAAAGTTGGTTCATTCAGAGTCAAGAAAACTAATGAGGGAGGTGTTTCCCTTAAGACACCATATGGGTTTGTGTCGTACAGGGGCACATCCCAGGCAGGTGCACCCTCTCTCATGAGAGGTAGATGATGGCTGTGCAGTAGATAACACAAAAACTGTTGGAAGGGATACAACCTGGACCAAATTGAATATTTCATAGATTTCATAGATTTCATAGATTTCTAGGTTGGAAAAGACCTTAGAGATCATCGAGTCCAACCATCCCTAATCCCCATTAAACCATATCCTCAAGTAGCTCATCCACCCTATTCTTAAACACATCCAGGGATGGGGACTCAACCACTTCCCTGGGCAGCTTATTCCAGTGGCTGACAACCCTTTCAGAGAAGAAATACTTCCTAACATCCAACCTGAATCTCCCCTGACTAAGCTTATGCCCATTTCCTCTTGTTCTATCTCCCATCACTAATGTAAAGAGCCCTTCCCCTACCTCCCCACCATCTTTTCTCAAGTATTTATAGGCCGTAATCAGGTCTCCCCTCAGCCTCCTCTTCTCCAGGCTAAACAGCCCCAACTCCCTCAGCCGCTCCTCATAAGTTTTATTTTCCAGCCCCTTGACCAGTTTAGTTGCCCTTCTTTGGACTCGCTCCAGGAGCTCAATATCTCTCTTAAAGCGAGGGGCCCAAAACTGGACACAATATTCCAGGTGTGGCCTCACCAGTGCCGAGTACAGGGGCAGGATCACTTCCCTGCTCCTGCTGGGCACACTGTTCTTGATACACGCCAGTATCCCATTGGCCTTTTTGGCCACCTGAGCACACTGCTGGCTCATATCAAGCTGGTAGTCAACCAACACCCCCAGGTCCTTCTCCACCAGGCAGCTCTCCAGCCACTCTTCCCCGAGCCTGTAGCGATGCTTGGGGTTTTTATACCCCAAGTGAAGGACTCTGCACTTGGCCTTATTAAAGCTCATGCCATTGGCCTCAGCCCAACAATCCAGTCTGTTCAAATCCCTCTGAAGGGCCTCCCTACCCTCGAGCAGATCGACACAGCCTCCCAGCTTGGTGTCGTCCGCAAATTTACTGAGGGTACATTCAATCCCCTCATCCAGGTCATTGATAAAGATGTTAAACAGAACTGGACCCAGTTTGGCTTCAGGGAGACCTTCTAGCAGCCTTCCAGTACCTAAAGGGGGCCTACAAGAAAGCAGGAGAATGGCTTTTTACAAGGGCAGGGATAGGATAAGGGGCAATGGCTTTAAACTGAAAGAGGGTAGACTTTGATTAGAGATAAGGAAGAAATTCTTCACTGTGAGGATGATGAAGCACAGGAACAGGTTGCCCAGAGAAGCTGTGGCTGCCCCATCCCTGGAAGTGTTCAAGGCCAGGTTGGATGAGGCTTTGGGCAACCTGGTGTAGTGGAAGGTGTCCCTGCCCATGGCAGGGGGGTTGGAACTGGATGATCTTTGAGGTCCCTTCCAACCCAAACCGTTCTATGATTCTATGTTTACCAAAAACCTTACCAACTTTTGCCCTGGTTTGCCATGAATGTCCCTGTGCCAGACTGCAAGGCGCTTCCTTAGGGCGCTATTGCTAAATCTTCAGCCTCCTCTGTAGATGCCAGTTCTCCAGGGCACAGGGAGCTGCTTTTTTTGTGCAGGATTTTTCCTAGCTGAGATGTGGAGTATTGGTGGTGGAGCTGTGCATTATGCTAATAAACGTGATTCAGAGCACTTCATTGTGCAAGACGACTAGAATTCATTGAATGATAACAATTGTGCTTGGTCCTAAGGTTGGATTGTTTGACTTTTTGTAGTCTTATCTTTCTAAGCAGCCTGGACTGAATGTGTGCTTCTTGCCTTCATATTCTGTCTTTCTTTTGGGGCTCTTATTATTTTAATAAAATCTCCGAATGATTGATATCATCATAGGAGGAGGCTGAGGGGAGACCTGATTACGGCCTATAAATACTTGAGAAAAGATGGTGGGGAGGTAGGGGAAGGGCTCTTTACATTAGTGATGGGTGATAGAACAAGGGGAAACGGGCATAAGCTTAGTCAGGGGAGATTCAGGTTGGATGTTAGGAAGTATTTCTTCTCTGAAAGGGTTGTCAGCCACTGGAATAGGCTGCCCAGGGAGGTGGTTGAGTCCCCATCCCTGGATGTGTTTAAGAATAGGGTGGATGATCTACTTGAGGATATGGTTTAATGGGGATTAGGGATGGTTGGACTTGATGATCTCTAAGGTCTTTTCCAACCTAGAAATCCATGAAATCTATGATATAATGGGGGCTGGTGAATTAAATGTAGCCCATGGGGTCTAGCCTTTATCTTACCAGTCTTTGGCTTTCAAGGTGTCAATTTAATCTTTCTTCTTCATCCGCTGATGGGGAGCGCTGGCCTGATACCAAAGTGGCATTTAACACTCTGGGTGCTTTGAAAATACACGTGTGAAAGTGGTGGCGAGCTGGTTAACGCGTGCCTGTACCGTTGCTTGGGGACCAAACGTTGCAGTGGCCAAAAGGATGTGCTTTTGCCTGTATCAAGGAAACGTGAGTGGAAGTCGTGACTGGCTGTGGGCTATGCCACCCATGGTGAGGTTGGAAATTAAGTTGGGAATGCACGTAACCTGTCTAACCCTCAGTAGAAAATACATATTGGTTCCTCTGGGACTGTTTAGCCTGGAGAAGAGGAGGCTGAGGGGGGACCTGATTACAGCCTACAAATACTTGAGAAGGGATGGTGGGGAGATGGGGGAAGGGCTCTTTACATTAGTGATGGGTGATAGAACAAGAGGAAATGGGTATAAGCTTAGTCAGGGGAGATTCAGGTTGGATGTTAGGAAGTATTTCTTCTCTGAAAGGGTTGTCAGCCACTGGAATAGGCTGCCCAGGGAGGTGGTTGAGTCCCCATCCCTGGATGTGTTTAAGAATAGGGTGGATGATCTACTTAGCGATATGGTTTAATGGGGATTAGGGACGGTTGGACTCGATGATCTCTGAGGTCTTTTCCAACCTAGAAATCTATGAATCTATGAATATCTCTGCTTTTCTAGCATTTTAAGTAGGATCTGTCTCATTGCTTATATACAAGTTTATTAGGATTCTTTCTGCCTCCTCCTATAGTGTTTGGCCAAATAACTGGTATAAACTACTTCTTCCTGGGATCCTGTAATGAAAATGCTTCATACTCTCCTGACATAGAGTAGAGGTGGACACAGAGTGGCCAGAAGAGGTCACATTTTTTTTGCCTCTGAACATGATAGCAATGCAACGATGCTGCAAAAGCTCTTGTTGAGTGGGGTTGGCTGCAAGAGGACGCTGATGTATACAGGCACTTACGTGTGACATATGGGATACAACATCCTAAAGGACTGTGGTACGTCCTAGAGCAATTCTCCAGCCGTGATGTCTCTCCAGAGGGCATTCAGTCTCAATGCAGAGACGCTGTGGTTGAACATGTATTGCTGTGCTCAAATATAGTAGTTGGTAAATAAACTTCTCTGTGGAGCAGCCAGGCTAAATTATTTAAAGCTTTTCCTTTCTCCATTTCCTAGAAACTTTTGCAAAATTCAAGCAAGCACTTTTTCCTGCTCTAGGAAACAAAACTTTCTCATGCTGAGCTTGTTCCTTAAAAGCAGATCCATGTGAGAGCGTCTCAGCAGATACAGTTGGGGATGAGCGATGAAGAAGCAACCATCTCTCTCCCTTTTTTTTTCTCTTTCGCATCTTTTGGTCAAAGCATAAGGTGGTTTTTTTTTTTTAGCCTGGCTTTGCTAGATAAAGAGTTGGACTGGAAATTCTGGTTGGGGTGTCTGGTGCATGGGTTGCACCAAGCTCACAACTTGATCTGCAGGCAGATGCTCTGTGGAGGCAAATGTATTTTGTGACTGTCTTGCAAATCTGCACCAGGCTTGGAGAACGAGATGCTCTAATTATATTTCTTGTCTCTTTGGCAAAATGCAAGCGCTCTGGTTTAAATTATGAAGTCTCTGATTGTGAGACCCCTTCCTCGTTAACATTTCAGTTGCAAATCTGTGGCTGTTGTCTGCCTGCTAGAGCAGGGTTTGGGAGGGAAGCTCTGGCTGAAGCTCCCTGCAGTTGTCTTGGTTCAAATCTTCCTTTTGCTGAGTATTTTTAACCAGTTCTGCGTCCAGTTAGCATGTTTCTTTTTCAGTTTTGCTCCCAGTATTGCATCCTCTTTGTGTTTCAGCAATTTCAGTGTGAAATCAGTTGGGAAGATGTTCTTTTTTAATCTTGGACCATTGCTAAAGGGATCTATGCTGGATTGTGGCAAGAGGGAACACTTGTCTACGCTGATGATAGACATGGTTTAGTGTCTGGCTGCTTTGACTTGTTGGGATGTTTTTAAGTCAGCTCACAACTGGAGCTAAACAATTATATTTTGCGAAAGGTTTAAGGTTTAGCAGAGTTTTCTGCCCTCCCTGTCTAGGTGTGATTCATGAGACAATTCACTCCCCATGCTCCTGAATGGTTTTCCTTGTCAATTATCGCTTGTTCTCCAGCCTGTCACTACATCTGGTTGGAAGAGCTGCTGTCAGCATGGATGATGTGAGCTGGGCACACCGGCTTCCTCGGGGGGGATGATGTATCTGCCTCTGAGGCTGCCAGCAGTGATGGACGGGTTCACCGTGAGTTGGGTGCAGGCTAGAAATGCTCCTGCCACTTCCATCAAAATGATGCTGGTGGAGCACATAAAACCTGATGGGCAGTGGCAATCCATCACTGCAGGAGTCAGAGTAAGGTGGTTTGCTGCAACCCACACCAGCTGCTGGAGCAAATTGCTGGTTGCTTTTTCTGTTACCTTTTAGGGCTCGTTTCTCTGCTGTGTGTGAGATGCTGGAAGTGTTCAAGGCCGGGTTAGATGAGGCTTTGGGCAACCTGGTGTAGTGGAGGGTTTCTCTGCCCATGGCAGGGGGTTTGGAACTGGATGATCTTTAAGGTCCCTTCCAACCCAAACCATTCTGTGATTCTATGCTCTTCTATCCGTTTATGTTCTCAGGGTACCCGACTTGCACCCCTTCTGCTTATTGAAGACTATCTAGCAAGGCACTACAGGACATTTTTGGCCATGAAGACCTGTCTTCCTCTCGTCCCTTTGCTCCCTTTGACTTGTCTGCAAATGAGAATAGTCATCCTGCCCTTAAGATGCTGCTCTCAAGGGTGTTGCTCTATCTTTGCTTTGTAAACGACTCCCATCAGCAGCACTGGATATCATACCGGAGGGGGAATTTTGGAAACATCTGCTGGTGCTTGCACATTAACTGGTTTATGAGCAGTTAGCTCTAAAACTGCTTTATGAGAGGCCAGCACTCAACTTCTTATTAGTCCGGTGCCTCTGTGGCTTGAAAACAAATTAAATGCGAGATTTTTCAACACTTGCAAACAATGTTTAAAGCTATTAGAGAGTTAGAAGAGGCTGAAATGACTGCTAAAGCCCACATTATAATCGTTACCACTGATTGAAGTGGTTTTTTTTCAGAGGTGCCTTTTAATGCTGAATGTAAGTGCTTAATAAAGAAAACAAAAATAAATTACATGCTGTAAGGGGTTTTGAAGCAACCTCTGGACTTTCCTCCTTTAGAAATCTGCAGTGAAATTGGGAGGGTGGATGTGGTCCAGGGCAAAAGTTCTCCCAGCCCTGTTGGTGATGCTCAGGGGTATCTTCTGTAGGGATGGCCATGGATGAGGGGACAGTGTCCCTTCTAGGAACAATCCCTTTGAAGCCTCCAGAGGATTTGAGGTCAGAAAAAAAAAAAAGGAGGGAAAAGAAAGGCTCCAGCTTCTCCATTTCTGCAGTGCTTCCAGCAACACGGGCTTGTCCAACATCTGATGTTGCCCTGAATGAACTCTTTCTTTTTCCTTCCTTGTCAGTGAAATGACATATGTTGCTTTGTGTTTTTTATTTAATTAGAGCACACTTCTTCCTCACCCTTCTTCTCTGTTCTGTTTTTCTCCCTCTCTGTGATCTCTTTTGAGAGCCACAGCTGAGTAACATCAGACTGTTCAAACGCAGACTCCTTTTAACTCAGATCTCATTTGCACTAGAGCTTGCCGAGGACAATGAGTTCTCCTACTCTTGTTCCTGATGATGCTGATTTTAAGACAACATCAGACTGAGAAAGAGATATTTTTTTTTCCCCTGCTTTGAGATCTATAAAGAAAAGAGCTAGGTGACATTCATGGCACTTCTCAGAAAGAGGCAGTGTGTTCCTTCTGCTTGGCGGTGTTATTAATATTTTTCTCCTTTTTTTTAAAGTACGTGAACAACTTTTTCAGCACCAACTTGCTCAGATGCTGCTGAGCAGTAGGTGTTAAAATTGGGTGGAAACTCCTGGACTGGTGAGGAAAAAAAAAAAAAGAATTACAGGCTGTCATTGTTTCTTCTGTGTACAGTTGTGTCCTCCTTGGAGCAAGTTAAAACCTAGCTGAGCTCTGCAGCTCTGGTTTCTCCTCTCTATTGGTCTTCGGTGCCCCATGTATCTGTTTCTCTGTGGTGAAGGGAGATGCTGATAACAGTATAAAAACCTGTGTCAGAAACCAGGGGAAAGACAAGATTTAACAAATACAGCTTGGGTGATACAAGTGAATTGAAGTGATTATTAATTATTCAAATGTTAATAATTAAAATAATTTTGATTAGATCTAAGGAAGAAATTCTTCCCTCTGAAGGTGGTGAGGCACTGGCACAGGTTGCCCACAGAAACTGTGGCTGCCCCATCCCTGGCAGTGTTCAAGGCCAGGTTGGATGAGGCTTTGAGCAACCTGGTGTAGTGGAAGGTGTCCCTGCCCATGGCAGGGGGGTTGGAACTGGATGACCTTGGAGGTCCCTTCCAACCCAAACCATTCTGTGATTCTATGTTGTTAGATTTCTGTAGATATTAAACATCTGTAGTTCTTGCACAAACAAAGCTGCAGAGCACAGAGGTTGGGGTTTTCCTAGCAAGGGCTGCTTCGTTGCAGAAAACAGATGGTCCTGGCTGGCTTTGGCCAGCTGTACGCTTGACAAGGAGTTAGGATCAGAGGTAGCTGTGATGAATTGGGGCTGTTTTGTGACCCTTGGGTAGTGATGAGTTCAGCTGTTGTATTATAGAGTGAATATTGCCGCCCACGTCACTCCCAGGCTTTGTCTGTGCAGCTGCTGTTTGTGCCCAAATTTAATTATAGCAGCGATATCTAAAGATGTGCACGTCCCTCCTTGTGATACCACTCCCAAACCAGCACCCACAGAGGAAATCCCCCTTTTTCCTCCTGCTAAACGTGTGACTGTCACTTGAAGTTCTCTTGCTTCCCACGCAGGAGACTCGTGAGAGTGAACCGATCCATGGCTGCACGCAGAGAGGTCAAGGGCACGGTGTGTCCCCTGTCACCTGCAGTCTGATCTGGCAGGTTTGGATGGCCAAAAGAGCCTTGGAGGTTTTTAGAGGGAATGTGGGAGTGAGGTCTGTGTGCTAAAACACTTTGTACAGGGAATAAAAACCTTGTAAAAACAAGGCTGACTACTCGGCAGAGCAGAGTATTGTGTTAATTTTACAAATGTCAGTTGGACCTTTTAAAATCACCTCTTCTCCTTGCTGGAATAGATGAGACTATAGAAAGTGATGACAAAATAGCACCTTTAAAGAAAAGTTTGAAAAGGAGAGGGATCTGGAATCAAGAGAGGACTTTGGCATGGAGCTGAAAAGAAAAATTTGCAAGTGATGGTCTTCAAATTGACATGTCTCTCCTGTAGATGGAGAAAGCCTTTGAGATGCAAGATCAGCAGATGCATTAAATGCCACTCAGTTCTCTCTGGACTAGGTGGGAAATTTGTGTCTTTTGAAGGATGGGAATGATGATGCTTTTGTAGCAGAGGCGCTGATCTTGGCAGGTTCCTCTGATATCTCCTTCTACAAGCACCCTGTGGTTCAGGCTGGTTTACAGGCTGCCAAGACTGTTTTGAGAGTTAGGAGATGCATGTCTGGTTCGAGACTGCCTGCAGTACGTATATATTCTTTTGTAGCCTATGGCTGCTCATGAACAAGTATAGAGGAATTGTAGTAATTGCCTGTTTCTTGGGTGTCTGAGGTGTGTGGCTTTGCCCAGGGAGAAGACTGAGGCCACATGCCTGGATGGAGAGTCCAGGATCTGGCTCAGCATGAGAATCACAGAATGATTTGGGTTGGAAGGGACCTCAAAGATCACCCAGTTCCAACCCCCCTGCCATGGGCAGGGACACCTTCCACTACACCAGGTTGCCCAAAGCCTCATCTAACCTGGCCTTGAACACTTCCAGGGATGGGGCATCCGCAACTTCTCTGGGCAACCTGTTCCAGTGCCTCACCACCCTCAGAGGAAAGAATTTCTTCCTTAGATCTAATCTAAGAAATGGAAAATGGGAGTGTTGTACAGTGTCCTCCCTCCACCCTCCCTGGAGCTAGCTGGGAATCGTTCATCTCCTTTATAAAGGAAGAAGATTTTGGTTTGGAGAGCTTTGGAGCCCCAGGGAATGCAATCCTCAGGGATGAATGGTGTTGCAAAACCAGCTCTGAAAAAGTACTGGTTTGTTTATTTAACCTAAAGCTGCTGCTTCTTGCTGGGGTGATGATAACTCTGCAACCATGTGTGCAAGAGGAAAACTGAGTTTCTTCATTTGCCTGTCAAATACAGCGGTCTTCACTTGAGACAGCAAACATGGGGCTGGATGGGCAATACCAGAGTTCTCGTCCCATCCTGTTCCTAGGATAACACAGTCTTGGTATGTAACTGTGCAAACTGCATCTCCTGGGCTGGGGCACAGTAACATCTGGATGAAAGCTGTGCTCTTTTCCATCCTTTAAGCCAACAGGGATTGAGTGTTGTCCCGGCTGGTGATGATTGCGTTCAAAAATCCCTCTTACAAGCTCTATTCTGTGCAGTTCTCTACATCCTGGTCCTCCTTATCCCATGTCTTCTGCCAAATGGGCTTATGCTCAGTAATGTGTTGACTGACATATGTTTTGGTAGCTTAAAGCTCTGGCTTTTCTGGAAAAGGGCCGATGAGCATCATGAAAACTGCTGCTGTTAGCTGCAGGCAAGATCCTGTCCTTAGCTCCTGGTTGGCCACCACTCCCTGCCTGCAAAGGGGACATGTCTGCTGCTTCTCTTGCAGCATCTTGGTGACGTGCCTCAATGCATACTTATGTCTATGCATCCATCCTGCTCCTATTTTAGTAGTAAAGGGATGGGTCTAGAGTCTGGTGTCCCCCCACCCCTTCCTTCCTCTTTCTTTACCAGACTTCTCCTTTTCTGTAGTCTCTATGCTCTAGAGGAAAGTGTGAATGAAATGAAAGGTCCTAAAGCCTTTATAGGCCAACTTCTCCAGAGTTTCTTGTCTGATTGGAGGCCAAGACTTTTGGAAGTGCAGCTTTCACACCCTTTGGAGTTAGTTCTGAGGATTCCTGCTTTTCCCATGGCTCCAAGGTTGATGCATCCAGCGTTACCCTTTTGAGTGCACAGCAGGTGATCTGCCAAGCCTGTGAGAAACCATTGAAGTAAAAATATTCAAGATATAAAGCTCCCAATCAACAATTTTTACCCTTATAAATTAGTGAAGGCAAAAATCTAACAGGGAACATACTGAATTTGATTATTTTTGTGTACTGTCCCGTTCTGCAAAAGGACTTCTGTGTTCTGCTTAATTGGTTGGCTTTGCAGTGTTTTAACATGAGAAGGTGGTTTGAGGTTAGCAAAGAGCAGTCTGTAGGAATATGAACGCTGGCCAGTGTGTTGTGTGTGGAGCAGGAAAGATGCAAAGGGCCCTGGTGCTTTTTGGCACTTTTTGGCTTTTCTGTGTAGATACTTCTCCCATTCCTGATGTGAGACTGCCAGGATGTCTCAGCTGAGCAGCACTATTAAGTAGCTTATTGCTCCATACAGACTGTGCCTTGCTGTCCTTCGTTAGATATCACTGATGCATGTGTGATAGAATGGTTATATGGGGGCAAGTTTTTGATCATGCGTGGGCTGTCTTCTCTATTAACCTCTCAAAAGACAAGACAGAAATAAGTTATTTTTCAGATGAGTTGAGCAGGGATGAATGACTCAACCCCTCAACTCTAAGTTCAGTTGGCTGAAGAGAAGTAGCATGTCTAGGAGGAACCATGGTAGGTCATGCTCCTGGGTTGTCTGGGTGTAGGCTTGGTTGGCCATGCCAACAGCCTCTGCTATAAGACATGAGATTGACTCAGGACACCAGATTGGGAACTGAGGGACATAAGTTGCTCACCTTGCATGGCACAAGATCGCACTGTTTCCAAGGATTGGTGCTAAAATTAATTCCTCATCCTGCAAGGACACTGGGGCATTCCCAAACGTCTCAAATGACCTCCTAATGTAAGGTAACTCACAGCTCCTGTTGGCTTCAGGAGGATGTTAGGATGCTAGCTTGCTTCTGAAATGTAGGTTGTTGTTTGCATGGATTTGCATGATGATTTCATCTCTGTATATGAAGATTCATAGATTCATAGATCTCTAAGTCGGAAAAGACCTTAGAGATCATCGAGTCCAACCATCCCTAATCCCCATTAAACCATATCGCTAAGTAGATCATCCACCCTATCCTTAAACACATCCAGGGATGGGGACTCAACCACCTCCCTGGGCAGCCTATTCCAGTGGCTGACAACCCTTTCAGAGAAGAAATACTTCCTAACATCCAACCTGAATCTCCCCTGAATCTGAAGATGTCAGCTCCCACTGTTCCCACTTCTGTGCTATGGAGTAAAACTTCCCTTGGAAGAGATACTGTGAAAGTTGCATTAATACACAGCTTTAAAGAAGAATCTCAGCTCTTATTTAGGACACTTTTTTTTTTCTTTCCTATTCCAATTGTCTAGGGAGAAAGATGTGGTGTTTGAGCTTAACTTTATGAAGAAGTGTCTAATCCAATTTTTTGGCTAGATATAAGTAAATGGGTTCTAAATGTTAGGGGAAAAAGTCTAAAGTCCTGGTTTCAGTACCAGGGACAAATGTGAGAGGCAAGCAGGCTACATTTACTGGGATTTTTATGCTGTGTTGGGCAAATCATGGTTGTGGAACTGCTGCTTTTTGTACATGGCTTATCTTAATGGGATAGCAGTTACAGTCATCGGCTGGAGAGCCATGTGTCAGATTGGGCTGGGCAAATGGCATGTTGCAGGCTGGGGCTAGGTGTCTGGAAGACAAGGTGATAACTAGAGGTGTGCCAACTTTTTGTTTTGTTCAAAACCAGGAGTGGAAACACACCTGCCTCCATTTGGTGCTGTGTGTTTGGTGGAAACACTTGTGCACAGCCCGCCTGGATGCTGGACCAAATCGGGGTGGTCCAAATATGCAGAGAGGTGCAAAGACACCTGCAAAAACAGAGGTGACCTCGAATAAAAGGAGTGCCCTTGACTTGTCATCACGCACCCAGTGCTGCAGCTGCTGGCTGGGTTGGCATGCGACCAGCCTGGTGCGATCTGCTGGGGCACCTGGATTAAGGTGCACTTAAAATAATCAGGCATCCTTCTGAGTCAGGGCAGTTAAATAGTTGCAAAGAACAATTTAATCAATTCCCAACTGGCGAAGACCCAAATCCATTCTATTTTGAAGTAGGGATCACAGTAGTTTAACAAGTGCATTGAGGCAGCTGTAGAAAATGCACCTGTAACCACAAATCACTGTGCTGCATTTTAATCTCAAATGATGCTGCTTTATTCCGTGATGAGTCAAAATTGAGTACAGTAGGTGAAATCCAGAAATGGCTTTCAAGTCTCTTCACTTTGGATGCAGCTGTTCAAAAGGCAAAGCGCTGGTGTGGTTTTCATCATCTAATTGGAAATGAATTCTTGTGTAGCGTCCTGCATTCTGTCCACTACCTCCCCAGGTCTTGGGTAGACTGGGAAATCTAAAATATCCAGAATTATTGGCAGCTAAATATCTGGAAATATTGTGATTTTGAGAGTTGATGGAAAGAAAAGGTGGATGTTTAGACAAGAATTCACCATGATAAGTAGCTATCTATTTTTCTTGTCTCTAAACTGGAAAGACTTCCTTTGTCTCTAAACTGGAAATACATGGTTTTGATGGATGGACCACTCAATAGATAAGGAATTGGCTGGATGGTCACACTCAAAGAGTTGTGGTCAATGGTTCAATGTCCACGTGAAGGCCAGTGACGAGTGGTGTTCCTCAGGGGTCAGTACTAGGGCCAGTGCTGTTTAACATCTTTGTTGGAGACATGGACAGTGGGATTGAGTGCACCCTCAACAAGTTTGCAGATGACACCAAGCTGTGTGATGTTGTGGACACGCTGGAGGGAAGGGATGGCATCCAGAGGGACCTTGACAGGCTGGAGAGATGGGCCTGTGAGAACCTCATGAAGTTCAACAAGGCCAAGGGCAAGGTCCTGCACGTGGGTCGGGGCAATCCCAAGCACAAGTAGAGGCTGGGCGGAGAATGGATTGAGAGCAGCCCTGAGGAGAAGGACTTGGGAGTGCTGGTGGATGAGAAGCTCAACATGAGCCGGCACCGTGCGCTGGCAGCGCAGAAAGCCAACCGTGCCCTGGGCTGCACCCAGAGCAGCGTGGGCAGCAGGGCAAGGGAGGGGATTCTGCCCCTCTGCTCTGCTCTCCTGAGACCCCCCTGCAGTGCTGCCTTCAGCTCTGGGGTCCCCAACACAAGAAGGACATGGAGCTGCTGGAGCGGGTCCAGAGGAGGCCACGAAGATGATCCGAGGGCTGGAGCACCTCTGCTCTGGAGACAGGCTAAGAGAGTTGGGGCTGTTCAGCCTGGAGAAGAGAAGGCTCTGGGGTGATCTTATAGCAGCCTTCCAGTACCTAAAGGGGGCCTAGAGGAAAGCTGGAGAAGGGCTTTTTACAAGGGTGTGTAGTGATAGGACAAGGGGCGATGGCTTTAAACTGAAAGAGGGGAGATTTAGATCAGATATAAGGAAGAAATTTTTCACTGTGAGAGTGGTGAGGCACTGGAACAGGTCTCCCAGAGAAGTTCTAGATGCCCCATCCCTGGAGGTGTTCAAGGCCAGGTTGGATGAGGCTTTGGGCAACCTGGTGTAATAGAGGGTTTCCCTGCCCATGGCAGGGGGGTTGGAACTGGATGATCTTTGAGGTCCCTTCCAACCCAAACCATTCTATGATTCTTGCCTTTTGAATATTTTGGACAGTAGTGGTCATTCTGGCAGCTCTGGAAAAGTAAAATAAGCCCATCTCAAGTTCAGAGAAAAGAAAACATAGTGCGAAAGATACTTTGCTGTGGGGATCTAGGAAATACCTGCTTTGAAAAAGGGACTTGGGAACTCGGAGTTTTGTTTTCCAACCCTACATCTGAGTGTGTTGCTTTTTAAAAAAAAAATAAAATAATTATTATTCCTAGAAACAGAACTTGCCTTTTTGCATGGCTTTGATAGTGTTGAGGAGATGAGCCGATGCCCATCTCCTGGAGAGCATTGTGTATAGAGAAGAGGTCAACCTGTCTCAAAATCAAGAGCTTATGCTCTTACCTGGGTGATCAGAGACAAAAGATGACCAGGAAGGAGTTATTAAGTGGAGAAAAAATAAATATATGGAAATGCTTTGGGGAAAAGATCATTGAACAAACATACTGGCAAATTTTTGGACTGTTTCCTTGCCTGTGGGATTGTGACAAAATGCTTTTTGGGTGTCTTCTGAATTGGTGAGAAAGAGGCTTAGAGCTTAGTAATTCGTGTATCAACATCTTGAGCTTTGTTTAAACACTTGTCTATGACTATAGCGCTGGCTCGAAATGGGATTATGGTTTGTTTTTCTTGGCTTCCTAAAATTTTGCTTCAGGAGGACTTCAGCTCTCTTATTAATCCATGTTTACTATGCAAGGACACTAACACCGATGACGAAAGCTTGTGAAAATAATTCAAGTGCTTCTTGGGTGTTTGGCTACTGCTTTATATTTGTAATAGCTTCTTAGAGTAGATCCGTTTTCATATAATTTGGTGGGAGGAGAGTTATATACATATGAATCTCATTATTTTAAGTGGTAGGGAAGGAGTCCTCCATAGCTGCGTGCTCTGTCATTCGTGTCTGCAAAATTGCAGCTATTTATCCTCCATGGGGTCCTGTTGCAGTCAAATTCCAGATGTCAGAGTTTGCTGGGTTTTAAAAACGATTTTAATTTTCTCGAAGGTCTAGAGGGGGTGTCAGGATTGATTTGCTGTCTCCGAATAGAGACTTTAGTTCTGTGGGCTCTGAGCTTGAAAGACAAATTCAGGGCCACCAGGTAGATTTTGGGAGGCTTTGGGAATATTGAAAACCAGATTATCCAGATCGGTCTCTTCTAGAAAGTGTTACTTTTCCTGTAGAGACATTGAGAAGGCTTGTGGGGGAAAAAGGCAACAGGTTGGGTTATCTTGATGCAACTGCTTGTGCCTACAAAATGTACCTACTGCTGTCATAGAATCACAGAATGGTTTGGGTTGGAAAGGACCTCAAAGATCATTTGGTTCCAACCCCCCTGCCATGGGAAGGGACACCCTCCACTAGACCAGGTTGCTCAAAGCCCCATCCAACCTGGCCTCAGAGCCAAACAAGTGCAGGTGTCCTGTGATGGACTTGATGCCAGAAGCAAGTATTTTTTATTCTTTTCAGGGCTCACAAACAGTATTGTGCCTTTTACAAGCAAAGAGATGTCAGAGTTGTGGATTCCTGAAAAATTCAAGATGTAACCTTTTTTCCTCTCCTCTGTTTGTCAGCTGCAGGTAGGGGCAAAAATAAAATATGGATGCAGCAGAGATCTGCTTGACTGGCGCGAGAAGCTGTTGGTTGTTACGATTCCTCTGGAAGAGCTGTCCTGGTGTTTGTTTTTTGGGGAAAATGGGCCATATTTCTGAGTCAGTTGTGCTATTTTATCCCTGCTCCCTTCTTCTCGTGTAGTTCTTCCTTTTTTATTTGGTCCCAAAGCTGGGCTCACTCTGCTTACTGCACACGTTAAAGCAATTTTTCTGAATCCTTGCAGTACGTGGTCCTTTCCATTTGAGGATGATGAGGAGAAACAAAGTGCAAAGGAGTCAAGTTGTATTTTGGGAGGTTTGCTGGACGTTCTTGCTGCAGGCACTGCCTTTTTCTTGGCCGTTGAGCAGCGTTTCTTCTTTGTGGCTGAAGGCAGGCGTGATCTCCTTTCAAACACCCATGAAACAGGGAAAGAAAGGATGAGATCTTCTAAAAGTGTGACCTCTCCTCGCTTTCTGCAGGGCTTGCACGTAGTCCAAGCAAAATATCATCAAGGTATTGCTCCAGGCCAGTCTGCCTTGCTGGAGGAGGTCACAGCTCAGCGTTTTACTGGTTTTCTCTTGCTTTGCTCGGTGTACAGGGATGTTCAATACAGTTGTTTTCAAGTTGCTCTTATTACTTATTGGCTGCTATTTGAACCTTGATACAGATCTATCGATTCCTTTGGCCTTTCTGTGACTTTCCCTCTGGAGCATCTGATGACGGTTCATCCTTGGAAAAGACTGAATTGTTTGCTTTGAATGTGTTGTGCTAAAAAAATATGGTTGAAGAGCACAAAGCTGGGCTAGAGCAGGTACCCAGGGTGGGAGGAAATTAGATAAACTGAATTCTTGGAGGAACTTGTGAAAGGTGGAGAGCTGGCCAGATTATGGACTAAGCAAGCAGTAAATCTCCTTCCAGTGACTGCCATGGGTTCAAATGCTGCTGTGTGTCTTCAGAAGACAAATAAAGCTGTGTCGCTGCCCTAAAGGACAACTTTAGTGGTAAATTTCGAGATTCAGGGGAGTGTTTATCTCTTACAGTTGCTTTTTTTTTTTTCCTGCCATGGGTACTTTCAAGGCTACAAAGCAGCTTTGCTTGTGCGTTTGCCATGTTCTGGTCAGCAAACTAGGACCGTAATGAAAAGCCTCCATACATATATCTTCAGGCCTGTGGTTTTCACGTCTGTCTGTCCCTGGCATCAGTGACTGGACAGACCTCAGCTGAGGGGCAAGGCTGGTGCAACTTTCCAAAGTTTAGATAGAACCGTAGAATGGCTTGTGTTGGAAAGGACCTTCAAGATCATCTAGTTCCAACCTCCCTGCCATGGGCAGGGAAACCCTCCACTACACCAGGTTGCTCAAAGCCTCATCCAACCTGGTCTTGAACACTTCCAGGGATGGGGCAGCCACAACTTCTTTGGGCAACCTGTTCCACTGCCTCACCATCCTTGGAGGAAAGAATTTCTTCCTTAGATCTCATTGAAATCTCTCCTCTTTCAGTTTAAAGCTTTTGGCAGGGATACCTTCCCCTAGATGCTGCAAAGGCTTG
The DNA here is from genome assembly GCF_009769465.1 of Tauraco erythrolophus. Taxonomy (NCBI): domain Eukaryota; kingdom Metazoa; phylum Chordata; class Aves; order Musophagiformes; family Musophagidae; genus Tauraco; species Tauraco erythrolophus. The sequence goes on along the minus strand of NC_141465.1, from coordinate 135,343,546 downwards.
CAGTATGCTCTGGCTGGTCAAATAGTCCCAGTGTTGGGGTAACATGAACCACAGTCAGGATTGGGGGAAGCTGTAGGCACCACACTGAGTGTTCACAAGAGTTGTGGAAGGGGAAATGGAAACCCTACGTCCTGCATGGACGCCTGAGTCTTGGCAGATGCCGGTCCAACCCTGGGGAAGAAGAGGGTGGAAACTACAGTAGGCTTGCCCCTCCTTGCTGATCTTCCCCTGCCATATAATTTTTCTGACTCATTAGACATCGCTGAGGTACTCACTCTAACCAAACAAAATGTCTATGCAACATCCAGCACCTGTTTGTGCTGGTCTGGCCCATGGAGACAGATTTACTCCTTCAAAGAGCCAAATAAAAGCAGGATTTGCTAAGGTCAAATCTTTTTTTCCCTGGTTTAACTAATCAGCTTGGACTGCGTTGTAGCAAGGAAAGTTGGTGTGTTTCAGTGAAATTTGGCCGTGCTCCTGAATTACTGTTTGGAGAAGTTTTCTTCCTCTTCTCTCCTGTCTTCTCCATCAACCAGCCAAATGGTTGGTGGAGACACATCCCTTGGATCTCAACCTGAGCTGTCATTGCATCCTTATTTATCATTACGCAGAGTGGATCTTTTGCCTCCTGCTTCTGTATATCCCTCTGCATAGATGAGTTCTGGTTTGTGGGGTGTTTTCTTAGCCAGTACAAAAAGATTATTTGCTTAAAAAGATGCTGTTGGAGAAAGATGCTCATGCTACTGAATTTTTATCGTAAAATTAAAGCAAATGCTAAATGTAAAAATGAATAAAAGGGGGAGGGGTGTTTACCGTGTGTCACTATTTATGGCATTATAATAATTATGCTTCCAAAGCAGATTTTTAATTTGTACCCTGCTAGAGTTGTTGACTTTAATTTATAATCCAATAAACCTATAGTTTGTTGCTCAAGGCAGGCAGGCACGTCAGAGCAGGCCAAGCCTAATAATTTAGAAGCAGTTTCCTAAGCTCGATAGCATCTATGGTGCAATTGTTTTTATGGGCTGGTTTATGCCATTTGGCACAACCTTGTTTTTTTTTTTTTCTAGTGTGCTGCTGCGTTCTGAATTTGTTGCCGCAACTCAAGAATAACTTGTCTAATTTCTCTTGATGGGGGGAAATGAGCCTGTCCACGTGGTGATATGACTTGCTTTCCAACATCTCCGTGCTGGAGACAGGTGACTCTCTGAGAGGAGGCTCTTAGGGGTAGATGTGAGATGACAGTGATGAAACGGATGCTCGTGTATTCTTCAGAGTGGGCTTATTTCTGCCTGATTTATAGCTTTTGTAGATCCTTTTGCTCTGTAAGTTTGTTGGCTGCCAAAGCAGAACTTCCTTTGTTGCTCTTGAATGCTTTCTGGCAGGCAGCTTGGTGGAAGAAACTCCTGGGAATTTTTATGTTAAAGTGAGAGAAAAGCAGGACAGGAGACCTTGTTCTCCATAGTGAGCATGGCCAAAGCTTTTAGTCAACCAAACTGCATAGCTCTGGTATCTGTTGAGAGTCTGGAGGTGGTCAAGACACTTGTGTTATTCACAATCCAGTGCAGGGAAGACATCTGCATTGTACTTGAGGATACAGCCCTTGAATGATCTGAAACTGAGAGATAGGTGGGACTCGTTTGCCTGGGCCTTGATGAAGGAAGGCATGAACCTTGCTCTAAAGTCATGTCCTGTTGCTTTTAAAGCTGTATGGGGATGTTTAGCCCTTGCAATTAAGTTTTATGCAGAGTAGCTGTGTGAGTCCTGCAGATCCCAAGTCTGGTTTTTTTTAGAGGCTGTTTTGCACCAAATAGAACATCTGGCTCTTCTTTAGCAAGTGTTTAGTGACTCTAACCTAGGAAACCTCCCAAGCGATGGTTCATAGAATCATAGAATGGATACAATAGTTTGGGTTGGAAGGGAGCTTAAAGATCTTCTAGTTCCAACCCTTCTGCCACAGGCAGGGACACCTTCCCCTACGTTAGTTTGCTCAAAGCTTCATCCAGCCTGGCCTTGAACACTTCCAGGGATGGGGCAGCCACAGCTTCTCTGGGCAACCTGCACCAGTGCCTCATCACCTTCAGAGGGAAGAATTTCTTCCTTAGATCTAACCTAAATCTCCCCTCTTTCAATTTAAAGCCATTGCCCCGTGTCCTGTCACTCCACACTCTTGTCCAAAGCCCCTCTCCAGCTTTCCTGTAGCCCCTTTAGGCACTGGGAGGTGCTGGAAGGTCTCCCCGGAGCCTTCTCTTCTCCAGGCTGAACAGCCCCAACTCTCTCAGCCTGTCTCCAGAGCAGAGGTGCTCCAGCCCTCGGATCATTTTCGTGGCCTCCTCTGGACCTGCTCCAACAGCTCCATGTCCTTCTTGTGCTGGGGACCCCAGAGCTGAAGGTAACACTGCAGGGGGGTCTCAGGAGAGCAGAGCAGAGGGGCAGAATCCCCTCCCTCGCTCTGCTGCCCACGCTGCTTTGGATGCAGCCCAGGACATGGTTGGCTTTCTGGGCTGCATCACCTCCTTGTTTTCTATGTGCCTTAGCATAGTTGCCAGGAGGATCTGCTCCATGATCTCGCCAGGCACAAAGGTGAGACTGACTGACTCGCCTGTAGTTCCCTGGCTGGTCCTTTTTTCCCTTTTAAAGATGGGGGCTATGTTTCCCCTTTTCCAGTTAGCAGGAACTTCACCAGATCGCCACGACTTTTCAAATATGATGGATAGTGGTTTAGCAACTTCATCTGCCAGTTTTCTCAGGACCCGCAGACGCATCTCATCAGGTCCCATGGACTTGTGCACCTGCAGGTTCCTTAGATGGTCTGGAACCTGATCATCTTCTACAGTGGGTGGTTCTTCTTTCTCTCAGTCCCTGCCTTTGCCTTCTGTGGCTTGGGCTGTGCCGCTGGAGCTCTTGCCATTGAAGACTGAGGCAAAGAAGTTGTTGTGTACCTCAGACTTTTGCATGTGCCAGGTAATCAGGTCTCCTGACCTGGAGAGGGCCCACACTTTTCCTAGTCCTCCTTTTATCACTGACATACCTGTAGAAGTTTTTCTTGTTGCCCTTGATGTCCCTGACCAGATTTAATTCTAAATTAAAATGATTGTTTGAAGTGCATACATAGTAGTGTCTGTTGAAAGGATGAAGCTGAAATACTGGGAAGAAAGATGGGTTCGTCATACTGAGCCCTTCCTAATCCGTCTAAGGGATGCTCCGTCTCACTTGAAAGATTTCACATTTAACTGTGTTCCTTGACCTCCTGCAGACAACAGTGGAGAGGTGGGATGCTCTGCTCTTTACTCCATCAGTGCAAGTAACAGCTTAAAGAAGAAATCCCTTGGTTTTTGCTATATGACAAGGCAGAGGAAATGTGATTTCGTTCAGTACTGACTTGTATACTCCATTTATTACCCAAGCATATGCATAAAGCATTTTTTGTGTACCACAGAACTTAAGTTTCAATAAGGTGGAGTTTGTTTTTTTTCTTTAAATACCTGCCAGCAGAAAACTCAGAGTTCAATTTTCTTCTCCAAGCTATTATGTGATTCTGACACTTTTATTTTATACTCTTTCTTACATGACCCCAGGCAGCCACTGCATCTGTCTTGCGGTTTCCTACACACACATCTGCTGTGTGCAATGGCAATCACTGGGGAACACTGCATGCTAATAACTCAGTTTCGTGGACAGCATTAAGTGTATCAAGAAGAAAAAGATTTGGCCACAAGAATAAATCTACTCATTCCTCTGAAGTCCGTATTATTTGCTGGAGGTGTTCCAATTCAGGCAAGGTGCAAGGAGAGAGCTTCAATCTGCCTAATGAGCACAACCCAAACTTCTGGACCAGAGTTGGAGGACCAGCACCAAAGAGGAGAAGACAGTGGGGCCCCATCTTCCCAGCCATGCAGACAACTGCTGAATAAATTCTTTCAGAAATAGTCAATTGGCACTGAGCAGAACCGAGTGCGAAATTAGTCTGGACTGGTTCTGTTCTTAAAACTGAGTTTAACCCATGGGCTTTGGCTGAGAGGCGAGTGAGTTTGGCTCCTAGCTGCCCATTCATGCAACCTGTGCCTTGGGGTATTTCCAAGTGGAGAAAGACCTTTCTGTTCCTTTGTTGCATTTTTCAGGCATGGATATATCAAGCTGAAGGGAGGTGGTGTACTCCAAGATGTACCCAAAAACATGACATGAATCATGTAAGGGACCACCGAGCTCGAACTGCTCATTTAAAAGGTCCAGCATCTGTTATATGCTGGTCCATCGTCTCCGGGGTGATCTTCTAGCAGCTTTCCAGTACCTAAAGGGGGCCTACAGGAAAGCTGGAGAGGGGCTTTTTACAAGGGCGTGTAGTGATAGGACACGGGGCAATGGCTTTAAACTGAAAGAGGGGAGATTTAGGTTAGATATAAGAAAGAAATTCTTTACATTGAGGGTGGTGAGGTACTAGAACAGGTTGCCCAGAGAAGTTGTGGCTGCCCCATCCTTGGAAGTGTTCCAGGCCAGGTTGGATGAGGCTTTGGGCAACCTGGTGTAGTGGAGGATTTCCCTGCCCATGGCAGGGAGGTTGGAACTAGATGATCTTTGAGGTCCCTTCCAACCCAAACCATTCTATATTGGAGACTTGGCCAAACTGGATGGTTTAGCACCTGTCTCTGGCAACAGTTCTCTTGCTGGAAGTACCAACATCCACATGCAGTTTTCCCTGTGGCTTCCTAATTTGAGATTGGGAGGGGTCACATTCCACCTTTTTCCTGTCTCACCTCCTCCAAGCTCAACTGTAAACTAGGTTAGGCTGTGGTCACAGCCCACTTCCAGGCTGCCACCATGTGATTTACTAAAATGTGTTTTTTTTTTTTTGTCTGGCATCGTGCAATCATTGCATTAGGCAGAGACTTTTGTAGGGGTCCTGCGCCGGGGAAATCAGTTCTGACGTTGTTTCCTTAATGGATTAACAATCGGCAGAAAAGCTTTGCTCATCAAAGATTCATGCTGTTTTGCTGGTGGAAAAATGTTTCTAATGCCAAGCAGGAACTGGTTCCACCTTTTTTTTCCTCTCAATCCTGTGTGTTATTCCCAGGGCTACTGGCCACAGCCCACAAATGCTTTGGGAAATGCCCCCTGTGATATGAGGCAGGTAACTGAAAATTCAGCTGTTTTTCAGGCACGGGTTGATGGTGCTAGAAGTCCTTAAACTTCCAGCGTCTAATGGAGATCATTTGGAGCTAAAATGTTGAGGGAGATGATGGAAGTGCCTTTGGTTGAATAATTCAGGCAGAGTCTGAATGAAGACTGAGGGGGAATAATCCTATGTTACTGGAAATCACAGTCCACGTGCATGTGATTTCTGGACAGCTGTGTCCATCAAAGAGATGGGGCTTGGGGCCACCTCGCTTCAGTGACCAAAGCTCACAGTTCAATCTGTCGTTGTCTTATTCTTTGTCATGAGTTTCCTAAAAAACCACAACCAGTTTGGTATTAAATGCGACAAGAAAATTCAAAAGATTGCATCCCTTAGGGAACTGGGAATTACTGCTGGTACTTAGCTTTAGAAATATTGCTTTCCCTTTTATTTGCCTCTTCTGATAGCTGCAGCGTGTTTGGTACTGGAGTAAGTCCAAGGCGAGCCTCCTCTTGAGCTTGTAGACTTAAAACAACAGATGCATCTCCTCCTTCTGAGCTTCCTCACCTGTTTTTGGATGGGAAGGAACAAAATCCTTATGCTTTTCTGCAAAATACCTGCGATATTCTCTTGGTGGATTTGAAGCGTTAACATCCTGGCTGCTGAAGAGTGATTTTTATCGCGTCTATAAAAAAATCAGAAATATGGCTTTGCACGTGCTATATTTAGGAGTTCCATCAGTCCCACTGAAATGGGAGCCGAGGTGTCGTAGATAATACAGATATTTCCTGTGACAAAGAAGCCTGGATGGTTTGGATGGGCATCCTGCTGGCAGCCTGGCATTTGGCCATGGGTTTGTAAATCAGGCTTTACTTTTCCGTTGCCTTGTGCTCTGTGTTGGCTGTATTGTCAGGATGAACAACAAGCAGGCCATAAGCAGGTGTCTTACTCCTAACATTCCCTGATAGAATTAGTCATAATTGTGAACCATGACTGCCGTGGCTATTAATTGAAATATTAGGCATCCTTTCCTCATCAGCTGTTTCTTGCTGGAAAAACTTGAGTGCTCTGAGATGCACTGAAGAGCTCAGGGCCCAAAAAAGCCCAGCTAACAAGTAAAGCCAGAAGTATGGCCTGTTGTAGATCATTCATCCCCTAAAACATCCACCTTAGCAACACAATCTTCTACTTCGGGGTTTTTGATGTCAAAGCCCACAGAAATGCCAGTTGTCTTTTGTCTTTTCAGTGTAGTCACTTTCCTGCTGTGCGTTTTGTTGCACCAAGGAATCATACTCTTGCAGGGAGAGGGAGATAAATGGTTTGGAAAGCTTTTTTTGGGTGGGATAGGTAAAAATTAAAACAATGTAAAATCCAAATATTTTTTTCTCTTTACTGTGCCTTTGTCTCCTGTCATTATTCCTTCAAGTCCAAGATATTTGTCATGGTCTGCACAGAGTAGAAGGAGAAAAAAATCACTTCTGATAGCAATGTGGTCAGCAGCCTTTAGAGCATCTTGACTGTCTGCCAAGGTTCTCTTCCATCATGTAATAAGAAATAGATTGAAGAGCTGCTTTTAAACTTCTGAAGTGGAAAAAAAATGCTTCTGGCAACCTGCATGCCCAAGCCAGCTGCTTGACCTCTCTGCAAGGCTCTTTCACTTGAGTAAAGCACCTTGAAGGGTGTCCATGTATTGAGCTATTAATGCCTGGATGGGTTTCATCTCCCTGCTTCTCTCCTGCCACTTCCCCTGAAGTTTTTATTAAGGACAAGATACCCAATGAGAGCTGCTTTTGGCTGTTTTAATGCCTACCTGGGGAAGGCTGCTGGATGCAAAGGCTTGAGCTGATCTCTGGGAACTCTAGATACTGAGTCCTACTATCCCTTGTCCTGGAACTCCAACTTCTATGCTTATTTGTCAAGGATACTATTGGTCTGTCTGCTGGGTTACCTTGTGTCTTAAAGAGCTTGATAACTTACTGTGGATTGATTGGGATGGAAAGGAAGCAGTACCCTCTGATGGATGTGGCAGCCCGTGGCTGTTACACAAGGGTCTGCTGGAACAGCTGGGCTGATACCCCCACCATTCAGATCATAGTCCTGTCTGTCTTGGTGCCCAGTAAGATACGAGAAAAAATTAATGCCATATGAGAAACAGCCCATGGGGAAACAACTTTATTCCCATTAATCATCATGGGGAGTGCTAATGAAAGATCAGCCAGATAAATTGCTTTGTACAGCTTTCTAAAAGACGAGAGAGAAGATGGTATACCAAGATCCAAGCTACAGGGGTGGGATGTTGCTGTGATCTCCTCCTCTCTGTTTCCCCCTGTTGTCTGCATAGCTTCATGGGTTGGGTTCTCCTGCATCTCTGATTCACAGCAAGGGGCTAAACTGTTGGGAAAGCACTGCTGCCTGCCTGTCTGGATCATTGGTGAATTGGAAGTGGATTTTGTGGGTTGCAACACAGTGCCTAGTTGATGAAAACAAGCATGAAATGGAAATAATTGATTTCTTTTCCCACCCTGCTCTGCGCAGGGGAGAAATGCTGTTGCGCACAGAGCCCTGCAGCTGTCTGCCTCTGCAGTCGCCCCCTTTCTCCCTTAGCTGCAAAAATCAACGTTTACACCCAAGGAGACCAGTCCTGCGCTTACTGAGCCGTTTGTCACGCTCTGGTGCTCGTGGCATTTTTGGCTCCTCCATAAGGGAGCCTGTTTTTATGCCAATAAAAGCAACTTTGCGAGCAGTTAATTTTTTTTTTTCAAACTTGTGGACAGTTGAGGAAGTGAGTAATGAATATTTATATATATATATAAAGTCCTCTAGACATATTAAATCTGTGGTAGTGTAGGGCAGAGCTCAAATTCTGCTGTTGTTTATCACAGAGGGTGGATTGGACTTGATCTGTGTCCTTTGCTCCATGAGAGAGTTGGTGAAGGCTCATTGTTGCCCAGAGAAGTTGTGGATGCCCCATGCCTGGAAATGTTCAAGGCCAGGTTGGATGGGGCTTTGGGCAACCTGGTGTAGTGGAGGATTTCTCCGCCCATGGCAGGGGGGTTGGAACTAGATGATCTTTAAGGTCCCTTCCAACCCAAACCATTCCATGATTCATTGAATGCAAACTTTATACCTTGGTAGAGCACAGTTTGTGCCTAATTTTGGGCTGAAGCAAATGACTGCCTTAGTCTCGTCCACAGCAGGAGAGAGATTGTGTGTGGTTTCAACAAGATTATCTTTAGGGATGGAATTGTTGGCACTATGGGCAGTGCCCGTGTTGTGATCTATTCTTGTGCTTGGAAATATTTATTTTATTAGCGTGTATCCTAGATGTGAAGTCAAAAGCCATGTTGTTTGTTTGTCTATAAAATCCCGGGCTGCAAAACAGTGATGCTTTGAGAATTCTTTCCCTGCATACTTCCCCGAGCTGTTTTTCCCGTACATGGTATCTGTCTGGTCCATCATCTCCTGGCCAGAGCAGTGACTTTATCTCTAACTTGCTAAATACCTATGGTTTGGGCTGGAAGGGACCTCAAAGATCATCCAGTTCCAACCCCCCTGCCATGGGCAGGGACACCTTCCACTACACCAGGTTGCTCAAAGCCTCATCCAACCTGGCCTGGAACACTTCCAGGGATGGGGCAGCCACGGCTTCTCTGGGCAACCTGTTCCAGTGCCTCACCACCCTCAATGTAAAAAATTTCTTCTTTGTATCTAGTCTAAATCTCCCCTTTTTCTGTTTAAATCCAGGGCCCCATATCCTATCACTACACACCTTTGTCCAAAGCCCCTCTCCAGCTTTCTTGTAGCCCCTTCACGTACTGGAAGGCTGCTCAAAGGTCTCCCCGGAGCCTTCTCTTCTCCAGGCTGAACAGCCCCAACTCTCTCAGCCAGTCTCCAGAGCAGAGGTGCTCCAGCCCTTGCATCATCTTCATGGCCCTCCTTTGGACTCGCTCCAGCAGCTCCATGTCCTTCTTGTGTTGGGGACCCCAGAGCTGAACGCAGTACTGCAGGGGGGTCTCAGAGTAGAGGGGCAGAATCCTCTCCCTTGATGACCTGGCCATGCTGCTTTGTCCGGTGTCACGTAGGGGAGCTGCAAGATTAACACTTTTGCTTGGCGTGTGCGGAGAAGGGATTTGGAGAAGTACTGAGACGACTCAATATGAGTTAGCTGCCGGAAGTCTCGTTTATTGGGCAGTTCTTATTGCTTATATAGACAGTATTTGCCAATAATCCTGAGACCACACCTTTTCTACACCATTATTGGATGATACATACGCTTGTCATATTTAACAGCTTATTTCAAACAGACACCCGCCTAGCGAAGCTCTGCTCTAAGCAAACACTACTCCCTTATCATACTGCATAGTTTTCTTATCCTTAACTTCAAGGGCATTCTGCCCTTGAGGCCTAACTTTTGAGGTCCAGTCTTTATTTACACAGGGTTTTCTTCGTGCAGTCTCTTCTGCACTCCAACAGGCATGTTTTGCAACTGGTGAGTGATGAACCAGGAAAAATCTTGAACTTTGACTATCTGGGTCATTTTCAGTATGAGCTCTTTTGAACTTCTAGGAAATGTCCTTTTCAGGTTAGGTCCTTAAAGGAGAGTGGAAAGTCAGGCTGGCTGTGATGCTGCTTTGAAAAAACTCTTGAGTACGGCAAGGTACAGAAGCAGCAGTACAACAGTCTTGCTATTTCTGTAGCACCTTCCGTTGGAGGAATTGAAGTGCCTTAATCGATGTGCAGCTCTTGATGAGAGGGCTAATTATTCCCATTTTTATAGAGTGAGAATACGAGAGATTAAAATGCCTTTCCTGCAATTGCGAACAATTTTATGGCAAGGAAATGAACTGAGCTTTCTCTCCAAAGAGCATCCACCCATCGTGCTTTGGTTTTCTCCAGGGACACCTGCTGGGCATCCCAGCAGAAATGTTAAGTTTGCTGTCATTCCGGAAAGGTGAATCAGGAATGTTACTCCCTAGGGGACTCCGTACCTCATCTCACTTGCGATGTCCCCTGCTCATTGTGTGTCCTCGTGCTTTTACTGGTGATGGTCTTAGAGTAAACGAGGAGAAGTAAAATAGATTTAATTGGGCTGTGCTGTTATTTTGGGATTTGAATGGTTTGTGTGCTGGCCTGCCATTGGAAAGCACCAGGAGACAAAACAATTGCAATACCTTTTTCGACCCACGTGTCGAGCAGTCGGGCTCTTGCTCTGGCTTAGAGCAGGATGGAAACAACTTCATTCATCTGCACGTTGGCTGCTTGCATTTGAGCCGTGGTGATGGGCACTGAGAGGAGGTAGCTGCAGGGCAATCTCACAGCTTCCCTCTAGACAAGCGTGGCAGAGTTGCTGTTACATAATTCAACTTTGCTAAGCCAGAGTTGCAAACGTCACAGAAAACGCTCGATCTCAACAATAATGATGTGTGATTCGTCAGAGCTGCTGTGAAGTGGGAAGGGGGCCTTGCATAAGCCAGGTCTTCAGCTTCTTTGCTGTGGCTTTTATTAGACAATGATTTTTTGCTTCTTGCCATCGTCATTTTTGTGCCTTCCGGACAGTGATTTCTGAATAACGCAAGCATTTAGATATTTACTGCTTTATAGCTTTCCTGGCTACTGTCCTCAACTGGGCTCCAGCTGACCCATCAGGCAGGAAACCTGGATAGTCTGCCCTTACAAATGCCTTTTAAAGCTGTTATTGCCAGTTATTTGTGACCCTGATGGAAAGAGAAGAGCAAGCTTATGCGGACTTCACGGGGGTAAATGTTCTAGCTTGCCTTTTGGCACCACTTTTGTTGATGCTCCTGGTTTAGCTTCCTAATTCTGCATCTGCTGGTGTGGGCATGGCCATCTCTGCAGGTGGACCATAAACGGCCCCTGAGAGACAAGCTTGGCTTTGGGGATGGTGGATTTCACATATGTAGTCTGTCACCTTGTCTTGGAGGTACAACGTGTTGGTAGCTACTGTTCCCATGAAGCAGGGAGCCAAGCAGGGTTTTCCTAGACCCAAATGGAGTCTAATCTGGGGTGTAACACAGGAGTCCTTTCATACTGCCACTGCCAGGGTCAGCCTCCTGGTCATTCTATGAACATCTGGTCCTGCTTTCTGTGCATCTCTCCTTTGACTCCTTCTCCTTTCGAGTTGAAGGCTGCTTGTCTTTCCTTTTGAGGGAAGGTGGAAGACCTCGTATGGATATCAAGAATGACATCCATTATCTCTTTTACTGTTAGGTTTTCATCTTCCAGCACTGACTGGTGATGCTCTCACCCTTTCAACCAGCAAAGAAATCCTGGGGGGGGGGGGGGGGGGTGTTTTTTTTTTTGTGCCAAACATCATGACAAAGTAGCATGTTTAGCGTTTGATTTGCAGACGTTTGCTGCCAAGAGTAAGACGCAGCAAAGGAAAGAAATTGTCCAAGGAATCAGCTTACTGGCTCATTCTTCTCCTAGTTCAGTCTTTTGCCCGTGAATCCATTTGACATTTTTGTCAGACTATTTGGGGTAAGACTATTTACTCTGAATCAGAGCGTTTTACAACAGAATTCCTCTAAAAAGTCCTGCAATACAGTAACTCTCTTCAAATAGGGATAAATATTCCATATTTATCAGCCATTCTTCTTCATGAAAGCCATGCTTATTAAACTCGTAAACACCAAGGAGGAAAGAGCTGGAGTCACAGCAGAGCCTGGGATTAGACTGAGCTGGACAGACTGCCAAAGCACTCTGAGACCAGGACAGAAATAGGATCAGCAAAGGCTCGTGTGGAGCTTTTTCCTCTGACGTGAGTGATCTGTTGAGATGCAGGATGGCTGGGCCAAAGCTTTGCTGAAGATGTCTGGGATTTTTAATGACTGCAGCTTGGTACAGGACCCATCTAGTCAAATGTCCTATTTCCAACCGGGGCCAGCACATGACAAACAGGGAAAGATCTTTCAAAATCTCCAGGATGCACGCAAAATAATCCTCCTTCTGGTAATCAGTTTTTCTGAGATTTCTTGAGTAAGACGTGGTACTGAAACCATTACGTTTAATAGCCTTCATTGGCTCTATTCTTAGCTAACTTAAATAGTCCTTTTTTTAATTAAACCCGCTCCTATTAAACCTATTTTTAATCTTAAAACCCATCGCCCCAGGATGTTGGTGCTT